>NC_064852.1:107059836-107381086 GCF_024139225.1 Suncus etruscus | reverse complement strand
CTCCACCACCACTTCAGATGCCAATTGACAGTTCAGTCTGTTACCTGCACTTCCTACTGAGTGGCTATAAAACAAAAGTTTCTATGAGTGCTTTCTAAGATTTAATTAATCCCCTCTAAAAAAACTGTATTAAATATTAACTAATTATATCTAAGCTGCCATGTTTAAACCTAGCAGAGAAAATTGATCAACCCAACTTCACCAATTAGTAATTGAAAGAAGAGGCTGATTATCTATTGGTCTTGAAACTAGGTCCTAAGACACATGAATCTTAAAAGCAATCAAATGTGTCACTCTAAGTGACAAAATTTCAGACCACCTCCCATCTGCAGTACCAAGTCTTTCTTTGAGTCTCACACATATCAGGCTTGCACCCTACCATGTAAGTTGTCTCTCTGGCTCCTCATTCGTGACTTAAATATATAACAAGTGAGGCCCAGATATACAATATAGGCAAAAGTGCACATGACTTGCATGAGGCATATTTTGTTTGACCCCAGTAACACTTGGTCCCCCACATCACCCAGAATTGTGGACTTTGTGATTGATGTCCTTGAACATGGCCAGGGTAGTCTAGGTATTCTCAGCACCACAGGGCCTGAGCATCACCACATACTGGGGTCCTTACAACTTGGTAATTTATGGTAAATCATTGCTAAATAATGTTAAATTAAAAATTAAAAAAATAATCTAGCCACCATATTTTAAGACAAATGATAAATTCTCAAAATATTTTGAAAAAATAGAATATGAGCTGTATTAGTCTTTTATTCCAAATGATATTTGAAAGGTAAAATGGTCATTGGGTTAACAGTCCTTGAGTTAGGACATATACCTTATGTGTGCTTAACTCACGTTCATGGCATCACCAGCTATGGACCTGGTGGACCCCAGCACAATATAATAATTCTAAAATAATTGAGATTGTTCATTTTTGTTCATAGCCTAGGAACTATGGGAGATGGATTTGTGCAAACAACTAAAATGATAAATTTAACATTCAACTAGCATAGTTCTGATAACACCATTGATGGCCATAAATGTTACATAAAATCCAGCTATGAACTGCATTGTTTCTAATCTTTGGGTAATATATTTAGACATGTTTCAGAAAGCAATATTTGGCATAAAAATAACAATTTAATTTGAGGATGTAGATTTTTTTATTTTGA
Organism: Suncus etruscus; assembly: GCF_024139225.1. Lineage (NCBI taxonomy): Eukaryota > Metazoa > Chordata > Mammalia > Eulipotyphla > Soricidae > Suncus > Suncus etruscus. The sequence continues at coordinate 107,379,914 of NC_064852.1, read as the reverse complement.
AAATGTTCTGAGTAAAAACTGCATTTATGAACAAGGATATTTTGGCCATTATATTAAAGAAAGACATGTTCTCTGTTAAACCATATTACTCGTTTTATTCACCATCTCTTGAAAAAAAAGTCCTTGACATCTTAAATATATTTGTGGTTCTATATGTAGAATATCTTATTTGTATATAAATTGTGACTAATAATGAGAGAAACAACTACATTTAATTGAAAACATTCTCTTACTGGGTGCCTGTCATTTGTTGTTGTTTTGTTTCTGACCCACACCTTGCAGAGCTCAATGGTTACTCATGGCACTGTGCTCAGAAATCGCTCCTGGCAGGTTTAGGGGACCATATGAGATTCCAGGCAAGCTCAGAGGACCATATGGGATGCCAGAGATTGAACCCAGGTCTGTCCCAGGTAGGCCACATGCAAGGCAAACATCCTACTGCTGTGCTATCATTCCGGCCCCTGTGCCTGCAATTCGTTAAATCATGGGATTCTTACTTAAAGTTATGTATCATGGAATTTTCATTTTCTACATGAGAAAGCTGAAACTGAGAGTGGTTAAGTAACTTATCCAAAGCCACAGGGCTGACAAAATTACATTGCAATTTTTGACTAAATAAGGCATTATATTTTATTTTATTTCATTTCATTATTAAAACGTCATGGAGTCATTATTATTACACAAATTTACAGGAAATTAGGATTTACAGAGATTTAACTCTAAAAAATTTTTGCTATTTCCATAATAAAATGCTTCCTCTATAGTAAAAATAATAACTTTATTGTTAGACTGAAATTTGGAGACCTCCCATTTAATATATATATATACATACATATATATATATATATATATATATATATATATATATATAAAGTTGCTTTTAGTGGGCCAGCCAAATAGCGATACTAAACAGGTTTGGGTTGTTCATTTGTGATATGCCAACTGCAGTGTTATCAGCTATGGGAGATGGCTTTATAAGAGCAACTAAATTATAAATCTGTCACTGACATCCAACTAGCTTGACTCTGATAACACAATTGGCTGCCATACATATTATGTAACATCCAGTTATAAACTGTACCAGTTTATAATGTTTAAATAATGTTTCTGAGCATGCTACCAAAAACACCTTATTAAGCAACTTATTTGTGGAATTTAGATTTTATGATTTTTTTCTTCTGAGTAGAAGTTTGTTTTGATATCAGTAGAATGTTTTGATCATCATGTTAATGTGGATATTTTCTCTCCTGATCATGAATAAATTTGTTCTTAACTCTTCTGATAAATCTGTTAAGGAAAGTCAACCACTCAGACAACCGCTAACTACTAATTTTTCTAATTAAAGAAAAGTCAGGCTGGAGTAGGGAATTGGGTAGGGAATTTGCTTTGCACACAGCTGACAGGTTCAATCTACAGCATCCCATATGGTCCCCTGAATCTACCAGGAGTAATTGCTTAGTACAGAGCCAGGAGTAACCCCTGAATGCTGTCAGGTATGACCCTTGTCTCCAAAAGAAAAAAACAAAAATAACAAAACAAACAAGAATAAATAAAGGTGAAGTCATTGCTCAGATATTGCTTTATGTAAATTTGAAAACCTGCAAATCAAAACACCAACATTCTACACCTTGTTTAGTGGTGCGTGCACAAACCCACACACAAAAACACACACATCTCACATACAGACCCTTGCACAAACACCCTGAAATATTTAGGGGCTGAAGAGTTAATATAAGGATATTGCACGCAAATGATTTTGTTTACATCCCAATCAGTATCAGAAGTGATTCCTGAGCACTATCAAGTACATCCAAAAGTAAAAGAAACAGTTGGGGATAAAAATCTTTTATGAGAGTAGTCTGAGAGATGATAAATTACTGGAAAGCTTTAGGAAGTGAGTCTTTATACATTAATTGCTTAAATACAATATTTCTGAGGGTCAATGAGCTCTGGCAGATTAATTAATTTAACTTACATTAGACTTGTTAGTCTAACTTATAGAGTGGTCCTCAAACTACGGCCAGTGGGCCACATATTGTATTTATTCCGATTTTGTTTCTTCACTTCTAAATAAGATATATGCAGTGTGCATAGAAATTTGTTCATAATTTTTGTTTTTACTATAATCTGGCCCTCCAACAGTCTGAAGGACAGTAAACTGGCCCCCTGTTTAAAAGTTTGAGGACTCTAAAGGGTGCTTTCCTGAAGTCTGTTCTATGGTCACATTCCACAAATGCAGAGAATCAAATTTGGAGGTTTTTCAGTACTAAATAAAAGGTATGAACCAACTATAAGTACTGTATTTCACAGATTTGAGGTATCAAAAGATAGACCCCGACAATTGGCCTAGAAATCTTCTAATTTATGGATAAATCTTGGGCAAATATTATAGTATTTTTGAGATGAGAAAGATATTCTTGAGCTTATTTTAAGACTATGAAATATTTGGACTATATAGGTCTAATTACTGACCTTTCCTATTCTCTGGTACTTCATCAGTCTTATTTCCTGGCTTTCATTTGCGGTGAAAACTATTCAATTTAGTTTTTGTTGTAGTTGCTCATATATATATATATATATATATATATATATATATATATATATATATATATATATATATACTTCTTTTTTAAAGTATTAATTTAAGCACCATGATTACAAGCATGTTTGCAGTTGGATTTCAGTCATAAACAGAATACCCCCCCTTCACCAATGCAACATTCCCACCATCAATGCCCCCTTGCCCAACCCCTGCCTGTATTCATAACAGGCATTCTACTTCTCTCATTCTTTAACATTGCCATGCTAGTTATTGGTGTAGTTTTTTCCTTTGTGGTGAGCTTCAAATTGTGAGACAGTCCATCTGGCCTTTCCAGCCTTTAAATCTATTGTCTCTGGGCTTTGTTAAAATAATGTCTTAAATTTTTCTTAAAACCCATATACGAGGGCCCGGAGAGATAGCACAGTGGTGTTTGCCTTGCAAGCAGCCGATCCAGGACCAAAGATGGTTGGTTCGAATCCCAGTGTCCCATATGGTCCCCTGTGCCTGCCAGGAGCTATTTCTGAGCAGACAGCCAGGAGTAACACCTGAGCAATGCCAGGTGTGGCCCAAAAACAAAACAAAACATAGATGAGTGAGACTATTCTTTGTCTATCTCTCTCCCTCTGACTTATCTCACTCAACATAATAGATTCCATGTACATCCATGTATAGGAAAATTTTATGACTTCATCACTCTCGATGGCTGCATATATTGCATTGTGTATATGTATCAGTTTCTTTAGCCATTCATCTGTTGAAGGGCATCTTGGTTGTTTCCAGAGTCTGGCTATTGTAAAAGGTGCTGCAATGAATATAGGTGTGAGGAAGGGATTTTTTTAATTGTATTTTTGTGTTCCTAGGGTATATCCCCAGGAGTAGTATAGCTGGATCATATGGGAGCTCAATTTCCAGTGTTTTTGAGGAATCAACATATTGTTTTCCATAAAGGCTGGACTAGACTGCATTCCACCAGCAGTGAATCAGAGTTCCTTTCTCTCCACATCCCTGCCAACACTGCTTGTTCTCGTTCTTTGTGAGATCATACCTCATTGTTGTTTTGACTTGCATCCCCCTCATGATTAGTGATGTGGAGCATTTTTTCATATGTCTTTTGGCAACTTCTATTTCTTCTTTGAGGAAATGTCTGTTCATTTTCCCCCACTTTTTGATGGGGCTACATGTTTTATTCTTATTAAGTTCTGTCAGTACTTTGTACATTTTCGATATTAGCCACTTTTCGGATGGGTATTGGGTACTTTGAGGTGTAGAAGCTTGTCAGCTAATATAGTCTCATCTGTTTATCTCTGCTTCCACTTGTTTGGAGAGTGCTGTTTCCTCCTTAAAGATGCCTTGAATCTCTGTCGTATAGTGTTTTACCCACGTGTTGTTCTATATACCTTACGATTTTAGGCCCAATATCCATTTGGATTTGATCTTTGTGCATGGTGTCAGATGGGGGTCTGAGTTCACTTTTTTGCAAGTGGCTAACCAGTTGTGCCAACACCACTTGTTGAAGAGGCTTTCCTTGCTCCATTTTACATTTATCCCCATTTAGCAAAGATTAGTTGATTGTATTTCTGGGGAACATTCTCTGAATACTTAAGTCTATTTCATTGATCTGAGGATCTGTCTTAATTCCAGTACCATGCTGTTTTGATAACTACTATTGCTTTGTAATATAGTTTAAAATTGGGGAAAGTAATGCCTCACATATTCTTTTCCCCAAGGATTGCTTTAGCAATTTATGGGTGTTTATTGCTCCAAATAAATTTTAGGAGTGTTTAATCCACTTCTTTGAAGAATGTCCTAGTTTTCTTCAGAGGGATTGCATTAAAACTATACAATGCTTTGAGGAGTATTGCCACTTTAATGATATTAATCCTGCCAATCCAAGAACAATGTATGTGTCTCCATTAACTTGTGTTTTCTCTTATTTCTTGAAACAGGCTTTTGTAGTTTTCTTTGTATAGGTCCTTCACCTCTTTAGTTAAATTGACCTCAAGATATTTGAATTTGAGGAGCACATTTTGATGGAACTTTTTTGATACCCATTTCTTCTCTATCATTATTGGTGTATAAGAAGGCCATTGGCATTTGCATGTTAATTTTGAAGCCTGCCACTTTGCTATATAAATTTATTGTTTCTAGAAACTTTTTGGCAGAGTCTTTAGGGTTTTTTAATTTATTATCATGTCATCTGCAAAGAGTGGAAGCTTAAATTTTTTTTACCTATTTGGATGCCCTTCATATCTTTTTCTTGCCTAATTGCTATGGAAAGTACTTCCAGTACTATGTTTGAATAGGAATGGTGAGAGAGGACAGCCTTGTCTTGTATCAGATTTTAGGGGAAAGGCTTTTATCTCCATTGAAATTAATATTTGCTATTGGCTTGTGGTAGATGGCCTTGACTATATTAAGAAAAGTTCCTTTAATTTCCATCTATATGAGGATTTTTATCATGAATGAATATTGAAACTTGTCAAATTCTTTCTCTGCATCTATTGATATGATCACATGATTTTTGTTTTTCTTTTTATTGATATGGTGTACTATGGTGATTGATTTAAGAATATTAAACCATCCTTGCATTTCTGGAATGAAACCTACTTGGTTTCATTGTTGATAAGGCATTGGATCCTATTTGCCAAGATTTTGTTGAGGACCTTTGCATCTTTGTTCATCAGGGATATTGGTCTATAATTTTCTTTTCTTAGCAGCATCTTTGTCTGGTTTTGGTATCAAGGTAATGTTGGCTTCATAGAAACTATTTGGAAGTGTTCCTTTTCTTCAATTCTATGAAAGAGCCTGTAAATAATTGGTAGAAGTCCCTCTTGAAAGGTTTGAAAGAATTCATTAGTGAACTCATATGGGCATATTTATAGCCTTGCAAGAACACATCAGGAAGGAAGAAGGGACCAACATAAATAGCTTAATAACACAGCTTATAAAATTAGAAAATGATCAACAAAAGGAACCAACACAGTAGACAGAAGGAAATAATAATGCTTAAAGCAGAAATCAATAAAGTGGAAACCCAAAAAATAATCTGAAAGATCAAGGGAAGCAGAAGTTGGTTCTTTGCAAAATAAACAACATTGATAGACCATTGGCAAAACTAACAAAGAAAGCAAGAGAGAGAAAATTGATAAGTTAATAAACTTGATTAGAAATAAAAAGTGGGAGATCACTGCAGATATTGCAGAGATTCACATGGTAATCAGACATTACTTTGAGAAACTCTATGCCATGAAACATAAGAACGAAGAAGAAATGGATAAATTCTTGGACTTTTATAACCTTTCATGGTTGAATAAATATGAGGTAGCATATCTAAACAGCCCCATCGCTATTGAGGAAATTAAAATGGTGATCAAAAAATTTCCCAAAAGCACTTTACTTCTAATACATTAGGTATTTTGGAAACTATTTGTGACTATTCAGCCAGAGCAAACCCAAAGCTCCAGAGATATTGCAGGCAAATAGAAAAACTAAGGTGAAACTTAGCTTACAACCCTTAACAAATGTTTTCTCCCAACTTCCTCCTTCCCAGAACCTCTTCTTTGATATATAAAAACCCACTGGATAGTACTTTTGTTTCTCTCTCTTGAACTTCCCCTCCTGGTATTGGGAATCAGCAAACTAAAGAAATCAGTTCTGGCTTTTGACTGGGGCAGTGAGAACATGGAGGAAAAGGCTACAGATGCCACATTCATCCTTTGAGTGGCTTGATATTATTTCTTCGCTACCCTTCTTCAGACTCTGCTGCCTGGGATTTAGAAATATGGTGCCTGGGGCAGTCTCACAGCTCATGATTTTTATTTTACAAGAAACCATTTATAAAATATTATCAGAGCTAAGAAACACTAGAGAACAGATTTAACTGTTGAGCTATGTGATTTAATGGAGCTTCTGCTTTCTCTAAGGTGGCAGGAGTTGTCATTCTCACTGACATTGTCAGAATTCCCATTCCTGGTGCCACTCAGAAGTTTACCATCTTTTTTGCACCTGACCATAAGACGCACACAGTTTTTAGACTAGGAAAACAAGAGATGTCATTGAGATGTCAGAAGATAGGGGCTGGGAACAATCAGCCTGAAAGGCCAAAGTATATTTAGAATACACAGTTCCACACTGGTTAAACACATTTATCTAAAGTTTTATTTTACATCAGAAAATTAAAAAACATTTTTAAATACATTTTTGTTAAATAAAAAGTCCTCTGTACTCAAGCTTCAGTTCCAGACAGAATTCGCTCCATAAGATGCATAGACATTTCCCCCCATCTTTTGGGGGGGACAAAATGTGTGTTTTATGGGATGAAAAACGTAGCATATACAATGACCATAGCTGTCAACAGGACAAACGGGATCTACATTCTAATTTCATGTGAAAACTCACAATTAACCTAACAAAATATTTGCTATCAACAAATTAAAATCCTCCAATTGCCACTATTTTTTTTTTTGGTTATGAACTCTTCAAGTTTTAGCAATAAAAGTACTACATCCCTTAGAAACCCATAGTCCCAAAAAACTTTAATTTGTAGATTCCTATTGGCAATAGAAGCTGGGAAAAGTTGCTTCAGAATTTCTGTCTCAGCAGTAAATGAGCATGAAGAAAATTTAGCTGGAACTGACAATTATGTGACACAACCCCTTCAAAGAAAATACAGGGAAACTCCAGCTTAATATTCTTGCTTATTTAAATATACGCATAGACCATTATTTTGAATTCCAGTAGTCATGCTAATGTATATTAGACATACTGATAGGAAATATTTGTTGATTCATATTATCTATAATGATGGACCTCTAATAATAATTAATAGCTTATGTTTGAAGGATAGGATGTGGATGATATTGAGTTTATTATACTATATAAGACTTAGAACATATTCCAGCATAGAATAATTATACATAATGGGAATTAATCTTATTATTACTACTGCTAAAGCAACAACACCAACTAAAGTTATTGTTTTTACCATACTGAGTTTAAAATGTAAGCTACAAATTTAGTGAATTTGGGGCTGAGTAGAAAAGAAGAAATATAAATTCACTGGTACCTTCAGTTTTAAAGAATAAACTGTATTTTGTAACTATTTCCATTGAGCCACATTAGAGTCCTAGACTTCTGGGGGTGGGAGAAAGAACCTCTAGTGTCATAAATAGGAGATCCTATGACTTTAAAACCTAAGAGCTGCCTCATCCTTTCTATTCTTGCCATAAAAAAATAAAGTGTTATTTTAAACATTCAGGAATTGTTATAAAGAGATACTCTCCAGATGTCACACAAAACTCATAATCTTTGCTTGGCTATGACCTTAAAACATCACACCAAATATAGTTTTCATACTTTGATTTTGGGTTATCCAGTAAACAAAATAAACTGAATGGATATGAGGTACTTTCTGGGAACTATGGTAGAATCCCAAAATGATTTTCCTGATATGGATTATAGAAAAAAATTCCAGGCCACTTTGTTCATCCCCACAAAGCTTTGCTGAGAAAGATTCTCATAGCCTTGTACCTCTTATTCTCAGGATCTCAGGATCAAGCCCAGGACACATGCCTCAATGAGAGCTTGCATCATGTGTTCTTGGTTTACAGTCCCTTATCCTGGCTTCCAGACAGGCCACTCATGACTTTCTTAACCTGAATAGACAGACACCGCATGTTTATCCATGCTGGGCTCTGACATCTGATGCCCAGCTGTGATTACGCCAGGAGAATGGACTCCAGAGGCATCAGTCCAGGGACTTCTCCCAAGAAAAATGTCCTAAGAGGGACTTGATTTCTCACACATATGGGAGAAGAGCTCCAGGAAAAGCCAAATAAAATCTCCTTTGGGAGCTCAGGAGAGAAGTTGATAGGGATATAAGGTGAGCTCACATGTACAGGGTACATGCATGTGATTTTCTTTTTCTGTGTCTTGTTTTTTGGGGGCCATATCTAGAAGTATTCAGTGCTTAGTCTCTGGTTCTGAGCTTACTGAGGTCACTCCTGCTGTACTTAGGAAACCTTATGGGGCACAAGGGATCAAATCCAAGTCAGTCAAATTTAAGGCCAGCAACCTACCAACTGTATATCTATCTCTCTGGCCCCAGGTAATTTAGGAATGAATAAAAAACTAAAGTGCTGCTAATGTGCCATTTAGATCTCAGAGATACAATAACAAACTTTTATTTATTTCTTTTTTTAAAGATATTTTTCATGTATTTTCCATACTGTGACCTTTCAGCTCTTATATTAAAATCTGTCTTAACTCATCTCATTCATTCATTCTCATTTATCCATTCCTCTATTGACATCATTCTCATAGATTGTCACAGAGATTCAAAAATAAAAAAATTATTTTTCAAAGGTTTCTCTTTTCTCTCTCCAGCAGTGGAAACCTATAGTAAAAATATAGAACTGCTGCATTTTGAGAAACTCATATAGGGGTTCCGTATCTGAAAAGATTTTATAAGGAAAATTTATGTTTCTAGCAAATTTGTGCTTATCTTTAGATTAATATATTTTTCTTTTGATAAGGTGGTAAAATAGAGGAAGCAAAAACACACATTTGAAAGAATATTTTCAATAACCAGAAGGTTACTTCCTAGGGGCCATTTTCTTTCTGTCTACAAAATCAAGGCCTCATCTCTTTAGAATTGTTGGAAAAGATTTAACTTATGTCAACAAAACCACAACTGCACACACCATCACAAGGTTAAAGGCACATTTTTACAAAATGTGTCAAAACTGTTTGCATTCCTTTTAGATTTTCCCACTGTCTTTTTAAACACAAATGCTAAGTTTATCATTTTTCCCTATTGCACTTAATCCTACTTATTCAATTTAGTCTCCAAATCTGGAGAACTCATTATGAATTTTACTTCTGTCATCTATTATTATAACTACTCCACCCAACTTTATGTCATGTGAAAATTTCACAAAAAAATCTTTTCCCCCCTTTTTACTATCCAATCTATCTACCACATGGTAACCAGTGTGAATGTTCTAAAATTAAAAATCTGTCTTTCACTCAAACACAATTTCAATATGATTGTCCAATTTGACAAAAAAGAATGAAACAGTGTGGATCTCCATGATTTTTACAATATTCTCCTTAGTTACTTCAGTATGTTTGAGGATGAGGAGGTCTTTATGCCAGGATGAACACTGACATGTACACTGGAGTATGTATGCCACAAAGGGCAAATTTAGTCCTGAGAATTTAGTATATACTGGCTGCCTAACTACCTATCTTTATTCTTTCTCAGTTCCCCTAGATTACTGTCTATCTCTGAGCCACCCTGGAAGCCCCTATGAAGCTTTCTCTAGAAAAAGCAACCTCAACCTGGTATTTCCATCTTTGTGCTTTTATGGTACTGTATGTATGTGTAAATATAATCATTTAAATATCAGTTCAAAATCACAATTTGTCCATACAATATTTTCCATACAAAAGCATCAAGAATCTTGGTAAAATGAAAACTCTGATTTACTTATCATGGATGGAAAGGTAGGAAAATCTGTGTTTTTTACTATTTCCCACATTATATTAATGTTGCTGGTCATAGACAACACTTTTTTTTATTCCTCTTTATTTTCTTTTTCAATGTTGGATTTCTTAATTTTAGGATATTTGACTTACTCATTGTTTGTTTGTTTTGGGGTCACACCCGGCAGTGCTCAGGGGTTACTCCTGGCTCTATGCTCAGGAAATCACCCTGGCAGGCACGGGGGGCCATAAGGGATGCCAGGATTTGAACCACCATCCTTCTGCATGAAAGGCAAATGACTTACCTCCATGCTATTTCTCTGGCCCCGAATTAGTCATTGTTAAATCATTATAACCCAATACAAATGCAAAAAACTTTACATAAATTGTTTTCTATCAATATTTAATGTTATTTTTTAATATTGACCAGAACTACCTGAAACAAGCTTCTCTGTTGATATCAATACAGTCTTCAGACCTCATTCAATAAAAGTTTGCCTTTTTTGCTTGTTTGATTTTACTTTGCCTTTTTGTTTGAATTTAAAAACTTTGAAAAGGAATTAAAAAAAACCTGTAGAAGACTAACTTCAATTTGACTAAGAATAATAAAAATATTTTTATAATAGTTTATAGCTGTCACACAAAACACACTTTTTTAAAATTTTTCTTATTTAAACAAATTTATTACATACATAATTGTGTTTGGGTTTCAGTCATGTAAAGAACACCACCCATTACCAGTGCAACATTCCCATCACCAATGTCCCAAATCTCTCTCCTCCCCACACAACCCCCGCCTGTACTCTAGACAGGCTTTCTATTTTGCTCGTACATTCTTATTATTAGGATAGTTCAAAACTTAGTTATTTCTCTGACTAAACTCATCCCTGTTTGTGGTGAGCTTCATGAGGTGAGCTGTAACTTCCAGCACTTTTCTCTTTTGTGTCTGAGTTATTATTGCAAGAATGTCTTTCATTTTTCTTAAAACACATAGATGAGTGAGACAATTCTGCGTCTTTCTCTCACTCTCTGACTTATTTCACTCAGCATAATAGATTCCATGTACATTCATGTATAGGAAAATTTCATGACTTCATCTCTCCTGACTGCAGCGTATTATTCCATTGTGTATCTCCATGTTATAAATGGGAAATATATGCTCAAAGATTTTAGGTAGCATTTTATGTACATATTTTTCTTTTACTACTCATTTACAACAACATTGCTAGGCAAGTCTCCTATTTGTTAAAACATACACACTAACTCTATAATCCAAATCTTTTGTTTTATTTATCAATTTACTTGTTATGTAATATAAAATGCTACCTAAAAATTTTGAACATATATTTCCCACCTATAACATGGAGATAATAATTTCTGTCCCATAAAGTGGGAGCAGAGCTACTTTGAAATTATTTTGAAGTGAATATGCTAATTATCAGTTATGTACATATACATGTTAAGTATGAGGTAAGTATAAATTTATTATTAATTTAGTCACTTAAAGTAACTACTTTAAGTAGTCACTTAAAGTATTTGAGAATCTGTCACATACAGAGGTTAGAATTAGGTTAGTATGATATCGGAAAAAATACACATCTATTCTTTTTTATATATATATATTTTATTTAAACACCTTGATTACATACATGATTGTGTTTGGGTTTAAGTAATGTAAAGAACACCACCCATCATCGGTGCAATGTTCCCATCATGAATGTCCCAAAACTCCCTCCTCCCCAACCGACCCAAGCCTGTACTCTACACAGGCTTTCCATTTCCCTCATACATTCTCATTATTAGGACAGTTCAATATGTAGTTATTTCTCTAACTAAACTCATCACTCTGTGATGAGCTTCCTGAGATGAGCTGGAACTTCCAGCTCTTTTCTCTTTTGTGTCTGAAAATTATTATTGCAAGAATGTCTTTCATTTTTCTTAAAACACATAGATGAGTGAGACAATTCAGTGTCTTTCTCTCTCTCTCTGACTTAATTCATTCAGCATAATAGATTCCATGTACATTCATGATAAGGAAAATGTCATGACTTCATCTCTCCGGAGAGCTGCATAATATTCCATTGTGTATATGTACCACAGTTTCTTTAGCCATTCATCTGTTAAATGGCATCTTGGTTGTTTCCAGAGTCTTGCTATGGTAAATAGTGCTGCAATGAATATAGGTGTAAGGAAGGGGTTTTTGTATTGTATTTTTGTGTTCCTAGGGTATATTCCTAGGAATGGTATAGCTGGATCATATGGGAGCTCGATTTCCAGTTTTTGGAGGAATCTCCATATCACTTTCCATAAAGGTTGAACTAGACGGCATTCCCACCAGCAGTGGATAAGAGTTCATTTCTCTCCACATCCCCGCCAACATTGTTTATTCTCATTTTTTGTGATGTGAGCCATTCTCTGTGGTGGGAAGTGGTACCTCATCATTGTTTTGATTTGCATCTCCCTGATGATTAGTGATGAGGAGCATTTTTTTATGTGTCTTTTGGCCATTTGTATTTTTCTTTGTCAAAGTGTCTGTCCATTTCTTCTCCCCATTTTTTGATGGGATTAGATGTTTTTTTCTTCTGAATTTCTGTCAGTGCCTTGTATATTTTGGAGATTAGCCCCTTATCTGATGGGTATTGGGTGAATAGTTTCTCCCACTCAGTGGGTGGCTCTTGTATCCTGGGCACTATTTCTTTTGAGGTGCAGAAGCTTCTCAGCTAAATATATTACCATCTGTTATTCTCTGCTTTCACTTGCTTGGAGAGTGCAGTTTCCTCCTTGAAGATGCCTGTAAGTCTCAATGTCCAGGAGTATTTTGCCTATGTGTTGTTCTATATATCTTATGGTTTTGGGGCTGATATCGAGGTCTTTAATCCATTTGGATTTTACCTTTGTACATGATGTTAGCTGGGGGTCTAAGTTCAATTTTTTGCAAGTGGCTATCCAGTTGTGCCAACACCACTTGTTGAAGAGGCTTTCTTTGCTGCATTTCGATTTCTTGCTTCTTTATAAAAAAAATTAGGTGATTGTATGTCTGAGGAACATTTTCTGAGTATTCAAGCCAATTCCATTGATCTGAGGTCCTGTCCTTATTCCAATACCATGCTGTTTTGATAAATATTGCTTTGTAGTAAAGTTTATAGTTGGGGAAAGTAATTCCTCCCATATTCTTTTTTCAAATGATTGCTTTAGCTATTCTAGGGTGTTTCTTGTTGCAAACGAATATCAAACATGCCTGATTCACTTCTTTGAAGAATGTCATGGGTAAATTTAGAGGGATAGCATTAAATCTGTATAATGCCTTGGGGGTATTGACATTTTGATGATGTTAATCCTGCCAATCCATGAGCAGGGTATGTGTTTCCATTTCCGCGTGTCCTCTCTTATTTATTGGAGCAGAGTTTTATAGTTTTCTTTGTAGAGGTCCTTCACATTTTTAGTTAAGTTGAATTCAAGATTTTTAAGTTTGTGTGGCACTATTGTGAATGGGGTTGTTTTCTTAATGTCCATTTCTTTTTTATTACTATTGGTGTATAGAAAGGCCATAGATTTTTGTGTGTTAATTTTGTAGCCTGCCACGTTTCTATATGAGTCTATTGTTTCTAGAAGATTTTTGGTAGTCTTTACGGTTTTCTAAGTAGAGTATCATGTCATTTGCAAACAGTGAGAACTTGATTTCTTCCTTTTCTATCTGGATTACCTTGATATCTTTTTCTTGCCGAATCACTATAGCAAGTACTTCCAGTGCTATGTTGAATAGGAGAGGTGAGAGAGAAAAGCCTTGTCTTGTGCCAGAATTTAGAGGGAAGGCTTTTAGTTTTTCTCCATGGAGGATAATATTTTCCACTGGTTTGTGGTAGATGGCCTTAACTATATTGAGAAAGGTTCCTTCCATTCCCATCTTGCTGAGAGTTTTGATCAAGAATGGGTGTTGGACCTTATCAAATGCTTTTTCTGCATCTATTGATATGATAATATGGTTTTTATGTTTTTTTGCTGTTGATGTTGTGTATTATGTTGATAGATTTATGGATGTTAAACCATCCTTGCATTTCCTGGATGAAACCTACTTGATTGTAGTAGATGATCTTCTTAATGAGGCATTGAATCCTATTTGTCAGGATTTTATTGAGGATATTTGCATCTGTATTCAATAGCGATATTGGTCTGTAATTTTCTTTTTTCGTAGCATCTCTTTCTGGCTTAGGTATCAAGGTGATGTTGGCTTCATAAGAGCTATATGGAAGTGTTTCCGTTTATTCAATTTTATGAAAGAGTCTTGCCAGGATTGGTAGTAGTACTTGAAAAGTTTAAAAGAATTCATTAGTGAATCCATCTGGGCCTAGGCTTTTGTGTTTGGGCAGACATTTGATTACCGTTTTAATTTCATCAATAGTGATGGGGGTGTTTAGATATGCTACATCCTTTTCCTTCAACCGTGGAAGATTATAAGAGTCCAAGAATTTATCCATTTCTTCCAAGTTCTCACTTTTAGTGGCGTAGAGTTTCTCAAAGTAGTTTCTGATTACCCTTTGAATCTCTGTCATATCAGTAGTTATCTCTCCATTTTCATTCCTAATACGAGTGATTAAGTTTCTCTCTCTCTCTTTCTTTTTTATTTTTGCCAGTGGTCTATCAATCTTGTTTATTTTTTCGAAGAACCAACTTCTGCTTTCATTGATTTTTTTATTGTCTTTTGGGTTTCCACTTCGTTGATTTCTGCTCTCATCTTTGTTATTTCCGTCTGTATCCCTATTTTTCGGTTCTTTTGTTGAGCTCATTCTTGTTTTATTAGCTGTGTCATTAAGCTACTCAGGTAAGCTCCTTCTTCCTTCCTAATGTGTGCTTGCAAAGCTATAAATTTTCCTCTCAGTACTGCTTTCGCTATGTTCCATAAGTTCTGATAGTTTTGATTTTCTCTTTGATTTCATCTCGGACCCACTGGTTATTGAGTATGAGGCTGTTTAACTTCCAGGTGTTAAAGTTTTTCTTCTGTGTCCCTTTGGAATTCACAAATAATTTCAGAGCATTGTGGTCAGCGAATGTAGTCTGAATATTTCTATTCTCTTGATGTTATGGAGGTATGTTTTATGTGCCAGCATATAGTCTATCATGGAGAATGTCCCATGTACATTGGAGAAGAATGTGTATCCAGGTTTCTGGGGATAGAGTGTCCTATATATATCCACTAGGCCTCTTTCTTCCATTTCTCTCCTCAGGTCTAGTATATTCTTGTCGGGTTTCAGTCTGGTTGACCTATCCAGTGTTGACAAAGCAGTGTTGAGGTCCCCCACAATTATTGTGTTGTTATTGATATTATTTTTCAGATTTGACAAAAATTGTATTAAATATTTTGCAGGACCCTCATTCGGTGCATATATGTTTAGGAGAGTTATTTCTTCCTGCTGTACATAGCCCTTAATTAATATAAAATGTCCATCTTTGTCCCTTACAACCTTCCTGAGTATAAAGTTTGCATTATCTGATATTAGTATGGCCACTGCACCTTTTTTATGGGTGTTGTTTGCTTGGATAATTTTTCTTCAGCTTTTTATTTTGAAGCTATGTTTGTTTTGACTATTCAGCTGCGTTTCTTGTTGGCAGCAGAAGGTTGGATTGAGTTTTTTGATCCATTTAGCCCCTCTGTGTCTCTTAACTGGTGCATTTAGTTCATTGACGTTGAGAGAAAGAATTGTGCTGGGATTTAATGCCATCTTTATATTGAAATTTGGTGTGTCTTTTGGTTAGTCTTGTCTTAATTTAGGTCTTTCAGTTTTTCTCTTAAGACTGGTTTTGAGTATATAAAGTTTCTGAGCTGTTTTTTGTCTGTGAAACCATGTATTCTTCTATCACACTGGAAAGTGAGTTTTGCTGAGTAAAGTATTCTAGGTGAAGCATTCATTTCATTCAGTCTTGTCACAATATCCCACCACTGCTTTCTGGCCTTGAGTGTTTCTGGTGACAGGTCTGCTGTAAATCTCAAGGATGCTCCCTTGAATGTAATTTCCCTTTTTGATCTTGCTGTTTTCAGAATTCTGTCTCTCTCTGTGGGATTCGTCATTGTGACTAGGATGTGTCTTAGTGTATTTTTTCTGGGATCTCTTTTATTTGGTACTCTTCGAGCATGCATGATTTGATTGCATATACTCTTTAGCTCTGGAAGTTTTTCTTTAATGATGTTCTTGACCATTGATTCTTCCTGGAAATTTTCTTCCTGGATCTCTGGGACTCCAATGATTATTAAGTTGTTTCTATTGAGCTTATCATAGACTTCTATTTTCATCTGTTCCCATTTTTTGACTAATTTTTCCATTGTCTGTTCATTTACTTTAAGTTTTTTTTCCCAATCTCTACTGCTGTATGGAATTGTTATGTATCTCATCTTCCACAGCACCAAGTCTATTCTCAGTTTCTGATACCCTGTCCCAGAGCACATCCATTTTATCATTCACTTCGTTTACTGACTTTTCCTGGCCTGTTAGTTGACATGTTATTTCAGTTTGGAGTTTTGTGATTTTTGTCTTCATATTTTTGTGGTTCTTATTAGTGTTCTGTTCAACTCGATCCATGATTTCTTTGAGTTCATTGAGCATCTTCTATATTGCTAATATAATGTCCTTATCTGAAAGGTTGATTAGTTGGTTGGACATTATCTGGTCATCAGAATTGTCATCTTCATTCTCTATGTCTGATGCTGGCCTGTGTTGTTTCCCCATTGTCTCACTTGTATTGTGGGTTTTGCTTCATGTTGTTGTGGTATTCATTGTCTGAATGATGCAGGCAGCCACACTCCTCAGGCTCCGCCCTTTCTGATGGGTCGACTTGCCTCCAAATGAGGGGAGTCCTCTGTGGATGAAGCCTCTCACAGGATCAAATCTTAGCCCTGAGCACACAGCAGAGAAGACAGTCTGGAGAGAAATGCTGGGCTTCAGTGATCCAACACAGTTCTTAGTGTGATTTTTTTGTTGTTGCGATGGTGTTCTTTTCTTAGAAAGAGCATATGGCCGCTTAGCGGCCATGCTCTTCTGGAGCCTCTTTTCAGCCCACTCACAAGAGGTTCATGCAAGAGGACAGTAGACAAACACAGACAGGCAGGACTCACAATTTTTCAATCACAGGCCCCACTTGGCAGGCGTAGTTTTGTGGTTTTTCCCAGCCTGATGTCACAAACAGGGGACCTGGCTTCTGCAAAGTACTGCTTATAGCCGGTTTTCATTTTATGGAGCAGTTCCTTGTTGTTCCCACCCTAGAATTGGCGAGTTTTCTGGAGCCTCTTTTCGGCCCACTCCCAAGAGGTTTACACAAGAAGACAGTAGACAGACACAAACAGGCAGCCCTCACAATTTTTCACAGTCGGGCCCCAATGTGCAGGTGTAGTTTCGTTGACACATCTATTCTTAAGTTGCACATAATAGTGGAATAGAAACCATAGGAAAACAAATTCTATTTTTATGAATATAGAAATACAAATTAAAATTTAATTATATTTTATCATGTGTTAATGTTTATTCATGATTTTCAAACTGTTACAATATTTCTAAAAATCAAAAATGATAAATAATTATAAATTTATATCTACACTATATGTACATACAAATAGAAAAATAAAATAAAATTTATAAATTGAAATGTGAGCTATATAGGTAGCAGGCAGACTACCAAATCTGGAAAGGAAATGAGAGCTGTATTAATTGAAGTGAAGAATAATCAGAAAAAGAGAGAAGTTGATGTCTCAATTTGGAGTTCATCCAAGAATCCTAGAAGTAAGAATTCTAGACTACGAGAACAAATTTTACAGAAAGCTGAGATGGCAAATTCATTGTAAGTCCTTTTACGGATAATGAAATTGAAACTGAGTAATGTTCTCATTGTTAAATTTTTAACTCCAACGAAGTCAGTAACAGTAATTTTCTTACCAAACTTTATACTCAGGAAGGTTGTAAGGGACAAAGATGAACATTTTATTTTAATCAAGGGGTAGGATAGGTCAACCAGACTGAAACCCAACAAGAATATACTAGACCTGAGGAGAGAAATGGAAGAAAGAGACCTAGTGGATATATATAGGACACTCCATCCCCAGAGACCAGCATACACATTCTTCTCCAATGTACATGGGACATTCTCCAGAATAGACTACATGGTAGCAAATAAAACATACCTCTAAAATATCAACAGGAACTTAAACCACTTCATACTGAATAACCAGTGGGTCCAAGATGAAATCAAGGAGGAAATCAAAAGTTTCCTGGAAACAAATGACAATAAAGACACAAACTATCAGAACTTATAGAACACAGCAAAAGCAGTACTGAGAGAAAAATTTAAAGATTTGCGTGCACACATCAGGAAGGAAGAAGTAGCTTACCTGAGTAGCTTAATGACACAGCTAATAGAACTAGAAAGTGCTCAACAAAAGGACCAAAATTAGGGAAACAGAAGGAAACACCAAAGCTGAGAGCAAAAATCAATGAAGTGGAAACCCAAAAAACAATCGAAAGATCATGGAAAGCAGAAGTTGGTTCTTTGAAAAAATAAACAAGATTAATAGACCACTGGCAAACCTAACAAAGAAAGAAAGAGAGAAACTTGATAACTCGTATTAGGAATGAAAAAGGAGAGATCACTACTGATATGACAGAGATTCAAAGGGCAATCAGAAACTACTTTGAGAAACTCTACGTCACTAAAAATTAGAACCTGGAAGAAATGGATAAATTCTTGGACTCTTATAATCTTCCACGGTTGAAGGAAGAGGATGTAGCATATCTAAGCAACCCCATCACCATTGATGAAATTCAAACTTTCCAAGAGGACCTACTACCAATCCTGGCAAGACTCTTTCATGAAATTGAACAAATGGAAGCACTTCCTAATAGGTTTTATGAAGCCAACATCATCTTGATACCTAAACCAGACAGAGATGCTACGAAAAAAGAAAATTACAGACCAATATCGCTGATGACTGCAGATGCGAAGATCCTCATCAAAATCATGGCAAATAGGATTTAATGCCTCATTAAGAAGATCATCCACTATGATCAAGTAGGTTTCACCCCGGAATGCAAGGATGCTTTAACATCCGTAAATCTATCAACATAATACACAATATCAACAACAAGAAAAATAAAAACCACATGATCATATCAATAGATGCAGAGAAAGCATTTGATAAGGTCCAACACCCATTCTTGATCAAAACTCTCAGCAAGATGGGAATGGAAGGAACCTTTCTCAATATAGTTAAGGCCATCTATCACAAGCCAGTGGCAAATATTATCCTACAGAGAGAAAAAATAAAAGCCTTCCCTCTAAATTCTGGCACAAGACAAGACTCTTCTCTCTCACCACTCCTATTCAACATACCACTGGAAGTACTTGCTATAGCGATTCGGCAAGAAAAAGATATCAAGGGAATCCAGATAGGAAAGGAAGAAGTCAAGCTCTCACTGTTTGCAGATGACATGATACTCTACTTAGAAAACCGTAAAGACTACCAAAAAGCTTCTAGAAACAATAGACTCATATAGAAACGTGGCAGGCTACAAAATTAACACACAAAAATCTATGGCCTTTCTATACACCAATAGTATTAAGGAAGAAATGGACATTAAGAAAACAACCCCATTCACAATAGTGCCAAACAAACTCAAATATCTTGGAATCAACTTGACTAAAAATGTGAAGGACCTCTACAAAGAAAACTATAAAACACTGCTCCAAGAAATAAGAGAGGACACGTGGAAATGGAAACACATACCCTGTTCATGGATTAACAGGATTAACATAATCAAAATGGCAATAATCCCCAAGGCATTATACAAATTTAATGCTATCCCTCTGAAGATACCCATGACATTCTTCAAAGAAGTGGATCACTCACTTTTAAAATTCGTTTGGAACAATAAACACCCTCAAATAGCTAAAGCATTCCATGGGAAAAAGAATATGGGAGGAATTACTTTCCCTAACTTTAAACATTACTACAAAGCAATAGTTTTCAAAACTGTATGGTATTGGAATAAGGACAGGACCTCAGATCAGTTTAATCGGCTTGAATACTTAGAAAATGTTCCCCAGACATACAATCTCCTGATTTTTTAAAAAGGAGCAAGAAATCCTAAATGGAGCAGGTAAAGCCTCTTCAACAAGTGGTGTTGGCACAACTGGATAGCCACTTGCAAAAAATTGAACTTAGACCTCCAGCTAACATCATGTACGACGGTAAAATCCAAATGGATTAAAGACCTCGATATCAGCCCCAAAACCATAAGATATATAGAACAACACATAGGCAAAACACTCCAGGACATTGAGACTACAGGCATCTTCAAAGAGGAAACTGACTCTCCAAGCAAATGAAAGCAGAGATTAACAGAAGGGAATATATTACGCTGAAAGCTTCTGCACCTCAAAGGAAATAGTGCCCAGGATACAAGAGTCACACACTGAGTGGGAGAAACTATTCACCCAATACCCATCAGATAAGGGGCTAATCTCCAAAATATACAAGGCACTGACAGAACTTTACAAGAAAAAACATCTAATCCCATCAAAATATAAGGAGAAGTAATGAACAGACACTTTGACAAAGAAGAAATACAAATGGCCAAAAGACACATGAAAAAATGCTCCACATCACTAATCATCAGGGAGATGCAAATCAAAACAACGATGAGATACCACCTCCCACCACAGAGATTGGCACACATTACAAAGTATGAGAATAAACAGTGTTGGCGGGGATGTGGTGAGAAAGGAAATGTTATTCACTGCTGGTGGGAATGCCGTCTAGTTCAACCTTTATGGAAAGTGATATGGAGATTCCTATAAAAACTGGAAATCGAGCTCCCATATGATCCAGCTATACTGCTCCTAGGAATATACCCTAGGAACACAAAAATACATACAAAAACTGCTTCCTTACACACACACACACACACACATATATATATATAGTGCTGCAATATATATATATATATATATATATATATATATATATATATATATATATTGCAGCACTATTTACCATAGAAAGACTCTGGAAACAACCAAGGTGCCCTTTAACCGACGAATGGCTAAGGAAACTGTGGTACATATACACAATGAAATATTATGCAGCTGTCAGGAGAGATGAATTCATGACATTTTCCTATACATGGATGTACACGGAATCTATTATGCTGTGTGAAATAAGTTAGAGGAAGATAAAAAAACGCAGAATGGTCTCACTCTTCTATGGGTTTTAAGAAAAATGAAAGACATTCTTGCAATAATAAGTTTCAGACACAAAAGAGAAAAGAGCTGGAAGTTACAGCTCACCTCAGGAAGCTCACCACGAAGATTGATGAGTTTAGTTAGAGAAATAACTACATTTTGAACTGTCCTAATAATGAGAATGTATGAGGGAAATGGAGAACCTGTTTAGAGTACAGGCAAGGGTCAGGTGGGGAGGAGGGAGATTTGGGACATTGGTGATGGGAATGTTGCACTGGTGATGGGTGGTGTTCTTTACATGACTGAAACCCAAACACAATCATGTATGTAATCAAGGTGTTTAAATAATAAAAAAACATTCACATACCCCACGCAGTTCTGTTCGGGGTATGCAAATGTTTAATTTGATTTTTTGAGATTTTTTTCCTTAAAAAAATAGAAAATAGAAATCAGAAAACTCTATACAAAAATAAAGGGACTGAAAAATGAAGTCGAGGACATGAAAAACTCTATGGAAAGCCTCTCCAATAGAATAATAGCAGCTGAAGATAGAATTAGGGAGCTGGACATTAGATGATATTGGAAAAGAACCTCAAAGCAAATGATCAGCAATGGAACAAATATTCAAAGATTTTGAACAAATGAAAATAGAAATGTTCAATAAATTCAACAGAGACAATATAAAAATCATTTGATTTCCAGAAACCCAGGAAGAAAATCCCCAGGAAGAATCAATATTCAAGAACATCATCACAGAGAAACTCCCAGAGATAGAGACTGCATGCAACCAAATCCTGCATGCCAGAAGAGTACCAGCTAAAAGAGACCCAAAGAGAAGCACCCCAAGACACATCCTCCTAGTTCAGCATATCCCAGAGCAGTGAGTGTAGTAATTAGAGCACCAACTACACTGTCAACTGCCAAGATAGTGATAGAGAGAGAAGTGGAATATGTTGTGTATGTAAATATTTTAGGGGATTACTATGTTACTCACCCTAACCTGATTGGTGATTGTGCCCTACCCTAGGGTGTGACCTGGCATTCTGCCCCCACCCTAGGGTAGTACCTGATTCTGCTTCCACCATTGGTTGGTATCTGATCCCACCATTGACTGGTACCTGATTCTGGGGGATAAAAACAACGGTCTGTGGAAGGCCAGGGCTTTTTTGCTGGAACTGAGGCTGAGTCTTTGGACTTCAGTCTTGTCTACCGATTAAGGCCAACATTTCCACAAGCCTGACTGTCTGCGAGCTGTTTACCCGCCATTTCACCTCAGAACCGTCAGCTAGACAGGGTGGCAGACGCGTGCTCCGAGCTGGAAGAGAAAGGCCTCATCCTCCATCCCTATATCAGTCAACCTCTCTAGGGACTGACTTGCAACATAATGGCGCCTGAACAGGCTGAACCTGGACCCTCAATAACTGTAAGTGAAATACTTCATTGGAAATTTCCTCTGCTGACCATTAAATGGTTTCTATGGTTAATAATGTGGATTCTGCCACCCTTTTTCTTATGCATTGGTTCTCTAGTATACAAGTGGATTATTCCATTTTTTTTAAAAACTCATTGATTTTGATCTAAGGACAATCACTGCAGTTGGATGGTTGTGGTCTATATTTCAAATGAAAATTGCATTGTCTCCAGCCATCATAGATTGTGGAATTGCTTTGTTGGCTCATGTTATTACTGTGAGCATAGTTATTGGCTGGAATTTAGGAAATAGAGAGTGTAGAAAGGTGAGGCTAAAACCAGTATGGATAATAAGGAAATTGATCTGACAAAAACTCAGTTCAATGTGTGGGTTGACGAACCCAGCCCCACCATCAACAATATAGAAATTTTTGCTGGAAGAAAAACTCGAAATGTTAAGCCTGATTCTTGAAATTAGTGACTCAGACAATGATCAACCTCCAGTGCTAACTTCACAAGGGAGGCCTCGTTCTATTCACAAAATTGAATCGCACAGCAGTGCAGATTCAGACGATGAAACACATGCTCGGTCTAAGAGCTCTATTCAGAGTAATTTTGCTAATCTGGCCTATCCCTTTACACGGGGTAAATGTTTCTAAATATCAGATGGAAGAATTAGATTGCTTTAAAAAAGAATGTAAAGAGTATGGGCCAAAATTGCCATACAGTGTGGAGTTAATAAGACTTTGGAGTCATAACTCATCTTGAACTTTGTATAATTTTAAAAGAATCGCTGAAATATGTGTGTCGTCTAAACAGTGAACTGAATGGGAAATGTACTATTCAGAAGGCGTAAAAGCTAAGTTATATAGCCTAGATGGTATGAAAAAGCAAGTGGCAGATATTACTCTATCGTATGAATTATTGATGGAAGAAAATCAATTTGCAAATATTCAGACACAAGCAGCTTTACCTAAAGGAATCTTAAATTTAATTAGGGATATTGCATTGTCATCATGGGAAAATTGATTCTAACAGCATTGGTAGAGGAAACTTTTTAAAAATTACCCAAGGCCCTTATGAATCATATGCAGAGTTGTAGGTAAGATTAAAGATACTCTGAAGTTACATGTTGAAGATGAGGATATGAGAAACTTCCTAGTAAAATCTTTGGCTTATCATAATGCAAATTTGGCCTGTAGATTAGTATTGAATACATTACATAAAAAGGCAGATGTGAATGATTACCTTTATGCCTGTGAGAATGTCTATGGGGAAACCCAAACCCCACCCCAATTAGACTCAGTACAAACCTTCCCAGTTACCAAGGGAACAATGCCTTACTCCCCTCGGGGACAGAACACTTTCCGTAAACCAGGTCTTTGCCCAAAATGCAAAACGGGTCGCCATTGGGCGAAAGATTGCAGATCCAGAAACCTCATTGATAATAACCTAAGTGGAGGTTTCAACACAGTCCCTAGGAGGGAAATCACCTGCTACCATTGTAGAAAACAGGGACATATCAAAAGAAATTGCTGTCTCCTTATAAATTCAGCTCCTCAAGAACACACATACAAGATGCAGGAAAACACCCACAGAGCCTCCCCCCAGGCCCTTCCAAATTAGGGGCAAAGCTCACAGACAATAATCCTTCAAAGCCCAGCCTAAGAAAATTCATCATGATAAGGAAATTAATTCACTCCACATCAGGAAGTGCCGGATTAGACATATTATGCCAAGAGGAAATTACAATTTACCCAGGAGCATGCCCTTACATGTTAGAAACTGGCATTGTGGGCCCACCACCCCCAGATACTATTGGTTTGATTCTTGGCAGAAGTTCCCTCAACATAAAGGGTATATCAGTAATCACTAGTGTCATTGACTCAGATTCTATGGGAGAAATCATTGTAGTTATTACTGTACCAGTTACATGGACCTTTAAAAAGGGAGAAGTGATTGCCCAGATAGTAATAGTGCCTTATGTCAAATTTGGGACTTCAGAAAAGACTAGAATTGGAGGTTTTGGAAGCACAGATCCGGGTGCTGCTCAAAACCCAATAGTGGCTCTGGTTACTAAATGTAAAGATGAACACCCAATGATCAAACTTCACTTGGAAGGGCAACCCTTTGACGGAATGATAGATACAGGTACAGAAGTTACCGTAATTTCTGATAAAGAATGGCCAGAAAATTGGCCTATTCAGGAAATCCCATATTCGCTAGAAGGAATAGGATGCCTGAGCTTCTGTCTGTTGAGTACGAGGACTATGATATTTTACGGCCCAGAAAATCAAAAAGCAGTAATCAGACATCACATGGGCCCATTTTCACCATCCCTGTGGGGCCGTGACATACACAAACAGGGGAAAGAAGAATTCCACATCCCATTCGCTGCAGAA
Organism: Suncus etruscus; assembly: GCF_024139225.1. Taxonomy (NCBI): domain Eukaryota; kingdom Metazoa; phylum Chordata; class Mammalia; order Eulipotyphla; family Soricidae; genus Suncus; species Suncus etruscus. The sequence continues at coordinate 107,354,855 of NC_064852.1, read as the reverse complement.
GAGCCTGAACCTTCTTTTGATTTAAAAACCCAAAAATTTTAGTAGGGGCCACTACCATAAAAACACCAGCACCAATAAAAATAAAATGGAAATCTGATGAACCAATTTGGACAGGTAAGTGGCCCCTTAAAACTGATAAATTAAAGGTGCTGACAAAATTAGTGGAGGAACAGCTAAGTTTAGGACAAATTGAACCATCTTTTTCTCAATGGAATTCACCAATATTCACTATAAAAAAGAAATCCGGTAAATGGAGACTTTTGATGGATCTTAGAGCAGTAAATTTATTCATGATACCTATGGGCAAATTGCAGACTGGTTTACCATCACCTGTAGTTATTCCAAAGAATGGCCACTAATTATAATTTATCTGAACGACTGCTTCTACCATATTCCTATCCACCCAGATGATAAAAAACATTTTGCATTCGCAGTTCCTTCTCTCAATAATACCCATCCCTGCAGACGTTTCCAATGGACTGTTCTCCCCCAAGGAATGCTGAATTCCCCAACCATGTGTCAGTTTTTTGTAGATAAGGTTTTGAGCCCTGCTCGTGAAAAATTTTCTCAAGCCATGATATTTCATTATACAGAGGATATCTTGCTCACAATGAACAATGAAACAAATTTACAGGACTTATACTCTTATGTTATTGACTGTTTACAAACATCAGGACTAAAAATAGCTTTAGAAAAAATACAGATAATGCCACCGTATCAATATTTGGGTTTTATTTTGGACCAGATGTCTATACGTCCACAGAAAATTTCTATCAAAAAAGAAAATCTCAGAACGCTTAATGATTTTCAGAGACTTCTAGGTGATGTAAATTGGCTCCGCCCTGCACTAGGAATCCCGAATGCAGAGTTTTCTAATCTGTTTAAAATGTTGGAGGGTGACCCTGCTTTAGATAGCCTGAGAAACCTAACAACAGCTGCCAAAAATAAATTGGACATCTTCTTGAGCAGATTACAAAAATCATTTATCTTAAGATTCATCTCAGGAGAAAGGTATTTCTGTTAATCTTCCCTACTATAGAAACCCCCACAGGGGCCTTGATGTAACAGTCAGGACCTTTGGAATGGGTGTCTTTACATAACAAACAGCCTCGCTCAGTTGTCCCCTACTTGTAACTGATTTCAGAGATTATTATCAAGGCAAGACTCAGATCTATATCTTTACTAGGTTTTGACCCAGATATAATAGTTTTGCCAATACCAAAAAAGGAAATTGAGTCAATATTGCCTCTTAATGAATCTCTACAAAGGGCCCTCTCAGATTTCACAGGAGAAATATCCTCCCATTATCCAGCAGAAAAAATTTGGGACTTTTTAAAGAAAATTCAGTTTGTTATTTTTTCAATTGTTCGGGATTCCCCTATACCCAATGCCAAGGTTTTTTACATCGATAGATCCCAAAATGGAAGAGGAGGAATAACCGGAGACAACATTAATATGACCATAGATACCAAATATATATCTGCACAGAAAGTTGAATTAGCAATGTTAATTTACCTATTAGAAAATGTATCTGAAGCCATGAATATAGTTTCTGATTCTTTGTATGTGGTAAATTTATGTCATGTGATAGCCACTTCTTCCCTTAATGCTAATAACCCGATCATACAAAACTTACTTAAACGATTACAGCAGCTTCTTCAAAAACGAACTGAGCCCATCTTCATCACGCATATTAGAGCCCACTCAGGTCTTCTGGGATCGATGGCTCAAGGAACTAAAACTGCTGACTTGCTAGCAATGTCTATATTTAAATCACCTGTAGAGGAACATTCAGCCCTACACACAAATGCTCGCTGTTTACATGTGAATTACCAAATTCCATGGAGGCAAGCTAGAGAAATCGTAGAAAACTGCAACATATGTGCACCGTTAACAAAAAAGACTCACGTAGCAGGAGCAAACCCAAGAGGCTTACAGTCTAACGAACTTTGGCAAATAGATATAACTCAAACAGATTTATTTTCAAGAAAACCTTATCTTCATGTTGTGGTGGACACTTATTTTCGTTTTATGTGGGCAATTACCATGTCTTCTCAAAAATCTAAAGCTGCTTGTAGTTTTCTTTTACAATGTTTTTCTGTGATGGGTATTCCATATTCTATAAAAACTGATAATGGGCCAGCCTATGTTAGCAAAACTTTAATTTTTTTGTAAAGAATGGCAGATAAGACATCTCAAAGGAATTCCTTGCAATTGTAGGGGACAGGCCATTGTAGAAAGGACTCACAGAACCTTAAAAACTCAATTGCAAAAAAATAGAAAAAGAGGTTTACCACCAATGGATTTGCTATCTTTGACTCTTATCACACTAAATTACTTAAACTTACCCCAAGGGGAAAGTTACACTGCAGCAGAAAGACATGTTAAAGAAGATATTCAGAGACAAGAAACAACCCATAAACCTATTTGGATCAAGGAGGATAAAAAATGGATAGCTGGATATCTTCTCCTAAGAGGAAGGGGTTATGCCTATGTTTCTACAAATGACAACCCTCCCAAGAAATTTTGGGTTCCATTATGCCTTGTTAGAAATAGGGCTAGCACAAATGATCAGGTTCAGACTAAAAACTCCTTTTCAGAGCAAAAACAGAATAATCCAGACACTAACAGCAGTAATATTGCTGAGGTCTCTGGGGCAGGGAACAACGATTTAGCTGTCACACACCATACAATGCGTGAGACTGATGGCAGTGATAAACCCTTACACTCCGAGATGCAAAAGGAAAGACAGGAACCTGTCTTAACTGGGCTCCAAAATATAGGAAACTCTTGCTACATGAACTCAATATTGCAATGCTTGTATAATATTTCAGACTTGACTCAGTATTTTCATCAAGAGCATTATAAAAAGGATATTAAAAAGAAAAATCCGATGGGGCATGAAGGTAAATTAGCCGAAGAATGTGGTCGGCTCATCAAAACCATGGGAAATGGATTTCATAAATATATTAACCCTGAAAGCTTCAAAGTAACAATTGGTTTACTTAATGACCAGTTTTCTGGACACAATCAGCAAGATCCACACGAACTACTGATGTTCCTAATAGAGAGACTACATCAGGACTTGCTTACTGTAAATCTAATGACAGACAAAACTACACATCTTATGGAAAATGAAAATTATGAACAATTTAGTCCAGAACACCAAAAGGCTCACAAATCCATTATTTATGATCTCTTTCAAGGACAATTCAAATCTATACTACAGTGTCTCACATGCCACCAAAAGTCTGAGGTTTATGAGACATTTGTTCATTTGTCTCTGGCTGTTACATCTACAGGTAAATGTACATTACAGGAATGCCTCTCTGAATTTTTTAAAGAAGAAGAGTTAAGGGATGACAACAAATCTGTGCAACAGCTGCAAAACTAGAAAGGATTTTTCAAAGAAAACATACTTATGGAAACTGCCACCAGTACTTATAATACACTTGAAATTTTTTGCTTTTGATGGCAAACAAATAAAAAATGCATACTTATGTAAATTTTTCTTTAGAAGACCTCAATTTAGTAAAATTCACCTCAGAGAATAAAAGCTAGATTAATAAATACAACTTATCAGTGTCAAACCATTATGGTAAAGTTCACTATGGACACTGTACTGTAAAATTGCTGCAAAATAACACTGGATCAATTTTGATGATAAGAAGATCAAAAAAGTCCCTGATACATTGGTGAAATCCACAGCAGCATAAATCCTGTTTTATACTTCTTAAAGATCTACAATAAACACCAGATAATCATTTCACTTCCTTAGTGGTTGCTATTAATGCTCTAGGATTCTTTCCACAGGCATGATCAATGAATATGGATTAAAAGTCATGGACCCCCAATGTGTTTCCTTGTATGATGGATTTATGTCTTAATTCATTATTGCTCTACGTCTCAGTTAATCATAAAATTTTACAATTTAATTTAGTCACCTGAAAGAGAAATTTCTCATCATATTAATGTTGTTTTTCTTTCTAGGTATACTCATTTAACGACTTTCACTCTTTTTATTTTAACATCATTGCTTTATTTCCCTCAATTTAGGTTTTAAGATGCTGACATAGTGATATTTTTTAGGTGGACTTTCTTCATAGTGCTTCTTGCCTATGATTGATTATCATAGAATTACTGTTATACAATAACTTTGTATATATCCTGTTATACACTTATTGTAGAGTTTTCCATGTTTGTATTACACATAAAATTACCTTTCAGATCTGCTCTGCTCTGCCATAAAAATTATTTTTTTTTGAATTTGAAATGATTTATCTAAACAGTTGCCAGCTATTACATTTTAAGGCACTTTTAGTTGATTCAGCTGAATTCTCTTTTCTTTTGCTCTATTTTGGATCCTTTTCAACAAATATTTTTTAGTATGAGTGAGTGTTATGGCCATATTTTTTGTGAAGCCTGTATGTGTATGTCTTGTTTAGTGTCTGTCTGTTCTGCATATTTTGTATATAGTTCCCTTTTTCCTTACTTTATCTTCCCCAATTTAGTGTTCCTTATCCTTCCTTCTCTCTTCCTAGTCCTTAACATTTAATTTTCAGGATTCCCTTCACATGTGCAACTCATCTCCTTCACCCACAACTACAAGCCTCCTGATCTCGGCCTGAGGAAGAAATCCTTGACTGTTGGAGTTTTACACCATATATGCTGCAAACTTGTTGGAAATGAAGCCACCTGGAATTTGTGTCACAATGTAACCCCAGAGAAAAGATCCATGGATAAGACTCACAGTCTCTGGATCCCAGTTAAACTGTGCTATCTGAATTTCTGGTTTTCCATCCACATACACAGTGCTATTGTTGACCGTTTCTACAATGGCTACACCAAGATTGCACCAATCCCAAAGGAAATGCAGAAGCCCAACCAACTCATGATGTAATGATGTAACGCTTGGGGATGCCCCAACACATGGATGACTGTACTGGCCTTCCTTCTTCATTCAGCTTGATGTTATCTCCTGTACAAGGCTTCAAACCGCTTTTCCAGATCCATCAAGTGTCTTTTGCCGGTCTTTTTGAAGTTCCAGACCCCTCATATTTACAGATTGGTATTGGACTCTGTAGAAATTTCACCTTTTGTATTTTTCCTATAATTGTAATCCTTTGAAGTTATATTTGGTACTACACTTCTTTTGACTATTGTAATTAATGTTTTTCTATTTTAGTTTTTAATCTTAGGAATTGATGTTGTATTACATTAGGGTTTTGCTTTCTTGACTTTAGGTTTGTGAGTTAGATATTGTTGTCTATAATTTCCTAAATGATATTTTTGTCTGTTCTCAGAGTTTTTGTGTGGGCGCATCATAGGCAAAATACTAGGTTTATAGGAGGTTCCATCCATTTTGGATGGGCCCTCAAGTTGTTTATTTACACAGGGAGGGTCTCTGCCTTAAACATTTTGTTTTGGTTTGTGACTTAAGCTCCCATCTATAAATAATCAACATCAATTTCAGACATCATATGGACTTCAGACTGGATTAAGAACTTGGATTAAGTTCAGATACCTATTGATCATCATTGCAGTTGCTCCCCACTGTGCATGGGGTGTATGTGCCTCTTCCTCCGAAATAAAGGCCTAGTTCAATGCCCTCAAAGATGGGCTTTCTGGTCTACCTGGACTTGAATAAAAATGGGGCTGGAGAGATAGCATGGAAGTAAGGCGTTTGCCTTTCATGCAGAAGGTCATTGGTTCGAATGCCGGTATCTGCCAGGAGCAATTTCTGAGCGTGGAGCCAGGAGTAACTCCTGAGCACTGCCAGGTGTGACCCAAAAACCAACAACAACAACAACAACAAATAAAGAAAAGGTGCTTCTTCTTGCCTGCTACACAACCTTTCTGGCATCTCTTCGAAGGATCTATGTACGTCTTAAATTTATCTTCTAGGGAGCTTGTAGTTAATTTCTTGATACATGTTTCTGGTTTTAGACACCCTGTGTTTAGGTTAGAAGTTTTTCTTTACATTTTTCTGTGATGCGCTTATGCAAACAGCCGCTCTTTTATTATTGACTATTTTTTCCTTTAATAATTGTAGACAATATTGTTTGTTTACTAAAAACAAATGGGGAAATTGTTGTGTATGTAAATATTTTAGGGGATTACTATGTTACTCACCCTAACCTGATTGGTGATTGTGCCCTACCCTAGGGTGTGACCTGGCATTCTGCCCCCACCCTAGGGTAGTACCTGATTCTGCTTCCACCATTGGTTGGTATCTGATCCCACCATTGGGTGGTACCTGATTCTGGGGGATAAAAACAAGGGTCTGTGGAATGCCGGGGCTTTTTTGCTGGAACTGAGGTTGAGTCTTTGGACTTCAGTCTTGTCCACTGAATAAAGCTAATATTTCCACAAGCCTGACTGTCTGCGAGCTGTTTACCCGCCATTTCGCCTCAGAACCGTTGGCTAGACAGGGTGGCAGACGCGTGCTCCGAGCTGGAAGAGAAAGGCCTCATCCTCTATCCCTCTATCAGTGAACCTCTTTAGGGACTGACTTGCAACAGAATACAAGGGGGTGTTAGGGGAGGGAAATGGACATTGGTGGCAGAAAGTTTCACTTGTTAGGGATGGTGTACATTAGATGACTCAACCCCAATTATGAAAATTTTTGTAACCACGGTGCTTAAATAAATCTTTTTTTGAAAAAGGTGATTTAGTGAGTACTCATAAATAGATCATTAGTACATGTAGTAAGAAGGTACATGCTATTAATTCACTTAGATATATTAAAAGGATGAAAACTATTAAAATTGTTATTTTGAAAAAATATTTTATTGAAGCCATTGTGATTTACAAAGTTGATTTACATAGTTGGCTTTCATACATACATACATACAATGTTTCAAAGCCAATCCCACCTTTAGTGTCAACCACCAATATTCCCAGAGTGAATCTCATGCCACCACCTCTGCCCCCATCCTGTAAGCATATCTAGCACATTTTAGGTTTTGATTGTTAAAGTCTGTGCCTCATGATTTCACTGTTGTTACTCTGACTTGGATATTTCATTCTGTCTTATTTTAACACCACCAATGCACCTAAGATTTCTCCTCACTATACTCAGGCCAAGAGTGTTCAAGACAACTCCCAGGTAAACCATTGAAATTCTACATGCAGTTATTCTAAATACCACATATATGTGATATTTTCTGTATTTTTCCTTCTTCTGAATTACTTCATTTAACATAGTATCTTCCAGTTCCAATGTTGCTGCAAATTACATGATTGCATCATTCCTTACAGTTATGTAGTATTCCATTGTATATGTGCCACATCTTCATGATACACTTGTCTTTTGTTGGACATCTAGGTTGATTCCAACTTAGCTATTGTACTGAGTACTGCAATGAATAGTGGTGTGCATACTTTCTTTTTGAATGAATGTCTTTCTGTCCTGGATAAATACCCAAAATGGGGATTGCTGGACCATATGGCAGCTCAATTTTGAGTTTACTGAGAACCCTCCACACTATTTTACTAAGTGGTTAGGCCAGGCAGCATTCCACCAGTAGTGAAGAGCTCCTTTCTCACTCACTACATCCCTGCCAACAGAGGTTTTTCCCATTTTTTTTTGTATTTTTTATTTTTAATGATACTTTTATTTAAACACCTTGATTACAATGAGAAAAACTGTACTCCCAACATAAGCATAAGACCTGTATTACACCACCCCCATTACTTGCTTTTCCCCAAATGTAAACTAGTCTATTGCAAAAAAATAAAAAAATAAATAAATAAATTCATTCTCCAGAAGAAATTATTTAAATTTAAGTTGTTTTCTCTCTAAGGAAGTGATAAGAAACTGATAAAAATCAAGTTAAATAAGTAAGTATTGAAGATAATAGGTTTCTTTTTCCTTCCTTTCTTTTTTCTTCCTTTCTTTCATTTGTTCTTCCCTCATTTTTTCTGCCCCTTTCTTCCTTTTTCCTTCTTTTCTTCTTTATTTCATTTTTCAGTTCTTCCCCCTCCTTCCTTTTATCCTCCTTTCTTCTTTCCTCCTTCCTTCTGTCTTTTCTTTTTCTATTCTTTCTTTCTTGCCTTCTTTCTTCCTTCCTTCCTCCTTCCTTCCTTCCTTCCTTCCTTCCTTCCTTCCTTCCTTCCTTCCTTCCTTTCTTTCTTTCTTTCTTTCTTTCTTTCTTTCTTTCTTTCTTTCTTTCTTTCTTTCTTTCTTTCTTTCTTGCTTTCTTTCTTGCTTTCTTTCTTGCTTTCTTTCTTGCTTTCTTTCTTGCTTTCTTTCTTGCTTTCTTTCTTGCTTTCTTGCTTTCTTCTCTCATGCTAAGGTATTACCAATACTGTGTTCAGGGATCACTTCTTTAAGGACTTGGGAAACCACTTTTGGCGAGGATTGAACTAGAGTCAGTACATGCAACCCAATAGCCCTACCTGCTTCAGCCATTAGGGTATAGATTTCTGTCCAATAAATTTTAAATCACATCTTATTTATGTTGTATATCTCTGCCAAATCTACTTGATTTTTTGCATTTGATTGTTCACCTTTACTTCCAGTGAATGGTGAGAGTTTTGCATTGTTTTAATTTATTCATTCTGGGATTACAATTCCCAGACTTTCCTTTCCTAAATGTTTCAGAGTTAGGTTTTGATAACAGAGAAGTTAACTTTCAATTAGAAAATTACTTACCATCTGCATTTATATTTGAATTGTAGGTTTTTGGGTTAGCACTTCTGAATCTGGCTAGCAAGCCAGTTTTCTCACCATAATGGACTGTAGCTCCTCCATTTTCTATTGTATCTTCTTCGACATATTATCCAGGTTCTGTACTAGGTCTGGATAGTTTTGTACCTATGGCAACTCCTAATGAGGTCTTGAATTGTAGGCTGTTTACTGGTGAGAGGTCAATATGTAAGTCTCACTCTGTTCTTTGGGGGTTGCTCTTTCCATAAGAATAAAAATATTCTTCACATAAACTAAGAAAATCTCATGGGTGCATAAGATCCCCCAACTCTATATTAAATAACTAGGCTCCTGCTCCTAAGTAGAACCCTGATTGATAAATCTCTCATCTATTCTAATTCAGGCTTCTTTATCCTGAGCATCAGTGACCTTCCCTGATTACCAATTTAGCAAACATATCCTCTCTTCATAAATCAGAGTCATTACAGTGGTAGGAACAAATAGCTTTATTATATCAGAATTTTCAAAGTAATTCCTCACCTGCTATGCCCCCCATTTAAATTAGCTTTATTTACAGATGAGGATTCTGAAGTTCCAAAAATTATAGAGACCTGCTTGCACTTATAGAACCGAACTGAGCCTGTGCCAAAGTCAAATACTGGTGGTCTTGGCAAACTGAAGCAACTTCACATCCAGAAAATAATTTAAAATCTTCCCTTTACCAGCTGTTTAATCACTGGAATATATATGTGTATGTTTATGTATGTGTATCCATAAGTATCCAGAGGATTATTATGAAAATATTATACATGAAAAATTTTAGAAAGGTACACTCAATTAATAAATAGTATTTCTTATAATCAATTTTATTGATTTTAAATAACATTTTAGATTTATATATTTATATATATGTGTGTAAATTTAGATTTATACTTCAAATAAACTGGAAAAAAGAAAAAAGTGGTCCCCTTGCAACATCATTATGGATAAATTGTTTAATATTGATAATCCTGACCTCATGATGTCAATAGCCAATGTGTTCTCAGTTTATTGACCTGACCTTCCTGATTCTTGATTACCTGGCCCCACACACTCCTTTCTTAATTATTTCTAACCTGATCTTGATTAAATATCATTTCTTTTATAGTAATTACCAATAATTTCTTTTTTCTCCTGATGACATACCCCAAAACAATATTACCAGAATTATTATAATTTATTATATTATTATAATATGTAATATTATAATAATTATTTTAATCAAAATTATTCTAAATTTTCTCCCAGAACCCTCATTTTGACTTTTTCTTTCTCTCACAAGATGTCCTCATAACCGTTTGTCCTTTTCTTTTCTTTTTGTAAACAAATACTTACCACTTATCTCAGTAATCTAAAATTTCCTGGTACCTTCTCCATCAGTTGTATTTACTGAGGTGGCAATAACTCTTGCTAATCCATAACTTCAGGTAAAGATAAAGCTCATTTTGAAGAAGAGGATGGGCAATATGTCTTCCTCTACCACCTTGCTTTGGTAAAAGCTCTGCTTTCTGCTCTTAATCTGCATACTAACTGCTATGAGCTTTGCTTCTGAGAAATTACCGTCTCATATGATTTCTATTATTTCCTGTTCTCAAAAAACTCTGATTTTAGCTCACATGACTAACAAAGCACTAATAATATTGCCTAGTCAATTTATTCTCCATTTATTTCTCTTGATAGAACACATGAAGACTTTTTATTGCCACATACACCCCTGCTTTCACCTACTGCACCTGTTGCATTGGGTCATCTTTTATTTTGACAGTCTATTTTTTTTTTTTTTTTTTTTTTTTTTTTTGGTTTTTGGGCCACACCCTGTGATGCTCAGGGGTTACTCCTGGCTATGCGCTCAGAAGTTGCTCCTGGCTTCTTGGGGGACCATATGGGACGCCGGGGGATCGAACCGTGGTCCGTCCTAGGCTAGCACAGGCACCTTACCTCCAGCGCCACCGCCCGGCCCGACAGTCTATTTTTTTAAGTGAATTCCATTATTTTCTTTGTAGTCTAAGTCTTCTAACTTTTGTTGTTGTTGTTGTTATTTTTATTGTTTGTTTTTTGTTTTTGTGTTTTGGACCACACCCTTTTGACGCTCAGGGGTTACTCCTAGCTATGCCCTCAGAAATTGCGCCTGGCTTGAGGGGACAATATGGGACACCAGGAGATTGAACCGTGATCCATCCTAGGCTAGCGCTTGCAAGGCAGATGCCTTACCTCTACTGCCACTGCTCCAACCCCTAAGTTTTCTGTTTTTAATAGATTTTCCTTATTTAGTCATCTATTTCCAAATATTCTCTTCATATCTCCCTTAATTGCCTTTAATATCTTCATTCATAAACCTCAAAAAGTGTTCTAAATTAGTTATTTTAAGAGTATGTTGCAATTTATTTATTTTGTCAGTGAATTAGTAATGCAAATAGAGCCAACTCCACCTTTCTTAAAATGAAGGTCTCTTCTAATTGCAAATGAATTCATGTACTTGGACAAATTTCTAAGACTCAATGCAATGGAAATCAATTGAATCCATTTGTAGACAGTTTGAGTACTATGTGAGTTAGTTTAAAATTAGCATATAAGGTAACATACATAAATTTGATCACAAAGGTGATTTTTACCCTTTATAGCTGGGTTAGATATTATATTTCCTGTTTTTACTCAATATTTTTTTCACAATTTCTCGTTCTCATGTAGTGTGCTGTGTTAATTGTTGTATTGGGAGCAAAATAGACATTATCCATACCCTGGTAGTACTTTCACTCTGATGTTAAACAAATAGCTATTAATAATAACAATAAATAAAATACTTTCATTCCTCCTTCTTGTTAGACAATGAACCAAATTTAAGTTCTGTCATGGGAAAGATTAAAACTAAATATTTGAGATTAACAGAATAAGACTTTTAATTCTCATTATGAATCCTAATTAGGTTGGTCCTAACACTAATTCTAATCAGGTTGGTCTTCATTATTCTGTATTTAAAAATCAGGCCAATGGTACAGTAAACACTATGCACATTTCTTAACTTTAGAGTAAAAGGAGAGAAAAGAAATGATAGATCAACCTTTCTGAAATCTTCATTCTACATCTTAAATCCCTTTAGTTTGTATTTTATTAAGAAAAGTCATGCAAAATTAGGAGAAAGGAAAGGAATAAAAATCATTTTCCCAAAACAAGCCAAAAAAGGCAAAAATAGAAGGATGATGAGCTCCAATAAATATCATAATAAGGAGCTCCAATAAACATATTAAAGCTGGGCCAACATGATAGCACAGCGGTAGAGTGTTTGCCTTGCAAGCAGCCAACCCCGGACATATCCCAGTTGTATTCCTGGAATTTTGTATTATTCCTCGAGCCTACCAGGAGCAATTTCTGAGAGCAGAGGCCAGGAGTAATCCCTGAGAGCCACCGGGTGTGACCTCAAATAAAATATCATAAAGCAGGACTATGTTATAAATTATCTACCTATTATAAAACTTTTATTATAAGTCATAGAATAAATTCAAGTTTCCTGAATTAAGATGACAATTTATTTCTTCACATAACAAGCCTAGTAATAGATCAGATTTCACTGAGATGAATCTAATAAATGAGATTAATTTGAAAATGTCATGTAGGACCCAAATTATTTTGTTATTCTAATCTACCAATCTAAATTGACTTTCTCCTTAGACGAACTCCTTTCTTAGTCTCAGATATATTTAAGTCATCTAAATAACACTTTAGGCAAGAAAATATCTGAAGAAAATAAGAGGATAGTTTTTCCTGTGCTTTCTTACAAAGAAAGGAAGCCTTGCTCTGTAATAAAATTTCCCCCAAAGTCCATTAACCACAATTAAGTCATGCTTCTTCATAATCTCATACTTGTTAAGGAGTAGTTCTCTAATTGTCCTTGGACTAATAATTTGAAAATTACTGTGTGTTAAATATATAACCTTTAAATTTTGTTTGACATAAAAATTAGAACATTTTATGCTTTCATAATTGTTAAATCATTCAGAAATGAGGCTGGGGAAGAAAATACAGGGATTAAGATGTATGCCTTTAATGTGACAAACACATATTCAATCCTTTGCACCCACATGGAGCCTGATGCATCACTGGTTGCATCCCTGGAGTCCCCTGAGCAATGCTAGAGTAAGGTATTGCTTGGTACTTCTTGGTCTGGATTAGATCTTCTGTATAGAACCAGTGAAACAGCTGATAATCAGTTTGAGTCCCTACTCACACCAAATATTTATTGTACACAAGTAAGTGTCTTCCTTGACAGTGCTTTTAATGGTCAACTACATTCATGCTCTCATTTTAAGTACCAGTTGGAGAAGACAAGTGATGTTTTGTGGTAGAAAGTTCTTCTTCTTGGGTTGTTGGACTGAGAGTGTAAGTTCTTCCAAAGTTAGCCATGAGATGCCTCCCATTTTTATTTTCTAAGTGGACCTCTTTATAAGCCTTCTCACAATAGAGCAGTAGTTTTACTCAGGACAAGTGGTAAAATGACCAAAGTGGAAACTAAGGACTTTGTAACCTAATTTCAAAACTGGCATCCCATCTTGTATACTCCATTCTATTTTTAAATGTGAGTCATATCTTAAAGGATCAAAGCAGATACATATGTACATTCCAGTGGGTGACAATATTGGAGAGTGCTTTTTTAGAGATAACTTAGCACAATAATTTTGCACTGAGGACTAACTAATAATTATGCTGATAGACATCACAAAATAAATGCCAGCACAATAGACCATAATAAAGCATCTAAAATCAATTTCTTTGAAGTAAAAAGGTGTTTATTTGGAAATTCTGAGGAAGGGAAGAGAGGATCAGAAAAGGACAAATCAATGTTCTTGAGAAAACTCTGGCTTCTCCAAAGGTGTTGAGTCCTGTACACAACCCATTACGAAAGGAGGAAAGTACATATCTCAACATGGGAGATGCAGCTGACATGTACATGGTGGGACTGTGTTACTGGGCCCAGAAAGCATATGTGTGTCTGATATAATTTTAATTTGACCTATTGTCTGATTTCCTTTTGAGTCCCTGAGGGAGCACCCCATAATACCACTGCTTATTTTCTTTTTTTTAAACGTTTTCCCTTAATTTAAACATCTTAATTACATATATGATTGTGATCAGGTTTCAGTAATGTTAAAACACCCCCTTCACCAGTGCAACATTACCACCACCAATGTCCCAAATCTTCCTCCATCCCACCCCACCCCCACCTGTACTCTAGACAGGCTTTTCAGTTCCCTCATTCATTCACATTATTATGGTAGTTCTCTGTGTAGTTATTTTTTTAACTGCACTCACCACACTTTGTGGTGAGCTTCGTGAAGTGAGCTGGAAGTTCCAGCCCTCCTAACATTCTCTCTGAGGAATGTTGCAAAAATGACTTTTATTTTTCTTAAAACCCATAAATGAGTGAGAGTATTCTGCGTCTCTCTCTCTCTCCCTCTGACATATTTCACTCAGCATGATAGATTCCATGTACATCCACGAATAGAAAAATTTCATGACTTCATCTCTCCTGACGGCTGCATAATATTTCATTGTGTATATGTACCACAGTTTCTTTAGCCATTCATCTGTTGAAGGGCATCTTGGTTATTTCCAGAGCCTGGCAATTGTGAATAGTGCTGCAATAAATATAGGTGTGAGAAAGGGGTATTCATATTGTGCTCTTGGGTTCTTAGGGTATATCCCTAGAAGTGGAATAGCCGGGTCAAAGGGGAGCTCAATTTCCAGATTTTGGAGGAATCTCCATATCGCTTTCCATAGAGGTTGGACTAGACAGCATTCCCACCAGCAGTGGATAAGAGTTTCTTTCTCTCCACATCCCCGCCAGCACTGATTGTTCTCATTCTTTGTGATGTGTGCCAATCTCTGTGCTGTGAGGTGGTATCTCATCGTTGTTTTGATCTGCATCTCCCTGATTAGTGACGAGGATCATTTTTTCATGTGCCTTTTGGCCATTTGTATTTCGTTTTTATCAAAGCGTCTGTTCTTTTCTTCTCCCCATTTTTTCTGTGGGATTAGATGTTTTTTTTCTTGTAAAGTTTTGGCAGTGCCCTAATATTTTGGATATTAGCCATTATCTGATGGGTGTTGAGTGAATAGTTTCTCCCACTAGGTGGATGACTCTTGTATCCTGGGCACTAATTTTTTGAGGTGCAGAAGCTTCTCAGTTTAATGTATTCTCATCTGTTGATCTCTACTTCCACTTGTTTGGAAAGTGCAGTTTCCTCCTTGAAGATGCCTTTAGTCTCAATGTCATGGAGTGTTTTACCAACGTGTTGTTCTATATACCTTATGTTATCAGGTCTGATATCAAGGTTTGTAATCCATTTGTATTTTACCTTTGTACATGATGATAACTGGGGATCTATGTTCACTTTTTTGCAAGTGGCTAACCAGTTCTGTCCAGCACCACTTGTTGAAGAGGTTTTCCTTGCTCCACTTTGGATTTCTTGCTCCTTTGTCAAAATTAGATAATTGTATGTCTGGGGGACCATGTCTGAGAACTCAAGCCTATTCCACTGATCTGAGGGTCTGTCTTTATTACAATACCATGCTGTTTTGATAACTATTGCTTTGTAGTACAATTTAAATTTGGGAAAGTAATGCCTCCCATTTTCCTTTTCCCTAGGAGTGCTTTAGCTATTTGAGGGTGTTTATTGTTCCAGATGAACATCGTAAGTGTTTGATCCACTTCTTTGAAGAATGTCATGGGAATTTTTAAGGGGATCACATTAAATCTGTACAATGCTTTGGGGAGTATTGCCATTTTAATGATGTTAATCCTTCCAATCTATGAGCAGTGTATGTGTTTCCATTTCCGTATGTCCTCTCTTTTTTCTTGGAGCAGGGCTTTATAGTTTTCTTTGTATAGCTCCTTCACATCTTTGGTCAAGTTGACTCCAAGATATTTGAGTTTTTGTGTCACAATTGTTAATGAGATTGCCTTCTTGACTTCGTTCTCTTCACTATCATTACTGGTGTACAAAAAGGCCATTGATTTCTGTGTGTTAATTTTGTAGCCTGCCACCTTGCTATATGAGTCTATTGTTTCTAAAAAGCTTTTTGGTAGAGTCTTTAGGGTTTTCCAAGTAGAGTATCATGTCGTCTGCAAAAAATGAGAGCTTGACTTCTTCCTTTTCTTTCTGAATTTTCTTGATATCTTTTTCTTGCCTGATCACTATAGCAAGAACTTCCAATATTATATTGAAGAGGAGTGGTGAGAGCGGACAGCCTTGTCTTGTACCAGAATTTAGAGGAAAGGCTTTTAGTTTTTCTCCATTGAGGATAATATTTGCCATTGGCTTGTGGTAGATGGCTTCAACTAGATTGAAATAAATTCCTTCCATTTTTATCTTGCTGAGAGTTTTGATCAAGAATGGGTGTTGGACCTTATCAAATGCTTTCTCTGTGTCTATTGATACGATCATGTGATTTTTATTTTTCTTGTTGTTGATGTTGTGTATTATGTTGATAGATTTATGGATGTTAAAGCATCCTAGCATACCTGGGGTGAAACCTACTTGGCCATAGTGTATGATCCTCTTGATGATGAATTGGATCGTATTTGCCAGGATTTTGTTGAAGATCTTCACAACAGCATTCATCAGGAATATTGGTCTGTAATTTTCTTTTTTGGCATTTCTGTCTGGTTTTGGTATCAAGGTGATGTTGGCTTCATAAAAGCTGTTTGGAGGTGTCTTGTTTTTTCAATTTTAGGAAAAGCCTGGCTAGGATTGGTAGTAGCTCCTCTTGAAAGATTTGAAAAAATTCATTAAGAAATCCATCTGTGCCTGAAATTTTATTTTTGGGCAGATGTTTGATTACAGTTTCAATTACCTCAGTAGTGATGGGGGTGTTTGGATATGCTATATACTCTTTACTTAAATGTGGAAGGTTATAAGTGTCCAAGAATTTTTCCATTTC
Source organism: Suncus etruscus (assembly GCF_024139225.1). Taxonomy (NCBI): domain Eukaryota; kingdom Metazoa; phylum Chordata; class Mammalia; order Eulipotyphla; family Soricidae; genus Suncus; species Suncus etruscus. The sequence continues at coordinate 107,338,231 of NC_064852.1, read as the reverse complement.
TTCTAGGTTCTCATGTTTAGTAGCTTAAAGTTTCTCAAAGTAGTCTCTGATTGGGGCCGGGCGGTGGCGCTAGAGGTAAGGTGCCTGCCTTACCTGCGCTAGCCTTGGACGGACCACGGTTCAATCCCCCGGCATCCCATATGGTCCCCCAAGCCAGGGGCGACTTCTGAGCACATAGCCAGGAGTAACCCCTGAGCGTTACTGGGTGTGACCCAAAAACCAAAAAAAAAAAAAAAAAAGTAGTCTCTGATTACCCTTTGCATCTCTGCAACATCTGTCGTGATCTCCCCCTTTTCATTTCTAATACGGGTTATAAGGTTTCTCTCTCTCTCTCTCTCTCTCACTTTCTTGTCAGTTTTGCCAATGGTTTATCAATATTGTTTATTTTTTTCAAAGAACCAACTACTGCTTTCGTTGATATTTCGGATTGCTTTTTGGTTTTGCACTTCATTGAGTTCTGCTTTCAGCTTTTTTATTTCCTTCTGTCTCCCTATTTTTGGTTCCTTTTGTTGGTCGTTTTCTTATTTTTTGAGCTGCATCATTAAGTTATTCAGGTATATCCCTTCTTCATTCCTGATGTATGCTTGTAGAGCTATAAATATTTTTTTCAGGACCGCTTTTGCTGTGTCCCGTAGATTCTGGCAGTTTGTGTCTTCATTGTCATTTGTTTCCAGGAAAGTTTTAATTTCCTTTTGGATTTTATCTCGGACCCACTTGTTGTTCAGTAGCAGGGTGTTTAACTTCCAATTGTTAAAGTTTTTCTTCTGTGTGGCGTTGTAGTTCACATCTAATTTCAGAGCCTCGTGGTCAGCAAAGGTAGCCTGCAAGATTTCTATCCTCTTGATTTTATGGAGGTATGTTTTATGTGTCAGCATGTAGTCTATCCTGGAGAATGACCCATATACATTGGAGAAGAATGTGTATCCAGGTTTTTTGGGATGGAGTGTCCTATATATATACTAGTCCTCTTTCTTCCATTACTCTTTTCAGGGTTAGTATGTTTTTGTTGGGTTTCAGTCTGGTTGACCTATCAAGTGTTGATAGGTCCGTGTTGAGGTCTCCCACATTATAGTGCTATTATCGATTTCTTCTTTCGTATTTGTCAGTAATTGTATTAGATAATTTTCTGGTCTCTCATTGGGTGCATATATGTTTAATAGTCTGATTTCTTCCTGTTGCACATATCTTTTGATCAGTACATATTGTCCATCTTTGTTCCTTACAACTTTTCTGAGTATAAAGTTGGTGTCTTCAGATATTAATATGGCCACCCCAGCTTTTTGAGGGTGTTGTTTGCTTGGATTATTTTCCTCCAGCCTTTGATTTTGAGTCTATATTTGTTCTGATTATTCAGGAGTATTTCTTGTAGGCAGCAGAATGTTGGATTCATCTTTTTGACCCATTTTGCCACTCTGTGTCTTTTAATAGGTGAATTTAGTCCATTGACATTGAGGGAGATGATTGTCATAGGATTTAATTGTCATCCTTGTAGATAAGTTTGCTGTGTTTGTTGGTCCTCTTGTCTTAGAGTAGACCTGTCAGTTTTTCCTTTAAGGCTGGTTTATCATCTGTGAAGTATCTGAGCTGATGTTTATCCATTAAGCTATGTATTCTTCCTTCAAACCTGAACGTGAGTTGGGCTGGGTGCACTATTCTCGGTGAGGCATTCATTTCTTTCAGTCTTGTCACAATATCCCATCACTCTCTTTTGCCTTGTGACATGTCTGCTGTAAGTCTTAGGGATGCTCCTTTGAATGTGATTTCCCTTTTTGATCTTGCTGCTTTCAGTATTCTATCTCTATCTGTGGGATTTGTCATTGTAACAAGGATGTGTCTTGGGGTGTTTTTCTTTGGGTCTCTTTTAGCTGGTTCTCTTCGGGCATGCAGGTTTTGATTGCATGTAGTCTTTAACTCTGGGGGTATCTCTTTGATGATGTCTTTGACAGTTGATTCTTCCTGGCGATCTTCTACCTGGGTCTTTGAGACTTCAATGATTCTTATGTTTTTTCTGTTGAGTTTATCAAAGACTTCTATTTTCATCTGTTCGCATGCCTTGTGTAATTTTTCCATTGCCTGTTCATTTGTCTTAAGTTTTTTTTTTCCAATTTTTTCTGTTGTGTTGAGTTTTTCTGCATGACATCTCCGATTCTCTCCTCAGCTGCTGATACCCTGCTGGCAAGGCCATCCATTGAGGTTTTCAGTTGAACTACCGTGTTTTTCAGATCTGTTACTTCAGTTTGGAGTTTTCTGATTTTTGCCTTTGTATTCTGTTCAGATCGATTTATACTTTCTTTGAGTTCTTCAAACATCTTCCATATTGCTATTTTAAGTTCCTTCTCTGAGAGGTTAATCAGATGGTTGGAATTTATTAGGTCATTCTAACTTTCATCTTTATTCTCTGTGCATGTTGTTTGCCTGCGAGGTTCCCCATTGTCACCCTTGTAGTGTGGTTTTTCCTGGGTGTTGTGGTGGGGTTCATTGGTTAGAAAGAGTGTGTGGTCGCAAAGTGAGGGTCCTCTTCTGCTGCATCTAGTTGACAGTTTTTGGGGTGTGCGCTCCCTAGGCCTCTGAGGAGACCTTCAGGGATTCAGAAACAGGCAGACAGGCCAGGCAGGAGAATTTTCCCGTGAATTTCTCAAAGTGAACAAAGGCACAGCAGGGTAGAGCCTCTGCAGGCCAGAGAGCTCAGCTTATTGGACGGCGACCCCCCACAGCCAGAATTTACTCACTGGGCAGCTTCAAAATGCAATTTTTTGGGGGTGCACTCCCTAGGCCTCTGAGGAGATCTTCAGGGATTCAGAAACACAGGCAGATAGGTGCAGGACAGCCTAAAATGAATTTTATAATTCTGTTATTTGTAATATTTGTAACAGTTAAAAATAACATTTCAATATTTGAATAATTATTTGCTTTAATTATGTGGACAATATAATGCTGTGATTTTATAACACTGCAAATAAATTCTGTCTTCAAGTTTTTCTGACATTTTTCTAAACAATAATCGATATTGAACTTTAAAAAGGTACATGAATTATTCAAGTGAGAATGGATACGTCCAAATGAGTTCAAGAGCTACAAACACGCAGCAAGTGTTGTTATATGAAAAAAGAATAGTTGTGGCTGTCTCAAGACTAATCCATCAGGAACTCCTACCTAAATTCACACTTCACGTGAGCCACCTCCATATTGTACCATATTCCCTTAGTAGTGAGGGTGTGAATTCTCCACTGCTCCAAGATCTTTTATTCATGGTGGTCAACAAACATTCTTTAGTTGGCTGCTGAACTTGTCCAGGTATCAAATCACTACTTGAGCATGTTCTAGACTAGTGTTTCTCAAAAGTTCTTATGTATACAAATTATGTAATTAACCTAAACACAAGTTCTTTCCTTAGTTCTATGCTAGAGAAGGATTTCTTCTGTTTAAGGCAATGACCAGGTACCCTAGACCCTACCTTCTTCCTACTATTGTCAAGGACAATAATATCTATGACACATATATTATTGGCACAGTATATGGGAAGGCCTAGCCTAGAGACCCAATTTTCTATAAATACTCTTTAGTTACAAGTAATGGGACATATGAGTTTGTAGAATTATCCTATCATCTAATCAATAACACCCACCTGTTTTCAAGTGTGTAGGCCTCATGTTAATGACTCAGATGTCACAGAATCACCACATCCTCATTTGTAAGTTTAGAAGACGAAAATAATGTAAGACAGATGTGAAATTATTTGTAGACTCTTCCAAATCAACAATAGCCAAGGTTTTTGCATTTTTTCAGGAAGCAATTTTTCTTGGCATATGTCCTCCAGGTTTTGTCCTGTAGACTACAGTGTGAGAACAAGGATGGTGAAGGCATTAACAACATTATTTGAAGTAGGTGCCTTTTACTTTAAAAATATAAAAGAAAGTCCTTACTTGTGTTGTCAAACTTTCACTGTTTAAAGTGAAATATTTTTTAAAAATTTTGGGAAAGAAATCACAAATAATTTTATGAGTACTTGTATACTGGTATAACAACTCATTATTCTGATCTGAGTTTGTTCCAACTTGTGGGTAATTCAAAGCAACTGCTTTTTTCATAAATTCCTTGTTATTCTTTAATAAAATAACTAAACCTTAGTTAATTGAGGTACACTTATTTTAGTTCACATTTCTCGTATTTGTTTGGCTTTACCATAAAGTTCAAGGACAGCTAAGAAGTATGATAACTGAAAATTAATAATAGCCTGAGAACTATAGCTTACGTATAACTATATCCCCATGAATATACTTAGAGTAAAGAGCTTGGGACTCTTTTTCCTGCTGCAGCTTTTAATAATAGTAGTTAAGTTGGGTGTTTCCTTCTGCAGTTAATAAAAACTACTTCCCAATGCGAATGAACTTAGCTTTTCCACATGTAAACTGCAGCTGTTTTTCATATGGTAGTGTTCCAGAAACAAGTCTGCAGTCTTCTGGCCCTAGGAGAAGGTGGGATGAGTATGAGAAAGTTCTGTCTTCCACCATTTCCTGCTTTTCTTGTTCCTGGAACCCACCACATAAATGATCAGTAGCCTTGTCCTTATGAAAATTTTCCTTCCATGATGTCCCATTGTCTAAAAAGTCAAAACACTCATCAACTATTTATATTGGTATTTATTGTATTCTAAGGTCATACAGTTTGAGTATATTCTGTTGTATTTAGACATTTAGTAAAATAATATTCTATAGGTAGTGTCAAAGCTAGCCACTTCTTCATATAACAGTTGTTCATCTGATGCCTATCAAGAGTCTATGGGCTAGCATGGAAAGGTTAGAGTTGATTCCTCAGAACTAATCCCTTCACCTGATAATTTCATGCCTTTGTTTGAGTAATAAACCAATCCTTATTTACAAAACAATAATTGTGATTATTTAAAATCTAGATGTGTGGCCAGAGTGGTAGCACAGCAGTAGGGCATTCACCGTGCACATGGCTGACCCAAGACAATTGCAAGTTTGATTTACGGGCACCCCATATGGTCTCCCGAGCCAAGAACTATTTCTGAGCACAGAGCCAGGATTTAACCCTGATCACTGCCAGGTGTGGGCCCCAAAAAACCAAACATATGTATGTATTTGGTTATATTTATATGTATGTATGTATGTATGTATGTATATATGTATGTATGTATATAGATGTGTGAGTTATGTACAGATGTTAAGTAAGTTGTCCAAGTAGCAAAACAAGAGCTTGAACCAAGGGAATTATATTCCTAACCCTTTGATTTGTTTTTGAAAACAACTGCCTTATTTTTCCAGTAAAGAATATAGTAAGCAAGTCTTTTACTTTGAGTGCATGAAAATCACTCGACCTGTTTTTTTTAGTTATTTTTATTGAGATTAATGTGAATTATAAGTCTTTTATAGTTATATTTAAGGTACATAGAGTGAATGAGGGCAATTCCCATTACCATTGATGACCTCCCTCTGCCACTGATCCTAACATGCACCCCTTACTTCCACTCTTAGCCCCCTGGACTGATACTATATTAAGGACCTGGCTTTTTTGTGTGTGTTTGTTTTATTGAAACCACTGTGATTTACAAAGTTCTTCATAGTTGGGTTTCAGACATACAATTAGTCAGAGCCAATCCACCACCATTGCCAACCATCCTCCACCTTATTCCCAAAGTGTATTCCATACTACTACCCTTTGCCCCCTGCCTGCCAGTATAATGGGTTCATTTAAAATTTGAAATGTTAAGAGTTTGGGTCTTCAGACCTTGGTGCTGAACAGAATATCAAACAACTTTCCCAAGACTTCAATAAAGTGGACTGATATCTATATCTATGTTTTAGGGCTTAGTTCATTTTAGTCTTTTTTAGTTTAGTTTAGTGTAGTGTAGTGTAGTATAGCATGGTGTAGTTTAGTTAATATTTGCACATTAGAATTGAATAAGTGCATTCTCTCTTCCTAAATAGTTTGCCTCTCTATATTTTCTCACAACAGTCTTTCTGCTTGTTATCTCCTTCCATTTCACTCCCAAAGTTTAAATCACCCAAAATCTGACAGAATAAAAAGTTGATTTAATTCCCTCCTTGTTTAAGATTTTTCTGCTCGTTTTTTTAATCTATAGAGCATTTTCTATATGGTACCTCCCTGCATTATTATGTGGTAAGTTTAAACTGCGATAATACTAAATTATGCACTTTCTTTTTTCTTATTTTTCCCAGTATTTTCCTCTGGATTTTATACGGGTTTCAATCCTTGCCTTTAAAGAAAGTCAGGTTGTAGAGTAAGAATTTAAAAATATAACAAAGACTTTTCTCATGCATATTGCCACCCATCAAAATAGATTTTTAAGTAATAAAAAGCTAAATTAACTATTTGTTATAAAAAATAAAATTAAAGAACTGGAGATATAGAACAGCAATTAAAGCACGTGTGTTACATACAGCAGGATTAGGTTCGATCCCTGGCACCCCTGAATCCTGTATGGTTCCGAATTCTGTCTGCAGTGATTCCTGCACTCAGAGCCAGAAGTAACCCCTGAGCACTGCTAGTTGTGCCCCAAATACAAAAACAAAAAAATAAAACAAAATTATAACTTAGAAAAATTAAAAATACTAAGCAATCCCATTTCTGAATTTTATATTTGAATGAAGGGGAACTATTATTGAATAATATGTCTATCAGCATGGCTAAGAAACTGGGGTTGTCAATCACCTTGAGTGAGAGCTCCAAATGCCATGTGGAGATTTTATTCATTCAAGAAAAAACACTTTGTCTTTTAAAAGGAGAAATCAAACAAAAGTGGCTATATTGCAACAGAACATGGAGACCTGTCAATGTTCCTCTTTAGTTCACAATCATCCAAAGGAAGAAAGTCCACCAGTTTGTAGAATTTTCTTGAACTCCATCAGTACTCAGTCCAGGGAAATCTAGAAGTCATACACCACAGTTGCATATTGAAGTGGAACTGACACAAAAGGCTTCCCTATCTGTTCAGCTAAAAAAGTTTTTCAACTTTAACTCTCGGGATATAAATTGAAAAGTTTTGTAATCTAAATCTCAGTTGTGGAAATTGGGTGTCTCTAAAAAATAATAAAACTATCTTATACTCTTCAATTTTATCTGGTTATTAAACTAGCACATATTTATATTTCACTTTATGACTTTTATGACTAGATAATAAAACATTTTAGCTAAGACTTTTGAGTCATGCCTTTGTTTTTCCCTTATAGAATTCATAGACACTGTATAAATAAAAATATTGATTACTAGTAAGACAATGACTCAAACTCAAGAGATTTCAGTGTCAATCACAAAAAACAAGTATACTAGGTACTTATGGGGATGTGGGGGAAAAGGAACTCTCATTCACTTCTAATAGGAATGCCATCTAGTCCAGCCTTTATGGAAAACAATATGGAAATTCTTCTTTAAAACTAGAAATTGAGCTCTCATAAGATCCAGCTACACCAGTCATAGGGATATACCCTAAGAACACAAAAACACAATACAAAAATGTCTTCTGCACCTATATTCATTGCAGCACTATTTACAATAGCCAGAATCTGGAATCAACCCAGATGCCCAACAATAAATGAGTGGCCAAAGAAACTGTGGTACATATGCACAATGGAATACTATGCAACCATCAGGCAAAATGAAGTCATGAAATTTTCCTATATATGAATGGACATGGAAACTATCAAGAACATGCTAATATTGATATAATTATAATTTTGAATATGTACATATTAATTTTAAGCAAGATTGCTAACAATATTATATAGGTTTCAGTTGCAGAGGTCTTGTATCAGCAATTACATAGAAAATATGTTTGCATATATTTTATCTAAGTAATCAATAATTATATATGTATGTGACAACATCATCAGATGCCCTATTAATCCTCAATTAACATTCCTACTACAATCCAACAAATCCACTATAACTATTCTTGCCTTCTGTTTCTCCTCTGACAATTACCAGTTTACTGTAAGAATCTAAGGATTAGTTTTGTTTTAATTGTTCATTTACTCTGTTTATCATCCACAAATGACTAAAATCAATCACATGTCCTTTTCTTTTTGATATGTTTAACTTAATATAATTCTTCCAAAGTCCATACAGTTTCACAAGTGAAAATAGTTCACCTTTTTTAAATAGATGAGTCATAATTTGCTGTGGACATCTGCCATGTTTTCTTTTTTTTAATAAGTCACCATTGGACACTTAGATTATATCCATAACCTAATTATTATAATAGTGTTAGAAATTATATAATAATTTTTATATTATTTGAATAAAATACCCAGAATTTGTATTACTAGTTCATATGTTGTTCCAATTTTTGTTTGTTTGGTTTTGTTTTGGGGGTCACATCTAGCATTACTCAAGACTATCTCCTGGCTCTCTTCTTAGAGAAAACTCCTGATAGCGTTCAAGGCACCATATAAGATGTCATGGAATGAAACTAGTAAACTAGGAATAGGACTGTAGGGGCCAAAGAAATAGAATCAGCCCTAGACATCTAATTTTAAATGTTTTACAATATTCATGTAGTTTTCCATAATGACTATACATATCAATAGTGCACAAACTGCCCATTTTTCTACAGCTTTTCAACATTTATTGTTAGGTGACTTTTGAAACCAGCATTATAAGAGATAGTAGGTAAAATATTATAATTTCGATTTACATTTTTCTAATGACAATTTAAAAGCTGTACATATGTGTTGGCCTTCTGTATGTTTTCCTTGTCTAATGCCTATTAGGTCTTCTACTTTTCTTTTGTTATTTTAGGTAATTTTAATTATTAAGTTGCATTGATTATGTATACATTTTGAATGTATTTCAAAAACTTTTATTTTTTATTGTTAAAGTTTATAAAAATTTAAGGTCTTATTTTCTTAATCACCATAGAGCAGAACAAGCATAGTATGTTCGATTTTATTTTAGGAAAACTTTTTTTCTATTTGTTTTTAAGGCCACACCCATTTGATGCTCAGGGGTTGGGGGGACCATATGGGACGCCAGGGGATCAAACTGTGGTCCTTTCCTTGGCTAGCGCTTGCAAGGTAGACACCTTACCTCTAGCACCATCTCGCCGGCCCCTATTTTAGGAAAACTTTAAAATAAAATTATTCAAATGTCAGTGAGCTTATATTTATGTAGCTCCTTACAAAGATTTTTAGATGCTCATTCAATTTTAACTTCCAGTGTTAACTATGAGTATCATTCAAAACTACATAGAAGAAAAGTTTATCATTCCATGTATGTGAGAAAACTTCTACAAGATGATATCCTACTGGAGTGGCCATTTGGGGAAACAAAGAAACAAAGTAACAAAGTAAACCTTGAGGATAAAACAGAATTAGGGTCATGTAGTAAAATCATTCAAATCAGCTCAAGCTGTTACCCAGAGTTTAGTGGAGAACTTTAAGTGCTTTCATTCACTGAGAAGTCAATTGACTAGTCCTTGTTTTTATATTAGTTTAGTTACAAATAAATTTACTTAGTGAAAGTCATTTCGTTGATGTCAGCAACACAATCCAACAGAATTTCTGAAATAATACAAGTATTCTATAAAGCTGGTGGGAACTGAAAAGTTACCTGGAAAAATGCATGACTTAGGAAGACACTAGTAATTAGGTCAAAAATTCCATCTACCTCTACATTGTAGGTTGTGGTATCCAGTAAAAAGCCACTGGACACATAGGGCCATTAAGCACATTATATGGCTACTACATTGACATTCTAGTAGCTTAACCTAGGCCTGTAACATTTAGTCAGAGAAACTAAGCATTTGATTTTTATTACTTTATGTATAAATATACACTTATGCTTAAGTAACTCTGGTACTAAATAATGTTATTTAGAAAATTTTATCCTGTTGATTAGCAACATCAACAAAAATATAGTTGGTGTCAATAAGGTAAGTTTTAGAATCAGTTTAGTTGCTGTTGTTTTGAGGCAACACCTGCTGATAGTCAGAGGTTACTCCTGGCTATGAGCTCAGAAATTGCTCCTGGCTTGGGAGACCATATGTGATGCCAGGGATCAAACCAAGGTCTATCCTGGGTCAGCCATGTGCAAGGCAAATGCCCTACTGCTGCGCTATCGCTCCGGCTCTCTATAACCATATTTTTAAAATAAAATTATTTTATTGTTTTCTCTAATCTAATTTATAAAGAATATTTTAATTTTAAATTTTAGCATGCACAAACAATAGGGAGAAGTTTACATTATTTTATTCAAATAAATCTTCAGAATTTATCATATACATTACACCTAAGAACACATCTTAGTTTGGATGCTAACTTTTTTTATTGTTCACAGAGAGCACAATCTTATAAAACCATAATACAGGGAAGATAGTTCAGTAGTAAAGTTTTTGTTTCGCATATCTGAGGCCCTGGGTTCAATACTCGGCATGGAAAAAATAAAGATGTTTTAAACAGAGGAAGTTTTCACAATTTTTATTTTTTAATTTAAATTCATTTTATTAAATGTCAGTTTGGAGAGATAATACAGATATGGAAGCACTATGTGTCCCTCAAGCATCACCAAGTACAGCCTTGTAGGTCCCCAAATATCATTGTGATGTTTCTGGTGGTAACAACCCAAGCAGTACTAAGTAGTCTCTCATTCTGAGGCTTTAGAACTGAATTGTCTGTGGCTCAGTTGGTTAAATGTCTCTGAGTGCTTCTTAAGTGCTTCATAAACAACTGCTGAAAATGTTATAGATAAATACAATCAGTAAAATTAAATACCAATAAAATGTCTTTCATCGGTCGCATTAATTCTATTTGAAGCTTTTAATGTGTGTATTATGGTAAACAGTTGAGTTGCAAGCAAATAAAAAAGAAAATTTAGATGAAATATAAAATGATCATACTGTGGACTAAAATACTAAATGTTGAAGGTTTATCTTATCCTAATTTACATCTTAATTCTGCTGGCATTTCTTAGCAGAACAGGTGTGTGTGTGTGTGTGTGTGTGTGTGTGTGTGTGTGTGTGTGTGTTTGAAAATCTTATTAGAGTGGGATTTTTCCTATTTCTTGTTCACATCTTCACTTTTAGCTTTTTCTTTTGGAAGCTAATGTGGAGTTGCATACATCTCCCATATGTTTTCCTCGCCCTGGCTAAAGAAAACCTCCCTATAAATTCAGAGCTTTGGGGAATCAGATTGGCTTTTGTTAGATCTTCACACCTCATTCCACTACACCAGTAGATCCTCAGAACACCTCTACCTGCCTCCATGGAGCTATAACTATTCATGTCCATAGTATTAGTCTTTGCACCCTGCCAGCTTCAGCTGAATAAGCAGCTATTAGTAAGTATGGGAGAGTACTCTACACACCAGATTTGTCTTCCTCATCTCCCCAGACCTTAGCTCAGAAAGATCATACTTGAGAATATCTGCAGGTTCAAAAAGAAATCAAGATGAAAAGGCTTTTCAAAGTCCTGATATCCTTGTGTTCTCATTTTACTTTTTGTAGATTAATAAAGAACTATTTTAAATATCATAGGAGAGGACACTATGTTACCTCTAAAAGGGCACTCTATTCTTTTTTTTAATATAATTTTTATTTTGATCATAGTGGCTTACATATTGTTGACAATAATATTTTAGGTATATATTTACATAAAATCAGGGCGGATTCCCATCCCTAAATTGTCCTCCCTACACCTCCGTTTTTGTCCTACCTCCCATTTCCTCTTCCCTCACCCCCAGGGCGTCTAGAATATGTGGTCCCCTCTGTATCTAACCTACTACTTAGTAGTCTTGCATCAGTTTGGTCTTAATGCCTCCCTTATTTCCCCCTCTAAGTGGGGGCAGGGCTAGCTAGTTCAAGTTGCGTGGTTTTGCCTGAAAAAGAGAAAATAAATAAACTGGGGGTAAGAGTCTAATACCCCGAAAATGGGCAGAATCCTTCTAGAGGTTCTCATCATCGATTTGGGAAATGAATAAGAAAAAGAAGGTGAAACACTCCACCGTACCAAAAGAAGTGTCAAATATCCAGTGAGGACTCCAGCTATATCGATAAGCACCACAAAAAACAGATAAAAAAAAAAAACAAACAAAAAACCAAGCCGTGGTCTTGAAATAAGAAACATGGCGTAGCACATAACGAAAGAAAAGAAAGGAAGAGAAAAAAAAAAAGGATAATTGGGGACAACAATTTCAATAATCACATTCAAACAAAGAAATCGACCAAAATAGCTAGGTAAATAAAAATAATAATAACAATAATAAATGAAGGTAATATATATATATATATATATATATATATATAAAATGTCCAAGGTTTTGTGTTTTTTGTATTTTTGTTTTTTTCCCTCCTGCCCTGGCACAGTAAATATTGGGGTCATTCGAAAAGGAATTCACTTGCCCTATGCTATATGGGGTTTCTCCGTCCTTGGAGTATACTGTCATGGGATCAGCTCTAGTCTTTGCTCAGGATCATTACTCTCCCGGTGGTGGTTTTTTTTTTTTTTTTTTTTTTTTGGTGTGTGGAAGACTTTTGCTCTGTCCAGGGTGATACAATCAGAGCTCTGTGTTTAGAGGTCTCAGTATCTATACAGATCCTGAGGTGGGACTTATGGTGAAGTCAGTCTTTGTGAATCTAGAGGTTCTGTTACCTCAGTGCCATTTTAATCCATCTTCTGTGGTTGGTGATCTTGGTCTTTGAAGGGCACTCTATTCTTCACAGTTTAAAGACTCAACGAATCTCTCTCACTGTTTCCAGTTCACAGTTTGGAAGTGCATTCATATCCAGATGCTGAGAAAGCACTGTAGGAATTAGGAAACTTCTGTTAGAGAACCACTGGCAATTGTTCCCTGAAATACATTTCTCTGAAAATAAGACTGGTTGGGCCGGAAAGGTAGCATGGAGGTAGGGTGTTTGCCTTACATACAGAAGGAGAGTGGTTCAAATCCCGGCATCCTATATGGTCCCCCATGCCGTACAGGGCAGATTTCTGAGCGCAGAGCCAGGAGTGACAAAAACAGCAGCAACAACAGCAACAACAAATTACAGCCTGTAGAAATGAGACTGGCACACAAACATGAACTATTAGTCATCCAATTAACATATTCCAAAATTTCAGTTCACTTTGTGGATATTCTAAACTTGTTACATGTTACAAGGACTTTATTTCATTTTTCTTAATGAATCTCAGGTATTGAAGGATGAATAAAACAGTTACTAATTTTGATTCAGACAATTCATACTCTTATTTGTTTAATTAATTAATTTTACATGTATGCTTATTTTTATAATTAGTTCTTTTTTATCAACTCTTTATCTTCAGGTATCAAAAACTAAATATTTAAAATTTTTAGTGTTTAAAATTCTTAATAACTACATTGAGAACTATCACAACAATGTGAAAAACAAAGCTAATTTTTGATGTGTTAATCTTTTTTTTCTTATTTTTTTATTCTTTTATTATTTAAACACCTTGATTACATACATGATTGTGTTTGTGTTTCACTCATGTAAAGAACACCACCCATCACCAGTGCAACATTCCCATCACCAATGTCCCAAGTCTCCCTCCTCCCTAACCAACCCCCGCCTGTACTCTAAACAGGCTATCCATTTCCCTCATACATTCTCATTATTAGGACAGTTCAAAATGTAGTTATTTCTCTAACTAAACTCATCACTCTTTGTGGTGAGCTTCCTGAGGTGAGCTGGAACTTCCAGCTCTTTTCTCTTTTGTGTCTGAAAATTATTATTACAAGGGTGTCTTTCATTTTTCTTAAAACCCATAGATGAGTGAGACCATTCTGCGTTTTTCTCTCTCTCTCTGACTTATTTCACTCAGCATAATAGATTCCATGTACATCCATGTATAGGAAAATTTCATGACTTCATCTCTCCTGACAGCTGCATAATATTCCATTGTGTATATGTACCACAGTTTCTTTAGCCATTCGTCTGTTGAAGGGCATCTTGGTTGTTTCCAGAGTCTTGCTATGGTAAATAGAGCTGCAATGAATATAGGTGTAAGGAAGGGGTTTTTGTATTGTAATTTTGTGTTCCTAGGGTATATTCCTAGGAGTGGTATAGCTGGATCGTATGGGAGCTCGATTTCCAGTTTTTGGAGGAATCTCCATATCGCTTTCCATAAAGGTTGAACTAGACAGCATTCCCACCAGCAGTGGATAAGAGTTCCTTTCTCTCCACATCCCCGCCAACACTGTTTATTCTCATTCTTTGTGATGTGTGCCATTCTCTGGGGTGTGAGGTGGTATCTCATCGTTGTTTTGATTTGCATCTCCCTGATGATTAGTGATGTGGAACATTTTTTCATGTATCTTTTGGCCATTTGTATTTCTTCTTTGTCAAAGTGTCTGTTCATTTCTTCTCCCCATTTTTTGATGGGATTAGATGTTTTTTCTTGTAAAGTTCTGTCAGTGCCTTATATATTTTAGAGATTAGCCCCTTATCTGATGGGTATTGGGTGAATAGTTTCTCCCACTCAGTGGGTGGCTCTTGTATCCTGGGCACTATTTCCTTTGAGGTGCAGAAGCTTCTCAGCTTAATATATTCCCATCTGTTAATCTCTGCTTTCACGTGCTTGGAGAGTGCAGTTTCCTCCTTGAAGATGCCTGTAGTCTCAATGTCCTGGAGTGTTTTGCCTGTGTATTGTTCTATATATCTTATGGTTTTGGGTCTGATGTCGAGGTCTTTAAACCATTTGCATTTTACTTTCATATATGATGTTAGCTGAGGGTCTAAGTTCAATATTCTGCAAGTGGCTATCCAGTTGTGCAAACACCACTTGTTGAAGAGGCTTTCCCTGCTCCATTTAGGATTTCCTGCTCCTTTATCAAAAATTAGGTGATTGTATGTCTGGGGAACATTTTCTGAGTATTCAAGCCTATTCCACTGATCTGAGGGCCTCTCCTTATTCCAATACCATGCAGTTTTGAAAACTATTGCTTTGTAGTAAAGTTTAAAGTTGGGGAAAGTAATTCCTCCCATATTCTTTTTCCCAATAATTGCTTTAGCTATTATAGGGTATTTATAGTTCCAAACGAATTTCAAATGTGCCTAATCCACTTCTTTGAAGAATGTCATGGAAATCTATAGCGGGATAGCATTAAATCTGTATAATGCCTTGGGGAGTATTGCCATTTTGATGATGTTAATCCTGCTAATCCATGAGCAGGGTATACATTTCCATTTCTGCGTGTCCTCTCTTATTTCTTGGAGCAGATTTTTATAGTTTTCTTTGTATAGGTCCTTCACATTTTTAGTAAAGTTGATTCCAGGATATTTGAATTTCTGTGGCACTATTGTGAATGGGGTTGTTTTCTTAATGTCCATTTCTTCCTTATTACTATTGGTGTATAGAAAGGCCATTGAATTTTGTGTGTTAATTTTGTAGCCTGCCACGTTTCTATATGAGTCTATTGTTTCTAGAAGCTTTTTGGTAGAGTCTTTAGGGTTTTCTAAGTAGAGTATCATGTCATATGCAAACAGTGAGAGCTTGACTTCATCCTTTCCTATCTGGATTCTCTTGATATCTTTTTCTTGCCTAATTACTATAGAAAGTATTTCCAGTGCTATGTTGAACAGGAGTGGTGAGAGAGGACAGCCTTGTCTTGTGCCAGAATTTAGAGGGAAGGCTTTTAGTTTTTCTCCATGGAGGATAATATTTTCCACTGGCTTGTGGTAGATGGCCTTAACTATATTGAGAAAGGTTCCTTCCATTCCCATCTTGCTGAGAGTTTTGATCAAGAATGGGTGTTGGACCTTATCAAATGCTTTCTCTGCATCTATTGATATGATCATGTGGTTTTTATTTTTCTTGTTGTTGATGTTGTTGATAGATTTACGGATGTCAAACCATCCTTGCATTTCTGGGATGAAACCTATTTGATCATAGTGGATGATCTTCTTAATAAGGCATTGAATCCTATTTGCCAGGATATTGTTGAGGATCTTTGCATCTGCATTCATCAACGATATTGGTCTGTAATTTTCTTTTTTAGTAGCATCTCTGTCTGGTTTAGGTATCAAGAAGATGTTGGCTTCATAAAAGTTATTTGGAATTGTTTCCATTTCTTCAATTTTATGAAAGAGTTTTGCCAGGATTGGTAGTACTTCCTCTTGGCAAGTTTGAAAGAATTCATTAGTGTATCCATCTGGGCCTGGGCTTTTGTATTTGGGCAGACAATTTCTTACCGTTTTAATTTCATCAATGGTGATGTGGGTGTTTAGATATGCTATATCCTCTTCCTTCAACCGTGGAAGATTATAAGAGTCCAAGAATTTATCCATTTTATCCAGGTTCTCATTTTTAGTGGCGTAGAGTTTCTCAAAGTAGTTTCTGATTACCCTTTGAATCTCTGTCATATCAGTAGTGATCTCTCATTTTTCATTCCTCATACGAGTTATCAAGTTTCTCTCTCTCTCTTTCTTTGTTAAGTTTGCCAGTGGTCTATCAATCTTGTTTACTTTTTCAAAGAACCAACTTCTTCTTTCGTTGATTCTTCAGATTATTTTTGGGTTTCCACTTTATTGATTTCTGCTCTCAGCTTTATTATTTCCTTCCGTCTCCCTATTTTTGGGTCCTTTTATTGAGCACTTTCTAGTTCTATTAGTTGTGTCATTAAGCTACTAAGCAAGCTCTTTCTTCCTTCCTGATGTGTGCTTGCAAATCTATAAATTTTCCTCTCAGTACTGCTTTTGCTGTGTCCCATAAGTTTAGATAGTTTGTGTCTTTATTTTCATTTGTTTCCAGGAAACTTTTGATTTCCTTCTTGATTTCATCTTGGACCTACTGGTTATTGAGTATGAGGCGCTTAACTTCCAGGTGTTAAAGTTTTTCTTCTGAGTCCCTTTGGAATTCACAAATAATTTCAGAGCCTTATATTCAGCGAAGGTAGTCTGCAAAATTTCTATCCTCTTGATATTATGGAAGTATGTTTTATGTGCCAGCATGTAGTCTATCCTGGAGAATGTCCCATGTACATTGAAGAAGAATGTGTATCCAGGTTTCAGGGGATGGAGTGTCCTATATATATCCACTAGGCCTCTTTCTTCCATTTCTCTCCTCAGGTCTAGTATATTCTTGTAGGGTTTCAGTCTGGTTGACCTATCCATTGTTGACAAAGCAGTGTTGAGGTCCCCACAATTATTGTGTTGTTATTGATATTATTTTTCAGATTTGTCAACAGTTGTATTAAATATTTTGCTGGCCCCTCATTCAGTGCATATATGTTTAGGAGAGTTATTTCTTCCTGCTCTACATACTCCTTGATTAATATAAAAAGTCCATTTTTTACACCCTTCCTGAGTATAAAGTTTGCATTATGTGATATTAGTATGGCCACTGCAGCTTTTCTAAGGGTGTTGTTTGCTTGGATAATTTTTCTCCAGCTTTTTATTTTGAGTCTATGTTTGTTCTGACTATTCAGGTGCGTTTCTTGTTGGCAGCAGAAGGTTGAATTGAGTTTTTTGATCCATTTAGCCCCTCTGTGTCTCTTAACTTGTACATTTAGTCCATTGATGTTGAGAGAAAGAATTGTCCTGGGATTTAATGCCATCTTTTTATCGAAATTTGGTGTGTCTTTTCATTTGTCTTGTCTTAAATTAAGTCTTTCAGTTTTTCTCTTAATACTGGTTTTGAGTCTGTAAATATTCTGAGCTGTTTTTTGTCTGTGAAACCATGTATTCTTCCTTCAAACCGGAAAGTGAGTTTTGCTGGGTACAGTATTCTAGGTGAAGCATTCATTTCATTCAGTCTTGTCACAATATCCCACCGTTGCTTTCAGGCATTGAGTGTTTCTGGTGACAGGTCTGCTGTAAATCTCAAGGATGCTTGCTTGAACGTAATTTCCCCTTTTGATCTTGCTGTTTTCAGAATTCTGTCTCTATCTGTGGGATTCGTCATTGTGACTAGGATGTGTCTTGGGGTGGTTATTTTGGGGTCCCTTTTGGTTGGTACTCTTCGAGCATGCAGGATTTGATCACATATATTCTTTAGCTCTGGAAGTTTCTCTTTAGTGATGTTCTTGACCGTTTTTTCTTACTGGAAATTTTCTTCCTGGGTCTCTGGGACTCCAGTGATTCTTAAGTTGTTTCTGTTGATTTTATTATAGACTTCTATTTTCATCTGTTCCCATTCTTTGACTAATTTTTCCATTGTTTGTTTATTTGCTTTAAGTTTTTTTTTCCAATCTCTCCTGCTATATGGAATTGTTATGTATCTCATCTTCCACAGCACCAAGTCTATTCTCAGCTTCTGATACCCTGTCCCAGAGCTTATCCATTTTGTCATTCACTTCGTTTACTGACTTTTTCAGGCATGTTAGTTGACATGTTATTTCAGTTTGGAGTTTTGTGATTTCTGTCTTCATATTTTTGTGGTTCTTATTAGTGTTCTGTTCATCTGGATCCATGGTTTCTTTGAGTTCATTGTGGATCTTCCATATTGCTACTCTAAAGTCCTTATCTGAGAGTTTGATTAGTTGGTTGGTCATTATTTGGTCATCAGAATTGTCATCTTTATTCTCTATGTCTGATGCTGGCCTGCGTTGTTTCCCCATTGTCACATTTGTATTGTGGGTTTTTCTACGTGTTGTGGTGGTATTCATTGGCTATATGATGCAAGCAGCACACTCCTCTGGCTCCGCCCTTTCTTTTTTCTTTTTATTTATTTATTTATTTATTTTTAATTTTTTTTTACTTAAACACCTTGATTACATACATGATTGTTTTTGGGTTTCAGTCATAAAAGGAACACCACCCATCACCAGTGCAACATTCCCATCACCCAAGTCCCAAATCTCCCTCCTCCCCACCCAACCCCCGCCTTTACCCTAAACAGGCTCAACATTTCCCTCATACATTCTCAATATTAGGACAGTTCAAAATGTAGTTATTTCTCTAACTAAACTCATCACTCTTTGTGGTGAGCTTCCTGAGGTGAGCTGGAACTTCCAGCTCTTTTCTCTTTTGTGTCTGAAAATTATTATTACAAGGGTGTCTTTCATTTTTCTTAAAACCCATAGATGAGTGAGACCATTCTGCGTTTTTCTCTCTCTCTCTGACTTATTTCACTCAGCATAATAGATTCCATGTACATCCATGTATAGGAAAATTTCATGACTTCATCTCTCCTGACAGCTGCATAATATTCCATTGTGTATATGTACCACAGTTTCTTTAGCCATTCGTCTGTTGAAGGGCATCTTGGTTGTTTCCAGAGTCTTGCTATGGTAAATAGAGCTGCAATGAATATAGGTGTAAGGAAGGGGTTTTTGTATTGTAATTTTGTGTTCCTAGGGTATATTCCTAGGAGTGGTATAGCTGGATCGTATGGGAGCTCGATTTCCAGTTTTTGGAGGAATCTCCATATCGCTTTCCATAAAGGTTGAACTAGACAGCATTCCCACCAGCAGTGGATAAGAGTTCCTTTCTCTCCACATCCCCGCCAACACTGTTTATTCTCATTCTTTGTGATGTGTGCCATTCTCTGGGGTGTGAGGTGGTATCTCATCGTTGTTTTGATTTGCATCTCCCTGATGATTAGTGATGTGGAACATTTTTTCATGTATCTTTTGGCCATTTGTATTTCTTCTTTGTCAAAGTGTCTGTTCATTTCTTCTCCCCATTTTTTGATGGGGTTAGATGTTTTTTTCTTGTAAAGTTCTGTCAGTGCCTTGTATATTTTGGAGATTAGCCCCTTATCTGATGGGTATGGGGTGAATAGTTTCTCCCACTCAGTGGTTGGCTCTTGTATCCTGGGCACTATTTCCTTTGAGGTGCAGAAGCTTCTCAGCTTAATATATTCCCATCTGTTAATCTCTGCTTTCACTTGCTTGGAGAGTGCAGTTTCCTCCTTGAAGATGCCTGTAATGTCCTGTAGTGTTTTGCCTATGTGCTGTTCTATATATCTTATGGTTTTGGGGCTGATATCGAGGTCTTTAATCCATTTGGATTTTACCTTTGTACATGATGTTAGCTGGGGGTCTAAGTTTAATTTTTTGCAAGTGGCTATCCAGTTGTGCCAACACCACTTGTTGAAGAGGCTTTCCCTGCTCCATTTAGGATTTCCTGCTCCTTTATCAAAAATTAGATGGTTGTATCTCTGGGGAACATTTTCTGAGTATTCAAGCCTATTCCACTGATCTGAGGACCTATCCTTATTCCAATACCATGCTGTTTTGATAACTGTTGCTTTGTAGTACAGTTTAAAGTTGGGAAAAGTAATTCCTCCCATATTCTTTTTCCCAATGATTGCTTTAGCTATTCGAGGGTGTTTATTGTTCCAAATGAATTTCAAAAGTGTCTGATCCACTTCTTTGAAGAATGTCATGGGTATCTTTAGAGGGATGGCATTAAATCTGTATAATGCCTTGGGGAGTATTGCCATTTTGATGATGTTAATCCTGCCAATCCATGAGCAGGGTATGTGTTTCCATATCCGTGTGTCCTCTCTTATTTCTTGGAGCAGAGTTTTATAGTTTTCTTTGTATAGGTCCTTCACATATTTAGTCAAGTTGATTCCAAGATATTTGAGTTTGTGTGGTACTATTGTGAATGGGGTTGTTTTCTTAATGTCCATTTCTTCCTTATTACTATTGGTATATAGAAAGGCCATTGATTTTTGTGTGTTAATTTTGTAGCCTGCCACCTTGCTATATGAGTCTATTGTTTCTAGAAGCTTTTTGATAGAGTCTTTAGGGTTTTCTAAGTAGAGTATCATGTCATCTGCAAACAGTGAGAGCTTGACTTCTTCCTTTCCTATCTGGATTCCCTTGATATCCTTTTCTTGCCTAATCGCTATAGCAAGTACTTCCAGTGCTATGTTGAATAGGAGTGGTGAGAGAGGACAGCCTTGTCTTGTGCCAGAATTTAGAGGGAAGGCTTTCAGTTTTTCTCCATAGAGGATAATATTTGCTACTGGCTTGTGGTAGATGGCCTTCACTATATTGAGAAAGGTTCCCTCCATTCCCATCTTGCTGAGAGTTTTGATCAAGAATGGGTGTTGGACCTTATCAAATGCTTTCTCTGCATCTATTGATATGATCATGCGGTTGTTATTTTTCTTGTTATTGATGTTGTGTATTATGTTGATAGATTTACGGATGTTAAACCAGCCTTGCATTCCTGGGATGAAACCTACTTGATCGTAGTGGATGATCTTCTTAACGAGGCATTGAATCCTATTTGCCAGGATTTTGTTGAGGATCTTTGCATCTGCATTCATCAGTGATATTGGTCTGTAATTTTCTTTTTTGGTAGCGTCTCTGTCTGGTTTAGGTATCAAGGTGATGTTGGCTTCATAAAAGCTATTTGGAAGTGTTTCCGTTTGTTCAATTTCATGAAAGAGTCTTGCCAAGATTGGCAGTAGTTCCTCTTGGAAAGTTTGATAGAATTCATTAGTGAATCCATCTGGACCTGGGCTTTTGTTTTTCGGCAGACATTTGATTACTGTTTTAATTTCATCAATGGTGATGGGGGTGTTTAGATATGCTACATCCTCTTCCTTCAACCGTGGAAGATTATAAGAGTCCAAGAATTTATCCATTTCTTCCAGGTTCTCATTTTTAGTGGCGTAGAGTTTTTCAAAGTAGTTCTGATTACCCTTTGAATCTCTGTCATATCAGTAGTGATCTCTCCTTTTTCATTCCTGATACGAGTTATCAAGTTTCTCTCTCTCTCTTTCTTTGTTAGGTTTGCCAGTGGTCTATCAATCTTGTTTATTTTTTCAAAGAACCAACTTCTGCTTTCGTTGATCTTTCGGATTGTTTTTTGTGTTTCCACTTCGTTGATTTCTGCTCTCAGCTTTGTTATTTCCTTCTGTCTTCCTATTTTTGGGTCCTTTTGTTGAGCACTTTCTAGTTCTATTAGCTGTGTCATTAAGCTACTCAGGTAAGCTCCTTCTTCCTTCCTGATGTGTGCTTGCAAAGCTATAAATTTTCCTCTCAGTACTGCTTTTGCTGTGTCCCATAAGTTCTGAGAGTTTGTGTCTTTATTGTCATTTGTTTCCAGGAACCTTTTGATTTCCTCCTTGATTTCATCTCGGACCCACTGGTTATTGAGCATGAGGCTGTTTAACTTCCAGGTGTTAAAGTGTTTCTTCTGAGTCCCTTTGGAATTCACAAATAATTTCAGAGCCTTGTGGTCAGCGAAGGTAGCCTGCAAAATTTCTATCCTCTTGATCTTTTGGAGGTATGTTTTATGTGCCAGCATGTAGTCTATCCTGGAGAATGTCCCATATACATTGGAGAAGAATGTGTATCCAGGTTTCTGGGGATGGAGTGTCCTATATATATCCACTAGGCCTCTTTCTTCCATTTCTCTCCTCAGGTCTAGTATATTCTTGTTGGGTTTCAGTCTGGTTGACCTGTCCAGTGTTGACAAAGCCGTGTTAAGGTCCCCCACAATTATTGTGTTGTTGTTGATATTATTTTTCAGATTTGTCAACAGTTGTATTAAATATTTTGCTGGCCCCTCATTCGGTGCATATATGTTTAGGAGAGTGAATTCTTCCTGCTCTACGTACCCCTTGATTAATATAAAATGTCCATCTTTGTCCCTTACAACCTTCCTGAGTATAAAGTTTGCATTATCTGATATTAGTATGGCCACTCCAGCTTTTTTATGGGTGTTGTTTGCTTGGATAACTTTTCTCCAGCCTTTTATTTTGAGTCTATGTTTGTTCTGACTATTCAGGTGCGTTTCTTGTAGGCAGCAGAAGGTTGGATTGAGTTTTTTGATCCATTTAGCCACTCCATGTCTCTTAACTGGTGCATTTAGTCCATTGACGTTGAGAGAAAGAATTGTCCTGGGATTTAACGCCATCTTTATTTCAAAATTTGGTGTGTCTTTTGGGTAGTCTTGTCTTAGATTAGGTCTTTCAGTTTTTCTCTTAAGACTGGTTTTGTGTCTGTGAAGTTTCTGAGCTGTTTTTTGTCTGTGAAACCATGTATTCTTCCATCAAACCGGAAAGTGAGTTTTGCTGGGTATAGTATTCTGGGTGAAGCATTCATTTCATTCAGTCTTGTCACAATATCCCACCACTGCTTTCTGGCATTGAGCGTTTCTGGTGACAGGTCTGCTGTAAATCTCAGGGAAGCTTGCTTGAACATGATTTCCCCTTTTGATCTTGCTGTTTTCAGAATTCTGTCTCTATCTGTGGGATTTGTCATTGTGACTAGGATGTGTCTTGGGGTGGTTTTTCTGGGGTCTCTTTTGGTTGGTACTCTTCGGGCATGCAGGATTTGATCACATATATTCTTTAGCTCTGGAAGTTTCTCTTTAATGATGTTCTTGACCATTGATTCTTCCTGGAAATTTTCTTCCTGGGTCTCTGGGACTCCAATGATTCTTAAGTTGTTTCTGTTCATCTTATCATAGACTTCTATTTTCGTCTGTTCCCATTCTTTGACTAATTTTTCCATTGTCTGCTCATTTGCTTTAAGTTTTTTGTCCAATCTCTCCTGCTGTATGGAATTGTTATGTATCTCATCTTCCACAGCACCAAGTCTATTCTCAGCTTCTGATACCCTGTCCCAGAGCTTATCCATTTTGTCATTCACTTCGTTTACTGACTTTTTCAGTCCTGTTAGTTGACATGTTATTTCAGTTTGGAGTTTTGTCATTTCTGCCTTCATATTTTCTTGGTTCTTATTAGTGTTCTGTTCAACTCGATCCATGGTTTCTTGGAGTCTGTTGAGCACCTTCCATATTGCTAGTCTAAAGTCCTTATCTGAGAGGTTGATTAGTTGTTCAGTCATTATCTGGTCCTCAGAATTGTCATCTTCATTCTCTATGTCTGATGCTGGCCTGCTTTGTTTCCCCATTGTCACACTTGTATTGTGGGTTTTTCTACGTGTTGTGGTGGTATTCATTGTCTATATGATGTAGGCAGCACACTCCTCTGGCTCCTTCTTTTCTGGATGGGCTGACTTGCCTCTAAGGGAGGGGAGTCCTCCGTGGATGAAGCCTCACACTGGGTCAAATCTTAGGCCCGAGCATGCAACAGAGAAGACAGTCCAGAGAGAAATGTTTGCTTCTGTGATATAGCGCCGTTCTTAGTGTGATTTTTCCTTCTTGTTGCAATGGAGTTCTTTCCTTAGAAAGAGTGCACGGCCGCGTAGCGAAGCGGAGCGGCCGTGCTCCTCTGAGCCTCTTTTTGCCCCACTCGCAAGAGTTTCACGCAAGAGGACAGTAGACAGACATAGACAGGTCACACTCACAGTCTTTCACAGCTGAGCCCCACTGGGCCGGTGTACTTTCGCGGATTTTCCCCGCCTGGTGTCACACACAGGGAGCCAGCTTTTGCAAAGGTTAGCCTGTTTTTATGCTCTGAAGTCCCTCCCTGAAAATGGCGTCTGGGCGAGCAAGGTTTCTGGAGGCTCTTTTTGCCCCACTCGCAAGAGTTTCACGCAAGAGGACAGTAGACAGACATAGACAGGTCACACTCACATTCTTTCACAGCTGAGCCCCACTGGGCCGGTGTACTTTCGCGGATTTTCCCCGCCTGGTGTCACACCCGGCTCCGCCCTTTCTCAATGGGCTGACTTACCTCTAAAAGAGGGAAGTCCTCCTTGGATGAAGCCTCAAACAGGATCAAATCTTAGGCCTGTGCATGCAGCAGAGAAGACAGTCCGGAGAGAAATTCTTGCTTCTGTGATCCAGCAAAGTTCTTAGTGTGATTTTTCTTCTTGTTGTGTTGGTGTTCTTTTCTTAGAAAGGGTGCATGGCTGCGTAGCAAAGCAGAGAGGCTGTGCTCTGCTGGAGCCTCTTTTCGGCCCACTCCCAAGAGGTTCACGCAAGAGGACAGTAGACAGACACTCACAGGCATCCCTCATAGTTTTTCACAATCGAGCCCCACTGAGCAGGCGTAGTTTCGTGGATTTTCCCAATCTGACATCACAAACAGGGACCCGGCTTCTGCAAAGCCTAGCCAGTTTGGAGTCCTGCCCTGGAATTGGCCTTTGGGAAAGTGAATTCTCTGTAGCCTCTTTTTGGCCCACTCCAAGAGGTTCACACAACAGGACAGTAGACAGACACACACAGGCAGCACTCACAGTTTTTCACAGGCAGGTCCCACTGAGCAGGCATAGTTTCGTGGATTTTCCCAGCCTGATGTCACAAACAGGGG
Source organism: Suncus etruscus (assembly GCF_024139225.1). Lineage (NCBI taxonomy): Eukaryota > Metazoa > Chordata > Mammalia > Eulipotyphla > Soricidae > Suncus > Suncus etruscus. Next base: position 107,313,114 of record NC_064852.1, on the reverse strand, counting down.
ACCCATCTTCTGCAAAGCCTAGCCAGTTTTCTAATATTTAAAATTTAAATTATGAAATAACAGTCTCAGCACTATTAAGCATTTTTCCAAGTTATGGGAAAAATCATAGTCCCCATTTTTACATATTAATTAAACATTTATAATTCATAATATTTTAAATTACTGAAGAAATATAAACAGACTGGAAATAACTTTGTATACAAACAAAATTACTTTTTTAAAATATAGAACTCATACTGTGATCCAGAAGATAAAAAAAATCTTCAAAAGAATTTATAAGATCTTTTCTCGCCTGATCACTATAGCAACTACTTCCAGTACTATGTTGAATAGGAGTGGTCAGAGAGGACAGACTTGTCTTATGCCAGATTTTAGAGAAAAGGCTTTTAGTTTTTCTCCATTGAGGATAATGTTTGCCATTGGCTTGTGGTAGATGGCCTTAACTATATTAAGAAAGGTTTCTTTCATTCCCATTTTGCTGAGTTTTTATCAAGCGTGGTGTTGGACCTTATCAAATGCTTTCTCTGCATCTATTGATATGTTTTGTGATTTTTCTTTTTCTTTTTGTTAATTTTGTGTATGATGTTGATATATTTATGATATATTTATTAACACATATAGTTTCATCATATTATTTTATATTTTAATAATAATATATTGTATTATCTATATTAACAAATATATATTTATTAACTATGATATATTTATTAACACATTTATTGTTAAATCATCTTTGCATTCCTGGGATGAAATCTACTTGATCATAGTGAATGATCTACTTGATGAGGCATAGGATCCTATTTGTCAGGATTTTGTTGAGGATCTTTGCATCTGTATTCATTGGGGATATTGTCCTGTAATTTTCTTTTGGTAGCATCTCTGTCTGGTTTTGGTATCAAGGTGATACTGACTTCATAGAAGCTGTTTGGAAATATTCCTATGAAAAGATATCAAGGAAATCCAGATAAGAAATGATATTATACTTAGAAAACCCTAAAGACTCTACCAAAAAGCTTCTAGAAACAATTGATTCATATAGGAATGTGGCAGGCTACAAAATTAACACTCAAAAATTAATGGCCTTTTTATAAATTAATAATTATAGGGACTAAATTGACATTAAGATCACAGCCTCAGGGCCAGCGAGGTGGTGCTAGAGGTAAGCTGTTTGCCTTGCAAGCACTAACCAAGGAAGGACCGCGGTTCGATACCCTGGTGTCCCATTTGGTCCCCCCAAGCCAGGGACAAGTTCTGAGTGCTTAGCCAGGAATAACCCGAGCATCAAACGGGTGTGACCCGAAAAAACAAAAAAAAAAAGTTATTTATAGGGCCCGGAGAGATAGCACAGTGGAGTTTGCCTTAAGCAGCCGATCCAGGACCAAAGGTGGTTGGTTCAAATCCTGGTGTCCCATGTAGTTTCCTGTACCTGCCAGGAGCTATTTCTGAGCAGACAGCCAGGAGTAACTCCTGAGCACCATCGGGTGTGACCCAAAAACAAACAAACAAAAAACAAAAAACAAATAAAAAGAACACAACCTCATTCACATTAGTGTCACACAAACTCAAATATCTTGGAGTCAACTTGACAAAAGACGTGAAAGACCTATACACAAAAACTATTTATAGTTTTCTGCTCCAAGAAATAAAATACAGCTATACAGTCACCTAGTTTTTAATTTTGACCTAGTCTGGCTATTAATAAAAAAAGTAAATTACCTGAAAAGAAAAGAGTTTGCAATGTGAAACCATTAGTAAAGCATTTTTCTTACATTTGTTGTGATATGTACTTGCCATTTTATTTCATGTTTTATTTTTATTTTATGAAATTTCAAGTTTATAGATTTCCTTAGATATTTTTATAAGGATATTTTTGATTTTTGTTTGTTTTTATTAATATCTTTACTTAAACTCGATTACAAACATCATTGTAGTTGGGTTTCAGTCTTGTACAGAACCCCTCCTCTTCACCTGTGCAACATTCCCATCACCAATTTCCCAAATCTCTCTCCTCTTCACCCCATCCTTGCCTGGACTCTAGACAGGCTTTCTTCTTCCCTCATAGATGAGTGAGACTATTCTATATCTATCTTTCTCCCTCTGACTTATTTCACTCAGCATAATAGATTTCATGTACATCCATGCATAGGAAAATGTCATGACTTCATCTCTCCTGATGGCTGGATAATATTTCATTGAGTATATGTACCAGTTTCTTTAGCCATTCATCTGTTGAGGGGCATCTTGATTGTTTCCAGAGTCTGGCTATAGTAAACAGCACATCAATGAATATAGGTGAGTGGAAGGTATATTTGTATTCTTTTTGTTTTTCTAGCAGTGATGGCTAACCTTTTTGAGCCCAAGTGCCCAAACTGCTGCACAATGCCTGGTGCTCCCAATGGCCAATCCAGCCCTGTTGCCAGGTGTGCTGCAAAGAAGACACTGGCACACTCACCTCCCACTGCATGCAGCATAACTTAATTGCAGACCTTCCCTCGTGCCAGCTGCAAGTCCTTCACATGCCACCGCTTGCACATGTGCCATAGATTCACCATCGAGGTCCCTAGGAGTGATGTAACTGGATCATATGGGAGCTTAATTTCCAATTTTTGGAGAAATCTCCATATCACTTTCCATAAAGGTTGGACTAGACAGCATTCCCACCAGCAGTGAATAGGAATTCCTTTTCTCTCCATATCCCTGCCAGCACTGCTTGTTTTCATTCTTTGTGATGTGCGCAAATCTCTGTGGTGTGAGATGGTACTTCAGAGTTATTTTGATTTGCATCTCCTGTGATGATTAGTAATGTGGAGCATTTTTATGTGCCTTTTGGCCAGTTGTATTTCTTCTTTGTCTAAGTCTGTTTATAAAAACAATAATATACAAATAAAATAAAAATACAAATAAAATAAATAAAATACAAATAAAAACAAAGTATTCATTTATTCTCTCCATGTTTTGATGGGATTAGATGTTTTTTTCTTCTGAATTTCTGTCAGTGCCTTGTATATTTTGGAGATTAGCCCCTTATCTGATGGGTATTGGGTGAATAGTTTCTCCCACTCAGTGGGTGGCTCTTGTATCCTGGGCACTATTTCCTTTGAGGTGCAGAAGCTTCTTAGCTTAATATGTTCCTATCTATTAATCTCTGCTTCCACTTGTTTGGGGAGTGATGTTTCCTTCTTAAAGATGTCTTTAGTCTCAATGTCATAGAGAATTTTACCTACGTGTTATTTTATATACCTTATGGTTTCAAGCCTGGTATCAAAGTCTTTAATCCGTTTGGATTTTACCTTTATACGTGGTGTTAGCTGGGGGTCTAAGTTTGCTTTTTTGCAAGCAGCAAACCAGTTGTGCCAACACCACTTTTTTTTTTTTTTTTTTTTTTTGGTTTTTGGGCCACACCCTGTGACGCTCAGGGGTTACTCCTGGCTATGCGCTCAGAAGTTGCTCCTGGCTTCTTGGGGGACCATATGGGACGCCGGGGGATCGAACCGCGGTCTGTCCTAGGCTAGCTCAGGCAAGGCAGGCACCTTACCTCTAGCGCCACCGCCCGGCCCCGCCAACACCACTTTTTGAAGAGGCTTTCCTTGCTCCATTTAGGATTTCTTACTCCTTTATCAAAAATTAGGTTATTCTTTGTCTGGGAAATATTCTCTGAGTACTCAAGCCTATTCCACTGAAGGTCTGTCTTTATTCCAATACCATGCTGTTTTGATAACTATTGCTTTGTAATACAGTTTAAAATTGAGGAAAGTAATGCCTCCCATATTACTTTTCTCAAGGATTGCTTTTGCTATTCGAGGGTGTTTATTGTTCCAAATAAATTTCAGAAGTGTTTGATCTACTCTTTTGAAGAATTTCATGGGTATCTTTCAGAGATCACATTAAATCTGTACCATGCTTTGAATAGTCTTGCCATTTTGATGATATTTATCCTGCCAATTCATGAGCAGGGCATGTTAGGCTTAGTTCTCAGTCTGTCAGCTACATAGGCAAACTAGATGCAGTTTAATATGTTCTCTCTTTCTTAATATGTTACATACGGTGTGTATTTGTTATGATGGTATATTTTAACTATATAATTTATGCAGCTTATTTTATATCATTGGTTTCACTCACTAGTTTTTACTACATGATGAATACCTTTCCATGTTAAAATATAAAAATTATTTGCTGATTCTAATTGTTGCATCATAAGTATGGTATTTATCTAATGTACTTTTTCTATTCTATATCTGAGGAGTAACCAAGCTGTTTGAAATACAAATCACCACATAAATTCTGCAATAGACTTCATCACACATTTTTCTTGAAATAACTGTATTTTTGGGATATTGACAATAGTAAGAAGACTTACAAATTTACCTATTATATTTGATCATAAATTTTTCTTGTTTTGACATCTCTAAATACAAAGATGAGAGAAAAAATAAGGTCCTAAAGCTGCTAAGAATATTTATTCCAATTATGTATCTTGTTCTATAGAAATAATTATTGACTGAATTAATAGGTAATCTTATTGTAAGATATACTCAGTCCTGAATTCCATTTGTTATTTCTCTTTATATAGGAAGAAATAGGAAGGTCTCTTCAAAAGGAAGGTCATGATGGAATTCTGGGTCCTTGGAGGTAATGACAAATTTATTTAATAGCTTTCACATAGTCTTAGCATTATTCTTCATTCAAGATAGTGATTATTTGATAAATCATCTTTTTTCATTAGTTCCCAAAATTACATCTTTTTTGTTGTTTTTGTTTGTTTGTTTGTTTTGGGGCCACACCCAGAAGCACTCAGGAGTTACTCCTAGCTCTTAGCTCAGAAATCGCTCCAGTCAGGCTCAGGGGACCATATGGGAGGCTTGAAATTGAACCCAGGTTCATACTGGATCTGCCATGTGCAAGGCAAATACCATACCACTGTGCTATCTCTCCAGCCCCTCAAGATTATAACTTATAACTTTCAGAAGGCAACTTGAAATGTCATTGCAAGCACATAAAAGAAATACTCTACCAATCCTTTCTCAAAACAGACAGTATATTGATAGTGTGGTAGATGCATGTCATGTTTATTAAGCAACATTAGAAGCAACTAATAAATTATGTATTTCAACATGCAGTGTCTCCAATATATGGACCTCGGTAAAATTGAAATTTTTTATGATGTTGGCATTTATAAGGAACATACATATTTACCTCTTGTATTTGACCATATATTAATAAAAAATCAATGACTACTCAAGAATTTTTGTTTCAGAAGTTTGCCATTTAATTTTGTAAGATAAAATTCCAGTTTCATGACATTTAAAATCTAATTAAGCCAGTTGTGGATGAAGTTTCTTGCACTGTTGCTGCTGATCTTTATAAAATATATGCACATTTATGGAGCCAGATTGGACAGACCACGGTTTGATCACCCAGCGTCCCATATGGTCCACCAAGCCAGGAGCAATTTCTGAGTGCATAGCCAGGAGTAACCCTTGAGTGTCCCTCAAATGCATATTTATAATAAAAAGCATTGCATCTTACAGCCTCCAAATTTATCAAAATATACAAGATATTTCAGACTCCCCATTCTTGGCCATTAAAGTATAAACTAAAGGTTAAATAGTTTTATCATTCTGGGTAACAAAGCATCTTTAACAATAAAATATGTATGTAATATGATACTTTACTTTCCATATACATAGACATGCAATGTATGCATATACCGCATGGACCTGTATTTGAACAGTTTATCTATGAGGCAGATATTACAATATCATTGACCCTCAAAATATTATTTTTCCCTCTTTTAATTTAAACACAACAAACCTCTAATAAAATAATATTTAAAAAAATCTTATGATGGCTTTTTTCTTGAGGTCTTTAAAGACCTATGTTTTGGCTCTTGTTTTGATAGAAATGCAACCATTCTCTAAAGTAAGAGTTGACAAACTATGGCACGGGGAAAAAATTTGGCTTGCTGTCTACTTTAGTGCAGCTTGTCAATTAAGAATGTCTTTTATTGATATATTTACAATCAATTTTATAACAGAAAGTCATGCCTTTGAACCCTAATTAAAATATCACCCATCCTAAAAATAATTACCTTTCTTTTAGCAAGTCTTTCCACTATAAAAGAAAAGATACACTACATTGCTATTATTGCATTATTATTGAATTTGATCATAAACATTTAATTGATTTATTTTCTTGACATATAAAAGCATAGACATTATTTTCATTTTGTCCTATTGGCTGATAATTTTCAATGCACATACTATATTTCTTTAAGGAAAAAATATTCATCATAAACTTAACATGCCAAGAGACTCTATTTTAAAGAATGCTAGAATAGAGTAATAAAAGTGTGACAATTGGCACATTCATGCATAAGAGATAGAGTTCTAGATTGAGGTCAGAAGGGAGTTAGACAGTAAAAGCTAATATCAAATCTACATGGCCCAACATGCAGCCACAGATTTGCAACAGATGTGGTTAATTTACTCCTTTCCTGGCCAGATGGAGACTATAAAGTCAGAAGCAAGGCAAACTTCTATGAACCAGTTCTTTACACTGTCAACACAAACTCCAAAACACGGCAGGCACCTTGCTTTCTTCAGGGCAAAACACTTTAAATGAAATTTTATTAGCCTAATTCTCAACCTTGTGTACAGCTAGCTAACCACCTGCAGAGTAGCAGGATATATTTGGGGGAATAGGACATGGTAGAAGTTTTGCAAGACATTAGCCATGGGGCCAGGTAATATGGAAGACTATTGTTCACACAGTCAACCCTTATTTTTTTTTTCTGTCTCCACAGGGATACCCAAGCATTGCTGGGTGTAGCCATGAAAGACCCCAAGCACCAAGCACTGCCAGAGTAGTTCAGGTAATTGCCAGCTCCACAGGGATCAATTGAAGATGTCAGTGAATTGCCAGGAATGGCCCATTGCCCACCTGACTACTACTTGGGGGGGGGGGGGAGAAGGCTTTGGCACAATTAATTAATTAATTAAATGAAATAAAACTCACTGCATTTTCCAAATGATGTTGTATTCATGGTATCACTTTTTCCATTTTCTCACTTTGGGTAATTGCACACAATGATGAAATACACTTTCTTGCAGTAGGTATCTGAAAGATGGTTTTCTAGGTTAGTGTGATATCCTTTTGCCCAGAACCCAGAACCATATTAACAGGGAGGGACAATTACCAGAGGAATTTCTTGACAAAAAGTGCCGGTGTTCATAAATAGAAAAAATACTAAGTACTTTACTCATTTCATCATTCAATAAAAGAAAAAAAGGGAGTGAAAAATAAAGCAACTAAATTGCTAGATAAACTACAAGTAATTGTCTTAAGTGAACTTTTGCATAGTTTAGCAGCTGAAAAAGTGAGAACTTTGTAATGCATTATAATTTATCATGTACATGACTTTTAGCTATAAACGCACGAAATGATTCCTGCTTTCCAACTGGGCTAGTATTTTTGTCTCTATTTATAAATAAAATTTAGTCTCCACCTACTTCAAGAGGATTTTATGCTGGCTTATCATGAAAACAAGCATATAATCATATTAATTAATAGTAGAAACAGAAAATACCATAGACTCTGAGGGAAAATAAACCAAACAAATATTGGTTATAAGGGACTGGACTAATGGTTTAGCAGTTAGAGTATCTTCCTTATATACAGGTGGCCCATGTTGGGTTCCCAATTTCCCATATTGTTTCACGAGCACTTGCCAGGAGTGCAGAGCCAGGAAAAATATTTAAGCACCTCCAATATCAGCAAAAAAAAAGAAAAGAAAGAAAGAAAGAAAGAAAGAAAGAAAGAAAGAAAGAAAGAAAGAAAGAAAGAAAGAAAGAAAGAAAGAAAGAAAGAAAGAAAGAAAGAAAGAAAGAAAGAAAGAAAGAAAGAAAAGAAAAACAACTGCAACAACAAAAATACCTACTATCGCTCTTATAACTAAACATTCTGGCTCTGCATTATAAAATTACTTAAAACAAAACTGAAAATAGAAATAATGTATAACCCAAAAGTACTATTTATGGGCATTTATCTGAAAGATATGAAAAGACTAATTTGAATGCATGTCTGTAACCCTATGTTTAGAATAGTCTTACAATAACCAAACCATAGAATTAATCTCAGTGTCCCCATGATGGAGAACTTCTAAACTACAAATTCAAGAATACTTCCTCTTAGGACAAAATGAATCATCCTTACGGTGATAATACCAAATAAAATATATAAGAAAATGAAATACAGTTGTTGGGAGATTTTATTCATAAGTAGGTAAATATTAAGGTATAAAATTGGCACAAAAATTTTCAAAGACTATAAACACTGTAAAAATCATAGTTACTCTAGGGCAAAGGTAAAAATTAATGACAAAATCTTTGGGCAGTGGAATGGCAATAGAATCAATAATTTACTGAATAATTCCTTTATGGCTATAATGCTAATGCCCACCTTTATGTTGTTCAGAAGACTTAGATAGCAAATAAAACTTTTATTAGCTAACTTAGTAGAGATGCATAATTTGGATATTAAATATTTTCATTTTATAAGGATAGTGTGACATCCCAACTCTCAGTAATCTTCAGACAAGATCAACATTTTTGCAATTAAATAAAATTTGGAAAAAGGTATAGCTTACTTTTTTAATCATTCCTTACTTTGTTTCATGTTCCTTTTCTTATAAGTCATCTTTTATTGATAGCTCACAAATTCATTTTACTGACCCAGACACTTCCCACAAAAATCTTTTTTTCTCAAAGCTGTTCATTCCCAAAATCTTGGAATCGTTCTTGACTCCTATCTTTCCCACCTGGCTCTGAATAAATTTTATTACTAAATATCAAGAAGTGCTATGATAATGCAATATATCTTACTATACCTAATGTTATATGTAATTTTCAACTTGTCTTCCAAATAAAGTGTGCAATTTTTCATTCAATTCCAACTTTTCCACTTCCTCACCAGAATTTGGCTTAATCGGTGCTTAGGAATTAGACAATTCTAACAGTATTTTGTGGTATCTCTCTGATGACTTAATTTGTAGTTTACTGATGACTTGGTTTGGGACATATTTTCATATGATTTTTGTAACCTGTACTTCTGTTTAGGTGAGGTATCTGCTCAGAACTTTGGGCTATTGATTTAAATAAGTTATTTTTTTTTTGGAAAGTTTTAGTTACATGTAGTTTTTGAGTAACAGTATTTTTACAAAACTGATCATTCTTTTAAAATAATTTTAGCTCATCTATAAACTAGTTTCCAATTTTCAGTTATATTTTGCAAACAAGTTTTTAATTAGAAAAGAAATTAATTTTCCAATTATTTTATTGGTTACACATTTAGTTACATATTCAATGTTATCATCATACCCAAAGATATACATTTATATTTTATATTCTATAGGCCTTATATTTTTTCTTTTAACATTAGTTCTACTATTTATTTTAAGTCCATTGTAGTGAACTCTTTGTTGAAAGATTATACTATAAAGACTATATTGTGTCACACTTTCTCCCTTATTAAGAATGAGTTGACTGTATTAGTATATTTACAAACTCTACTCTTTTTAATGATTTATTGTTCTGTTCTTCCTCTAAAACCATACTGTATTGATTCTTCTTGCTTTATATTATAGACAAAAATAATGCCATTATTTTATATTATTCTTCAATAGTGTGTTATCTATTCTAGATTTTTTAATTAACAAAAATTTCAGAATTATTCATCAAAATTTTATTATTAAGTTTTCTGGGTTATATTATTATTATTATTATAATGAATAAATAAAACAAGATAAAGCTTATATTTTGAGAATACTGATACTTTCCATCCATGAACATGTGATATTTCTCCATTTATTTACTTTGTCAATTTATTTGATCAGTTTTGTAGTTTTCTTCCTTTTAACACACACATTCATGTTTATATTCATATCTAATTATTTTCTTGACAAGATACAAGTGTAAAGAATTGACTTATAAATAAATGTCCATGTGGTCATTACTGGTAAATAAGAAAGCCATTGATTTTGCATGTAAACTAAAACTTTTTAAAACAATATATTAGATTCATGGGGCTTCTATAAATTTTTATAGATTATCACATAATTTATAAATAAAGCTATTTTATTTCTTCCTTCCCAATATATATGTATATGTTTTTTATGCTTGCCTTAATACATTAACTATGAGTCTATTTTGGGGTGAATAAAATGTTATTAATGTACACAAACAAAAATCAAAGTTAAAGATTGATATGAGACTTGAATCTAGAGATAAAACATTGGCAAAAAACTTCAAGACTAGCAAAATATACTTCAAAAGATACTTTTTCTTCTAGAGGATCACCAATAAAAAATTTCACTAACATCAAAAATACTGACTGAAACAATGCAAAAACATATTATCAAGAATTATCTAAATAAATAACTCTTTAAGGAAATTCTGAGAAAATTATAATCACACTTTTAAAGATTGTTTATTATATTGTACAATATAATTGTTGTTCCTAGTTTTATTTAATTTATTGCTAACAGATATATATATAATACATAATTTATTAATACAATCTTTCAAGTATTTTTATTATTAAAAAAATCATTGTCACTCTTATAGAGAAGAGAAAGAAACTCAAAATTTAAATGTTATCTACTCAGTAATCTTCAAACTGTGGCCCATGAGCCACATAACATATTTCTTTCCATTTTGTTTCTTCACTTCAAATTAAGATATATGCAGTCTGCATAGGAATTTGTTCATAATTTTTGTTTTTACTATAGTCTTGCCTTCAAATGGTCTGAAGGATAGTGAACTGGCCCCTTGTTTAAAGAGTTCGAGGACCACTGCTTGTGTGTGTGTGTGTATATATATATATACACATATATACATATATACATATATATACATATATATACACACATATATATACACATATATATACATATATATACATATATACAACAATAAGACAATTTATTAAATATCTACCACTTTGATAGATACTTTATATATTTATATTTGTCAAAGTGATTTATTTTTTATTGTTATTTTATTTTATCAAAGAAATATAGAAATATTCAAACATAAACATAATATAACCAGTAATACCCTATATCTCTGTTACTGAACTCAAAAGAATATTTTAATATAAAATTACATGTAATAACAATTTAAATATTCAAGAACACATTCTTTTCTCCCGTGAGAAGAATATAAAGAAAGTTTGACCTTACTGATCATCTCCACACATGGTTTTATACATATATATTTGTGTAAAAACAATATGACATTATTCACCTACTTTTACAAGCACTTATATTTTGAGACCTGACTTATGCATCATGCTTTTTATAGTGAAAATATCAGTATTACTCAAATCAGAACTTTTGTTTAAGTTTTATTATGTTCAAAAATTTACCAATGATATATAACTCCAGTGGAAATTCAGTGCCATGGGTGCTTAAATAGATATTATTCTCTAAAGTAGTATGTTAATTTGTATCCTCATCAACTTTGTTTACACAAATAAACATGTTCTTTTGTTGTTTCAACAGAGAGCACTGAGAGTACAGGCATTTTTCTCACATGTTCTTGTGCATTAGGAAGCCCTGGCGGTAGAAAACATGTCCCACAAAAATCACACTGTCAGCAATAGTCCCTAGAATTCCTGAATCATGTCGATGTGCAAATACTCCATTTTTTAAAATACTGTCATTACTGTAGAAACACACCAATTTAGATACCAATGTGTATTTGAAGCCACCTAATGTCCAGAAACTACCAAAGTAACAAAAGGAATGGTCAACTAGCAACAAGAGTTTACTAAATCTCTGACAATGACTTAACAACCTCATTGTGATATACAATATGCTTCATAAATTTTCTTTTTTATATTTTTCTTTATTTAAACATATTGATTACAAATATGATTGTGATTAGGTTTCAGTCATGTAAAGAACAGCCCCCTTCATCAGTTCAACATTCCCACCACCAATGACCCACATCTCCCTCCATCCAACCCCACCCCACCTGTACTCCAGAAAGGCTTTCCAGTTCCCTCATTCACATGATTATAGTAGTTATCTGTGTAGTTATTTCTATAACTGCACTCACCACTCTTTGTGGTGAGCTTCATGAAGTGAGCTGGAAGTTCGAGACCTCCTCTCATTGTCTCTGAGGATTGTTGCAAAAATGACTTTTATTTTTCTTAAAACTCATAGATAAGTGAGACAATTCTGCGTCTCTCTCTGCCTCTGACTTATTTCACTCAGCATGATAGATTCTATGTACATCCATGTATAGGAAAATTTCATGACTTTATCTCTCCTGACGGCTGCATAATATTCCCTTGTGAATATGTACCACAGTTTCTTTAGCCATTTGTCTGTTGAAGGGCATCTTGGTTATTTCCAGAGCCTGGCTATTGTGAATAGTGCTGCAATAAATATAGGTGTGAGGAAGGGGTTTTTGTGTTATATTCTTGTGTTCTTAGGGTATATCCCTAGGAGTGGAAGAGCTGGGTCGAATGGAAGCTCAATTTCCAAATTTTGGAGGAATCTCCATATCGCTTTCCAAAGAGGTTGGACTAGACAGCATTCTCACCAGCAGTGGATAAGAGTTCCTTTCTCTCCACATCCCTGCCAGCACTGTTTGTTCTCATTCTTTGTGATGTATGCTAATCTCTGTGGTGTGAGATGGTATCTCATCATTTGTTGCAAGTCAGCTTCTGAAGAGGTGGACTGATGGAGGAATGGAGAATGAGGTCTTTCCCCTCCAGCCCGGAGCACGCATCTGCCACCCTGTCCAGCCAACGGTTCTGAGTTGAAACGGCAGGTAAACAGCTTGCAGTCAGGCTTGTGGAAATATTAGTTTTATTCATTGGACAAGACTAAAGTCCAAATTTTCAGCCTAAGTTCCAGCAAAAACGCCTCTTGCCTTCCACAGACCCTTGTTTTTATCCCCCAGAATCAGGTACCACCCAATGTTGGGATCAAATACCACCCAATGGTGGAAGCAGAATCAGGTACCACCCTAGGGTGGGGCAGAATGCCAGGTCACACCCTAAGGTAGGGCACAATCACTGATCAGGGTAGGGTCAGTAACATAATAATCCCAATAAAATGTTTACATACACAACCATCATTGTTTTGATTTGCATCTCCCTGATAAGGAGCATTTTTTCATGTGCCTTTTGGCCATTTGTATTTATTTTTTATCAAAGTGTCTATTCATTTCTTCTCACCATTTTTTGATGGGATTAGATGTGTTTTTTCTTGTAAAGTTCTGTCAGTGCCCTGTATATTTTAGATATTAGCCCCTTATCTAATGGGTGTTGGGTGAATAGTTTCTTCCACACGGTGGGTGGCTCTTGTATCCTGGGCACTATTTCTTTTGATGTGCAGAAGCTTCTCAGCTTGATGTATTCCCATCTGTTGATCTCTGCTTCCACTTGTTTGGAAAGTGCAGTTTCCTCCTTGAAGATGTCTTTAGTCTCAATGTCCTGGAGTGTTTTACCTGCGTGTTGTTCTATATACCTTATGGTATTTGATCTGATATCAAGGTCTTAATCCATTTGGATTTTACCTTTCTACATGGTGTTAACTGGGGGTCTATGTTTGCTTTTCTGCAAGTGGCTAACCAGTTCTGCCAGCACCATTTGTTGAAGAGGTTTGCCCTGCTCCACTTAGGATTTCTTACTTCTTTGTCAAAAATTAGGTGATTGTAAGTCTGGAGAACATTGTCCAAGAACTCAAGCCTATTTCACTGATCTGAGGGTTTGTCTTTATTCCAATACCATGCTGTTTTGATAACTATTGCTTTGTAGTACAGTTTAAAGTTGAGGAAAGTAATGCCTCCCATTTTTCTTTTCCCTAGGAGTGCTTTAGTTATTTGAGGGTCTTTATTGTTCCAGATAATTTTTATAAGTGTTTGATCCACTTCTTTGAAGAATGTCATGGGTATTTTTAAGGGAATTGCATTAAATCTGTATAATGCTTTGGGGAGTATTGCCATTTAATTATATTAATCCTGCCAATACTTGAGCAGGGTGCGTGTTTCCATATCCATGTGTCCTCTCTTATTTCTTGGAGCAGGTCTTTATAGTTTTCTTTGTATAGGTCCTTCACGTCTTTGGTCAATTGACTTTTTACATTTTAATTGGTCAATTAACAATTTGAGTTTGTGTGACACTAATGTGAATGGGATTGTCTTCTTGATATTCCTATCTTCCCTATCATTATTGGTGTATAAAAAGGCCATTTGTATCTGTGTGTTAATTTTATAGCCTGCCACCTTGCTATTTGAGTCTACTGTTTGTAGAAGCTTTTTGGTAGAGTCTTTAGGGTTTTCTAAGTAGAGTATCATGTCATCTGCAAACATTGAGAGCTTGACTTCTTCTTTTCCTATCTGGATGCCCTAGATATCTTTTTCTTGCCTGATTGCTATAGCAAGCATTTCCAGTACTATGTTGAAAAGGAGTGGTGAAAGCAGACAGCCTTGTCTTGTACCAGAATTTAGAGGAAAGGCTTTTAGTTTTTCTCCATTGATGATAATATTTGCCATTGGCTTGTGGTAGATGGCTTTAACTAGATTGAGAAAGTTTCCTTCCATACCCATCTTGATGAGAGTTTTTATCAAGAATGGGTGTTGGACCTTATCAAATGCTTTCTCTGCATCTATTGATATTATCATGTGATTGTTATTTTTTGTTGTTGTTGATATATTGTATGATGTTGATAAATTTACGGATGTTAAACCATCCTTGCATTCCTGGGTGAAACCTACATGGTCATAATGTATGATCTTCTTAATGATGCATTGGATCCTATTTGCCAGGATTTTGTTGAAGATCGTTGCATCTGCATTCATCAGTCTGTAATTTTCTGTTTTGGCAGCATCTTTGTCTGGTTTTGGTATAAGGTGATGTTGGCTTCATAAAAGCTGTTTGGGACAGTTCCCATTTTTTTTCAATTTCATGGAAGAGCCTGGCTAGTATTGGTAGTAGCTCCTCTTGAAAGATTTGAAAAAATTCATTAGGAAATTTATCTGGACCTGGACTTTTCTTTTTGGGCAGATGTTTAGCACAGTTTCTTTTCTTTTCTTTTCTTTTTTGGTTTTTGGGCCACACCCAGCCATGCTCAGGGGTTACTCCTGGCTGTCTGCTCAGAAATAGCTCCTGGCATGCACAGGGGACCATATGGGACACCGGGATTCGACCACCTTTGGTCCTGGATCGGCTGCTTGCAAGGCAAAAGCTGCTGTGCTATCTCTCCAGGCCTTGATCACAGTTTTAATTTCCTAAATAGTGATGGGGTCATTTAGATATGCTACATCCTCCTTACTTAACTGTGGAAGGTTATAAGTGTCCAAGAATTTTTTCATTTCTTCTAGGTTCTCATGTTTAGTAGCATAAAGTTTCTCAAAGTAGTCTCTGATTACCCTTTGGATCTCTGCAATATCTGTAGTGATCTCCCCCTTTTCATTTCTAATATGGATTATCAGGAATCTCACTTTCTCTTTCTTTGTCAATTTTGCCAATTGTGTATCAATCTTGCTTATTTTTTCAAAGAATCAACTTCTGCTTTCATTGATCTTTCGAATTGTTTTTTTCCCCCACTTCATTGAGTTCTGCTTTCAGCTTTGTTATTTCCTTCTGTCATCCTATTTTTGTTCCCTTTTGTTGGTCATTTTCTGTTGGCTACCGTGACTGACTCAGTGGTTACTTTTGCAAAACTCCCTGCCATTTTTTCAGTGCTAAGTGCTGTCTGCTATAAGCCCATAAGCCAACAGGAAAAAGGCAACCATCAAAGTAATAAAGTAACTTCTCAGCCTAGGGGAGGAAGACACAGCCTGATACCATGGAACCAAGTCTCCCCATAGCTTACATTCCTGAGTTAATAGCTAAACCCCATCCCCTATGCAACAAAGCTTTCCCCACCATAAAACCTGCTGAGAGTTCCGGAAAGTGGTCTGCAGACCCTACTTTGGGTCATAGGGCAATTCCTTGAAAGCTGCTGATTTAGCAGGGCTTGCAAGATTGTCCACTACTTCCCCCCCCTTTCTGGAAAATGATTTACTTCCTTTGTTTCCCCTAACCTATACTGGGCTTATACCTTATTTGGAATAATGAAGCAGTTTGCGCGCCAAACGAATGATTGACATTGCCTTTTGCCTGCCCCCCTTTACCTTGTCTATATAAGTGAGTGCAGAATCATATTAAAGGGCCTTTGAACAGAAGTTTTTATGTCTTGGGCCATTATTTACTAACCTCTTAGATTTTTACAGGTGCGGTTTTGATCTGAGCTACGTAAAATAAAGGTGCGGCTGTCCGTAAGCCTCTCATCTACTCTCCGCTTGTCGGGCCCCCTCGGGGGGCTTGCAGGACACCTGCAATGTTCTAATTTTATGACCCACCTCACAGGCTTTCCCAGATCCTTCCCGAGACAGAAGGTCAGAGTCCCCACCCCCAGACCCTCCCTTTGGAGCCAGGAGGGAAATGGGGAAAGCCCAGAAAAAACAATAAACTCCTCCAAAGGACCCACCTCACTGGCTTGCCCAGCCATGTGGCCAGGCAAAGACCTGGTGTACTGGTGGAAGGAGGTAGGGGAGTGCTGGGGTGACCCATGTCCCTCACCCCTTCCAAGGCCTGGTTAAAGCAGCCTTTGGCATGGTGGAGCACTTCCAAATGCTATGCTGGCAGGACCTCCAGGCTCGGCTCCCAGGAAGGAAAGAGATCCTTCCTAAGCCAGAAGGCCAGAAGGTCAGAACCCCCACCCCCAGACCCTCCCTTTGGAGCTGAGAGGGAAATGGGGAAAGCGTAGGAAAACTAATAAACTCCTCCAAGGGACCCACCTCACTGGCTTGCCTGGCCATATGGCCAGGCAAAGCCCTGGAGTACCAGAGGAAGGAGGTAGGGAAATGCTGGGGTGACCCATGTCCCAAACCCTTTCCTGAGCCTGGTTAAAGGAGCCTTTGGCATGGCAGAGGGCAGCCAAATGCCATGCTGGCAGGACCACCCAGTTCGGCTCCCAGGAAGGAAAGAGATCCTTCCCGAGTCAGAAGGCCAGAAGGTCGGTGACCCACCTTGTTGCCTTGCCCAGTCATGTGGCCAGGCAAAGCCCTGGAGTACTGGAGGAAGCAGGTAGGGGGGGGTGGGGCACCCATGTCCCGTACCCCATCCTAGGCCTGGTTAAATTATCTTTGGAGTAGCAGAGGGCTGCCAAACACCATGCTGGCAGGACCTCCAGGCTCGGCTCCCAGGAAGGAAAGAGATCCTTCCCGAGCCAGAAAGGTGGAAGGTCGGAGCCTCCACCCACAGACCCTCCCTTTGGAGATGGAAGGGAAATGAGGAAAGCCTAGAAAAACCAATAAACTCCTCCAAGGGACCCACCTTGCTGGCTTGCCCAGCCATGTGGCCAGGCAAAGCCCTGGAGTACCGGAGGAAGGAGGTAGAGGGTGCTGGGGTGACCCATGCCCCGCACCCCTTCTGAGGCCTGGTTAAAGCAGCCTTTGGCATGGAGGAGGGCTTCTAAACGCCATACTGAGCCAGAAGGCCAGAAGGTCGGAGCTCCCAGCCTAGACCCTCCCTTTGGAGCCAGGAGGGAAATGGGGAAAGCCTAGGAAAACTAATAAACACCAAGGGAACCACCTCGATGGCTTGCCCAGCCACGTGGCAAGGCAAAGCACTGGAGTACAAAGGAAGGCGGTAGGGGGGGGGTGGTATGACCCATGTCCTGCACCCCTTCCTAGGCCTGGTTAAAGCAGAATTTGGAATAGTGGAGGGATGCAAACACCATGCTAACAGGACCTCTTGGCTCAGCTCCCAGAAAAAAAGAGATCCTTACAATTTTAAGTTCCTTATCCGAGAAATTATTCAGATGGTTAGAATTTCTTAGGTCATCCAAGCTATCGTCTTCATTCTCTGTGCATGGTGTTTGCCTGTGAGTTTCCCCATTGTCATGCTAGTATTGTGGTTTTTCCTGCATGTTGTGGTGGGGTTCATTGGTTAGAAAAAGTTCGTGGCCACAAAGCGAAGCAACTGCTGCATCTAGTTGAAAATTTCTTTGGGGTGCACTCCCTAGGCCTCTGAGGACACTTTCAGGTATTAATAAACAAAGACAGACACATGAGAGATTTTCCTTGAAGTCCTCAGAGTGACCAAAGGCACAGGAGGGTGGAGCCTCCGCAGGCCAGAGAGCTCTGCCAGACTGTACTCACTCAGTCGCTGGGCAGCTTCAAAATGCAGTTTTTTTGGGGTGTGCTGTGTAGGCCTTTGAGGAGACTATTGGATATTCAAGAAACAAAGACAGGCACAGGAGAGACTTCCCTTAAAGTCCTCAGAGTGATCAAAGGCACAGCTAGCAGAACAACCACAGGCCAGAGAGCTCTGCTATTGGTTGGCAAAACCCACAGCCAGAAAAAACTCACCCAGTCGCTGAAGAGCTTCAGAATAAAGTTTTATCTGGGTGTGCAACCTAGGCCTCTGAGGAGACCTTCGGGTATTCAAGAAACAAATACAAGCACAGGAGAGATTTCCCTTGAAGACCTCAGAGTGATCAAAGGCACAGCAGAGCAGAGGCTCCACAGGCCAGAGAGCTCTGCTATTGGTTGGTGCTCCACACAGCCAGACTGTACTCATTCAGTCATGGGGCAGCTTCAGAATACAGTTTTTTAGGGTTGCACTCCCTAGACCTCTAAGGCGACCTTCGAGTATTCAAAAAACACAGACAGGCACAGGAGAGATTTCCCTTGAAGTCCTCAGAGTGATCGAATGCACAGTTGGTCTGAACCTCCAAAGGCCAGAGAGCTCTGCTATTGTTTGGCGACCCCCACAAACGTACTGTACTTACTCAGTCGCTGGGCAGCTTCAGAATGCAGTATTTTGGGGGTATGCTCCATAGGCCTATGAGGAGACATTCAGGTATTCAAGAAGCAAAGACAAGCACAGGAGAAATTTCTTTTGAAATCCTCAGAGTGATCAAAGGCACAGCAAGGCTGAGCCTCTACAGGCTAGAGAACTCTGCTATTGGTGGTGAACCCCACAGCCAGACTGTACTCACTCAGTTGCAGGGCTGCTTCAGAATGCAGTTTTTTGGGAGTATGCTCCCTAGGCCTCTGAGGACACCATCTGGTATTCAAACAACAACGACAGGCACAGGAGAGATTTTCTTTAGAGTCCTCAGAGTGATCAAAGGAACAGCAGGGTGGAGCCTCACAGGCCAGAGAGCTCTGCTATTGGTTGGCGACCCCCACAGCCAGACTGCACTCACTCAGTCACTGGGCAGCTTCAGAATGAAGTTTTTTCCTGGTGTGCTCCCTAGCCTCTGAGGAGACATTCAGGTATTCAAGAAATAAAGACAGGCACAGAAGAGATTTCTTTGAAGTCCTCAGAGTAATCTAAAGCACAGCAGGGCAGAGACTCCAAAGGTCAGAGAGTTCTTCTATTGTTTGGCGACCCCCACAGCTGTACTGTACTCCCTCAGTCACTGCGCAGCTTCAGAATGAAGTATTTTGGGGGTGTGCTCCGAAGGCTTCTGAGGAGACCTTTGGGTGTTCAAGAAACAAAGAAAGGCACAAGAGAGATTTCCCTTGAAGTGCTCAGTGTGATCAAAGGTACAGCAGGGTGGAGTTCCACAGGCCAGAGAGCTCCTCAATTGGTTGGCACACCCACAGCCAGACTGTATACACTCAGTCGCTGGGCAGCTCTGCAATTGGTTGGCATACCCACAGCCAGACTGTATACACTCAGTCACTGGGCAGCTTCAGAATGCAGTTTTTTTGGGCTGCGATCCAATAGGCCTCTGAGGAGACATTCGGGTATTCAAGAAACAAAGACAGGCACAGGAAAGATTTCCCTTGAAGACCTCAGAGTGATCGAAGGCACAGCAGGTTGGAGCCTCCACAGGCCAGAGAGTTCTGCTATTGGTTGGCGACCCCCACAGCTAGAATGTACTCAATCAGTCACTGGACAGCTTCAGAGTGCAGTTTTTGGGGGGTACGCTCCCTACACCTAAAAGGAGACCTTTGGGTATTAAGAAACAAAGACAGGCACAGGAGAGATCCCTTGAAGTCCTTAGAATGATCAATGGCACAGCAGGGCGGAGCGTCCGCAGGGCAGAGAGCTCTTCTATTGGTTGACAACCCCCATAGCCAGACTGTACTCACTCAGTCGCTGGGCAATTCAGAATGCAGTTTTTTAGGGTTGCACTCCCTAGACCTCTAAGGTGACCTTCGGGTATTCAAGAAACACAGACAGGCACAAGAGAGATTTCCCTTGAAGTCCTCAGAGTGATCGAATGCACAGCAGGTCTGAACCTCCATAGGCCAGAGAGCTCTGCTATTGGTTGGCGACCCACACAGCCAGACTGTACTCATTCAGTCACTGGGCAGATTTCAGAGTGAAGTTTTTTTTGGGATGCGCTCCCTAGGAATCTGAGGAGACATTCAGGTATTCAAGAAACAAACAGGCACAGGAGAGATTTCCCTTGAGTCCTCAGAGTAATTTAAGGCACATCAGGGTAGAGACTCCGAATGCCAAAGAGTTCTTCTATTGTTTGGGGACCTCCACAGCCGTACTGTACTTACTCAGTCACTGGGCAGCTTCAGAATGCAGTATTTTGGGGGTATGCTTCATAGGCCTATGAGGAGACATTCAGGTATTCAAGAAACAAAGACAAGCACAGGAGAAATTTCCCTTGAAGTCCTCAGAGTGATCAAAGGCACAGCAAGGCTGAGCCTCTACAGGCCAGAGAACTCTGCTATTGGTGGCGACCCTCACAGTTGTACTGTACTCACTCAGTCGCTGGGCAGCTTCAGAATGCAATATTTTGGGGGTGCTCTCCCTAGGCCTCTGAAGAGAATTCAAGAAACAAAGACAGGCACAGGAGAGATTTCCCTTGAAGTCCTCAGGGAGATAAAAGTCACAGCAGGGCAGAGCCTTGCAGGCCCGAGAGCTCTGATATTGGTTGGTGCCCCACACAGCCAGACTGTAGTCATTCAGTGGCTGGACAGATTCAAAATGCAGTTTTTTTGGGGTGTGCTCACTAGGCCACTGAGGAGACCTTTGGATATTCAAGAAACAAAGACAGGCAGAGGAGAGATTTCCCTTGAAGTCCTCAAAGTGATCAAAGTCACAGCAGGTCAGCCTCCACAGGCCAGAGAGCTCTGCTATTGGGTGGCAAAGCCACAGCCAGACTGTACTCACTCACTCACTGGGAAGATTCAGAAAGAGGTTTTTTAGGGTTGCACTCCTAGGTTCTGAGGAGACATTCGGGTATTCAAGAAACAAAGACAGCACAGAAGAGATTTCTCTTGACGTCCTCAGAGTGATCGAATGCACAGCAGGTCTGAACCTCCACAGGCCATAGAGCTCTGCTATTGGTTGGCGACTGCCACAGATAGACTGTACTCACTCAGTCGCTGGGAGCTTTGGAGTGAAGTTTTTTTGGGATGTGCTCCCTAGGCCTCTGAGGAGGCATTCAGGTATTCAAGAAACAAAGACAGGCACAGGAGAGATTTCCCTTGAAGTCCTCAGAGTAATCTAAGGCACAGTAGGGCGGAGCCTCCCAAGGCCAGAGAGTTCTTCTATTGTTTGGCAACCCCCACAGCCGTACTGTACTCATTCAGTCACTGGGCAGCTTCAGAATGCAGTATTTGGGGGTGCGCTCCCTAGGCCTCTGAAGAGAATTCGGGTATTCAAGAAACAAAGACAAGCACAGGAGAAATTTCCCTTGAAGTCCTCAGAGTGATCAAAGGCACAGCAGGGTAGAGCCTCCGCAGGCCAGAGAGCTCTGCTATTTCTAGGCGACCCCCACAGCCATACTGTACTCACTAGTTCCTTGGCAGCTTCAGAATGCAGTTTTTTGGGGGTGTACTCCCTAGGCCTCTGAAGAGAATTTGGGTATTTAAGAAACAAAGGCAGGCACAGGAGAGATTTCCCTTGAAGTCCTCAGAGAAATAAAAGGCACAGCAGGGCAGAGCCTAGCAGGCCCAAGAGCTCTGCTATTGGTTGGCATCCCACACAACCAGACTGTACTCACTCAGTCGCTGGCCTGCTTCAGAATGCAGTTTTTTGATGGTGCATTCCCTAGTCCTCTGAGGAGAACTTCGGGTATTTATCAAACAATGAAATGCACAGGAGAGAATTCCCTTGAAGTCCTCAAAGTGATCAAAGTCACAGCAGGGCAGAACCTCCACAGGCCAGAGAGCTGTTCTATTGATTGGCAATGCCACAGCCAGTCTGTACTCACTCACTCACTGGGAAGATTTAGAAAGGGATTTTTTGGGGGTGTGCTCCTAAGTTCTAGGGAACATTCGGTTATTCAGGAAACAAAGACAGGCACAGGAGAAATTTCCCTTGAAGTGCACAGAGTGATCAAAGTCACAGCAGGTCGGAGCCTCTGCAGGCCAGAGAGCTCTGCTATTGGTTGGAGACCCCCATAGCCAGACTGTACTCACTCAGTCACTGGGCAGTTTATTGGGGATGCACTCCCTAGGCCTTGAGGAGACCTTCAGGTAATCAGGAAAATAAGACAGGCACAGGAGAGTTATCCCTTGAAGTCCTAAGAGTGATCAAAGGCACAGCAGGCTTGAGTCTCGCAGGCCAGAGAGCACTGCTATTGGTTGGCGACCCCCAAAGCCAGACTGTACTCACTCAGTCGCTGGTCAATTCCAAATTTAGTTTTTTGGGGGTGTGCTTCCTAGGCCTCTGAGGAGACCTGCAGGTATTCAAGAAACAAAGACAGGCACAGGAGAGATTTCTCTTGAAGTCCACAGAGTAATCAAAGTCACAGCAGGGTGGAGCCTCCGCAGGCCAGAGAGCTCTGCTATTGGTTGGCGATCCCCACAGCCAGACTGTACTCACTCAGTTGCAGGGCTGCTTCAGAATGCAGGTTTTTGTGGTTGTGCTCCCTAGGCCTCTGAGGAGACCTTCAGGTATTCAAGAAACAAAGATAGTCACAGAAGAGATTTTTCTTCAAGTCCTCAGAGTGATCAAAGGCACAGCAAGTGGAGCCTCCACAGTGCAGAGAGCTCTGCTATTTGTTGGCAACCCCCAGAGCAAAAGTGTAGTCACTCAGTCACTGGGCAGCTTCAGAATGCAGTTTTTGGGGGGTACACTCCCTAGGCCTCTGAAGAGACCTTCGGGTGTTCAAGAAACAAAGGCAGGCACAGGAGAGATTTCCCTTGAAGTCCTCAGAGTGATCAAAGTCACAGCAGGGCAGAGCCTCTGCAGGCCAGAGAGATCTGCTATTGGTTGGCGACCCCCACAGCCACACTGTACTCACTCAATCTCTGGGCAATTCAGAATGCTGTTTTTTGGGGGTGAGCTCCCTAGGCCTCTGAGGAGACCTTCAGGTATTCAAGAAACAAAGATAGGCACAGAAGAGATTTTTCTTCAATTCCTCAGAGTGATCAAAGGCACAGCAGGTGGAGCCTCCACAGTGCAGAGAACTCTGCTATTTGTTGGCAACCCCCAGAGCAAGAGTAGTCACTCAGTCACTGGGCAGCTTCAGAATGCAGTTTTTTTGGGGTGCTCTCTCTAGACCTCTGAGAAGACCTTCGCATATCCAAGAAACAAAGCCAGGCACAGGAGATATTTTCCTTGAAGTCCTCAGAGTGATCAAAGGCACAGCAGGGCGGAGCCTCCGCAGGTCAGAGTTTTCTGCTATTTGTTGGCAACCCCCACAACCAGACTGTACTCACTCAGTCGCTGGGCAGATTCAGAATGCATTTTTTGTGGGTGTGCTCCCTAGGCCTCTATGTAGACCTTTGGGTATTCAAGAAACAAAGACAGTTCACAGGAGAGATTTCTCTTGAAGTCCTCATAATGATCAAAGGCACAGCAGGGCGGAGCCTCCGCTGGCCAGAGAGCTCTGCTATTGTTTGGCGAACCCCACAGCCAGACTGTACTCACTCAGATTGCAGTTTTCTGGGGGTGTGCTCCCTAGGCCTCTTGACAAAATGATTTCTAAGTAAATGAGATAGCAGAGATTCCTGCTTCTAAAATGGAGATTATTTTTTACTCTAGCAGTTTTTCCTCCATATTCTTTAAATTACAGTTTTATGAGGTTCGAAAATGAATTTTTTTTAAATTTAAAAACCATTTTATTTTTTAAAATAATTCTTATTATGACCAACGTGAATTACAAATCTTTCACAGTAGTATTTGTGGTACATAGTGGCATTGAATCAGGGGTATTCCCACCACCAGCGTTGTCCTCCCTCAAACCCAGTTCCTAGCATCCTCCTCCTTCTCCCCTGCCCCCTGGACTGCTAGGATAACTGGTTCCCTCTGTGTCTAGCTTGTTGAAGATTGGCTATCAATTCTGTTGTTGTTGACTTTGGGTTTGGTGTTTAAGTCTGATCCTTTTTTATTTCTACTCAATGTTCATACGACTGTTTGGTTCTGGTACGATACATTTTTTCCCTCGATTTATGAGGAAGAACAAGATGATTCAACTTATTTGGTTCTGTTTGAAATAAAAGAATAGAAGAAAAAGAAAAAATCAACAAACAAACAAAAAAACAAACAAAAAACTGGGGGAGTCTGTCTAGAGTGTATAAATATCAATTTAAAAAGAAGAATGGGGAAAAAAGAAGAAAAAATATAACAAAAAATACAAAAAAAATATAAACCTACAAAAAAAACCAAAATAAACAAAAAAAAAAAAGAGAGAGAGAGAGAGAAACAAATCAAACAGAAGACCAAAAAGAGTAACTACCAAAAATACTATAGCATTTGGGGGTAATTTTTTCTTTCTGTATTTTGTTTCTCTTTCTTTTTCCTTTCTCCTCTCAAATGAATATTTATAGCCTCTAGAAGGACTCTGATCATTTTTTGCTTGTTTGATTTATACCCCATTTCTTTTTCTTTTCTTCATACAGAACCACATAACTTGAACCATCTTGTTCCCCCTCTCAAATTGAGGGGGAAGTAATGGAGGGTACCAAGACTAATTATATGATTACTAAGTAGTAATAAAAATGATCGGACTTAAATACCAAACCGTAAGCCAACGACAACAGAATCGACAACCAATCTACAACAAGCTAGACACAGAGGGGATCACTTATACTAGCGGGGGTGGGGGGTGGGGGGGGGGAGGGAAGGGGGTAATGCTAAGGGAGGGAAATATGCAATGCATGCTGGGAACGGGAGTGGAGGGAACACAACTTTGGTAGTGGGAATTCCTCTGATTCAATGTCAATATGTACCTAAAATATTAATATAAAAGATTTGTAATCCACTTTGGGCAAAATAAAAATTATTATTAAAATAAAGTACTGGCCGACGCGATGGCGCTAGATGTAAGGTGTCTGCCTTGCCAGCACTAACCTAGGATGGGACCGCAGTTCCATCCCCCCCGCATTCCATATGGTCCCCCAAGGCAGGAGCTACTTCTGAGCGTATAGCCAGGAGTAACCTCTGAGCATCACCAGGTGTGGCCCAAAAACCAAAAAGAAAAAAAAAGTACGACAGTAACAAATACAATAACCAAACAAAAGGAGTGCTTATGAAGCCTGTAGTTATTCCCATAAAAGTATGTTTCAAGGGCAGAGAAACCCTGTATCTTTTAGGCCAAGGGAATTCCCTTTCTAATTTTTTCAATATTTACTGTGCTATGCAAAAACAAACAAAAGAGAAAAAAATACCTTGCTACATCAGTCCTCCTTCCTTTTTTTTCTTTTGTTCTCATGGTTATTGTTTGATTATTGAAAAACCGTATTATTTTTATAGGAATTGCATAAAATCTTTACAGCCTTTTGGGAAGTATTAAAATTTTAACAAGTATTAGTTATTTACTTATTTATTTATTTATTTTTGTTTGGGGACCACACCTGGTGGTCCTTAGGGGTTATTCCTGGCTTTAAGCTTAGAAATCGCTCCTGGTGGGCTCAGAGGACCATATATGATGCTATAAATTGAACAAGGTTACTCCTGGGTTTACTGCGTGCAAGGCTTACAGCCCCAGTATTGACATTTTAATGCTGTTAATCCTCCTAATCTATGAGCAGGGCTTATGTCTCCATTTCCTTGTGTCCTCTTTATTTCTAAAACAGTGGGGTTTTTGCTTTTTCTTTGCATAGGACTTTTTATTTCTTAAGTTAGTTCTATGTAATTTATTTTCTTTCTTTTTTTCTGTTTGTTTTGTTTTGGGGTCATATCTGGCAGCACTCAGGGGTTACACCTGGCTCTGCACTTAGAAGCTGCTCCTGGCAGGCACGGGTGGGGTTGGGGGTGGGAAGAGAAAATTTTAAACTGGGTTATTTTTTTAAGTATCTCTTCTCTTTCATTATATTTATATAGAAAAGCCTTGGCATTTTATATAAATATTTTACCTTGCCACTTTACTATACAAATGTATTGTTTTTAGAAGCTTTTTGGTAGAGTCTTTAGAATTTTCTAAGTATGGTATTTCATCTGCAAATGCTGAGAGCTTTTTTTCTTTTCTATTTGGATTCTCTTGATATATTTTTCTTGCCTGATTGCTAGGGCAAATACTTTCAGTATTATGTTGTGTAGGAGTGGCAAGAGAGGACAAACTTGTCTCATGCTAGATCTTAGAGGAAAGGTTTTTAGTTTCCCCCCATTAAGTATAATGTTTACCTTAGGCTTCTGGTATATGGCCTTGACTGTACTGAGAAAATTTCCTTCAATCCCCATCTTGTTGAGAGTTTTTATCATGAATAGATGTTGGAGCTTGTCAAATGCTTTCTCTGTATCCCTTGCTCTATATCCCATCCATTTGTTGTGATCATATGGTTTTTATTTTTTGTTACTGGTGTGATGTATTATATTGATTGAATTCAGTGTGTTGAACCATCCTTGTATCTCTGGGATGAATCATACTTTGACATGGTGTATAAACTTCTTCATGAGTTGTTAGATTCTATTTGCTAATACTTTGTTGAATATCTTTGCATCTGTGTTCACCAGATATATCAGGCTATTATTCCCTTTTTATGTGGTGTATTTCTCTGTTTTTGGTATCAGAATAAAGTTAGCTTCATAAAAACAATTTGGGAGTATTTTTGTTTTTTAATTTCCTGAAAGAGCCTGAAAATAGTGTTTTTTCTTTTTCTTTTTCTTTTTTTAATCCAAACTCCACCTTCAGCCTGCAGCTGCTCATGCTGGCTCACAAAACTCATTTCAATTCAACACGGCACTTATTTTTTTAATCCAAAGTTCACCCATAACTTGCAGCCTCTCCCACTGGGCTAACACCAGAAAAATAATTTTTTCTTATGCACTGAGTCATTTATTTTTTTAATATAAATCTTTATTTAAGCACCATGATTACAAGCATATTTGTAGTTAAGTTTTAGTTATAAACAGAACACCCCCCATCACCAGTGCAACATTCCCACCACCATTGCTCCCCCCTCCTATCCCACCCCTTCCTGTATTTGAGACAGGCATTCTACTTCTCTCATTCTTTAACATTATCATGTTAGTTGTTAGTGTAGTTATTTCCCTAACAGAGTTCACCACTCTTTGTGGTGTGCTTCAAATTGTGAGCCAGTCCTTCCAACCCTTTCGGTCCTTAACTCTATTGTCTCTTGGCTTTATTACAGTAATGTCTTTAATTTTTTTAAAGCTCATAGATGAGTGAGACTATTGTTTTTATCTCTCTCCCTCTGACTTACTTCACTCAGCATAGTAGATTCCATGTATATCCATAAGAAAATTTTATGACTTCATATCTCCTGATGGCTGCATAATATTTCATTGTGTATATGTACCACAGTTTCTTTAGCCATTCATCTGTTGAAGGACATCTTGGTTGTTTCCAGAGTCTGGCTATTATAAATAAAGCTGCAATGAATATCAGTCTGAGGAAAGGGTTTTTGAATTGTATTTTTATGTTCCTAGGGTATATCCCTAGGAGTGGTATAGCTGGATCATATGGGAGTTCAACTTCTAGTTTTTTGAGGAATCTTCATATTCTTTTCCATAAAGGCTAGACTAGATGGCATTCCTACCAGCAGTGAATAAGAGTTCCTTTCTCACCACATCCTCACCAGCACTGATTGTTCTTGTTCTTTGTGATATGTCAATCTCTGTAGTGTGATATAGCACCTCATTGTAGTTTTGATTTGCCTCTCCCTGATGATTAGTGACATGGAGCATTTTTCATGTGTCTTTTATATTTCTTCTTTAAGGAAGTGTTTGTTCATTTCTTCTCCCCATTTTTATGGGGTTATATGTTTTTTTCTTATTAACTTCTGTCATTATGTTGTATATCTTATACATTAGCCCCTTGTCTGATGAGTTTAGGGTGAATAGTTGCTCCCATTCTGTAGGTGGCTTTTGTATCTTAGGCAGTATTTCCTTTGCGGTGCAGAAGCTTCTCATTTTAATATAGTCCCATCTGTTTATCTCTGTTTCCACTTCTTTGGAGAGTGCTGTTTCTCCTTGAGAATGCCTTTAGCCTCAATGACATATAGTGTTTTATCTATGTGTTGTTCTATATACCTTATGGTTTCAGGTCTGATATCAAAATCTTTAATCCATTTGGATTTGATCTTTGTGCATTGTATTTGATGGGGGTCCAAGTTCAATTTTTTTTGCAAGTGGCTAACCAGTTGTGCCAACACCACAAGATAAACAGGCGTTCCTCGCTCCATTTTGGTTTTATGTCCCCTTTGTCGAAAATTAAGTGAGTGTATGTCTGGAGAATATTCTGTGAATACTCAAGTATATTCCACTGATCTGAGGATCGGTCTTTATTCCAATACCATGCTGTTTTGATAACTATTGCTTTGTAATACAGTTTAAAATTGGGGAAAGTAATGCCTCCCATATTCTTTTCCCCAAGGATTGCTTTAGCTATTCGTGGATGTTTATATTTCCAAATAAATTTCAGGAGTGTTTGATCCACTTCTTTAAAAAATGTCTTTAAAAAATGTCTCTCACCACTCCTATTCAACATAGTATTGTAAGTACTTGCCATAATGATTAGGCAAGAAAAAGATATCAAGGGCATCCAGATAGGTAAGGAAGAAGTCAGGCTCTTACTGTTTGCAGATGACATGATAATATATTTATAAAACCCTAAAGACTCTGTCAAAAAGCTTCTAGAAACCATATATTCATGTAGCAAAGTGGCAGGCTACAAAATTAACACACAAAAGTCAATGGCCTTCTTATACACTAATAATAATAGAGAAGAAATGAACATTAAGGGAACAATTCCATTCACATTACTGCCCCATAAACTCAAATATCTTGGGGTCAACATAACTAAAGAGGTGAAGGACCTATACAAAGAAACTACAAAATTCTACATCAAAAAATAAGAGAGAACACAAAGAAATGGAGAAACATACCCTGCTCATGGATTGGCAGGAGTAATATAATTAAAATGTCAATACTCCCCAAGGCATTGTACAGAAAAATAATTATTTTAGATTATAATTAAAGAAATCATAATTAAAGAAATAATTAATTTTAGATTATATTGTAAGGGTAACTGCTGATGACCTATAATATATAGCTGTATAAGTTTATAGGTACAAAAGCATGTTATAATGTTTGCTTATTTGACTTATAGCAGAAGTATCTTCAGTAAAATACTAACTATTGAACTTCTAATATTAATACAGAATCTATTAAATTCTTATATAACAAAAAATGTATGTTCAGCTAAAACAGCATGTGTGATATAAAGGCTGGTTTGTGGGTTGCTTAAAATATTCATGACTTAAAATGTCCTTACTCTTTGATCTGATGGCTTTTTGTTCATGAGCTTTTAGTCTTAAGATCTCCGACATTTCTTCCAAAACGGAAACCCAAATCTGTTATGACAAATGATGTGGGTAAGCTCTGTTTTTAATTCAGGCTCCTCCCTGCCAGAGCTTTCAGTCATGAGTACAAAACTCAGGCAGCTGATGCTATTTACTTCTCTGAAAGAAGAGGTGATATGTAGAAATAGCACAGCACCAGCTGTTTTCTCAAACTCAACTTACCTAGTATCATGCAATTCCAGAGATAGTTGCTATAGTCACTTGGTGGAATTGAAAAGATCAAAATGATTTGGAAGATTAAATGGGAATGGCAGTTAATTTGTCTTAGATTTGAATGAATTTTGATGTCTTTCAAAATGTGTAGCTCATATGTGTGATTTTGATTAGAGTTCCATTGTATCCCACTCAAATTTTAAGATTTTATTAAAATCTTAAATTATTAAAATTTCAATTTTTAATATTTCATTTTATTTTTAATATCACATTATTTATTTTTTAATAATTTATTTAACCACCATTGTTACTACAAACATGTTTGTAGTTGGGTTCTTTTGGTCATAAAATATACACCCTTCTCAACATTGCAACTTTCCACCACCAATGTATCTCATTTTCCTCCTCTCCCACCCCCTGCAGGTCTTTAGAATAAGCATTATATTTCTCTATCTCACTATCAATGTCATGGTCATTGTTAGTGTAGTTCTTTCTCTAACTGAACTCAGTACTCTTTATGCTGAGTTTTATATCATGGGCTGGTCTTTCTGGTCCTCATCTCTATTGTCTCTAGGTATTATTATTGTCTTTTATTTTCTTAAATTATTTTTTATTATTATTTTCTTAAATTTCACAAATACATGAGATGTTCTATGTCTAGCTCTCTCCCTATTACTTATTTTATTCAGCATAGTAGTCTCCATGTCCATTCATGTATAGTCAAATTTTATGAATTTATTTTCCTAATAACTGCATAGTATTCCATTATGTAGATGTACCACAGTTTCTTTAGCTTTATCTGTTGTCAGGTACTTGGATTGTTTCCAAATTCTGGCTATTATAATAGAGCTGCAATGAACATAGGTATGTAGAAGGCATATTTGTATTGTGTTTTTGTGTTCCTAGTATATACCTCTAATAGTGGTATTGTTGAATCATATGGGAGTTTGACTTCTAGTTTTTTTAGGAATATACATATTGTTTTCCAGAAAGGCTAGACTAGAGGGCATTTCCACCAGCAGTGAATTAGAGTTCCTTTTTCTCTACATCCCCCCCAGCAGTGGTTGTTCTTGCTCTTGCTTATGTGTGCCAGTCTCTGTGATTGTGAGATGAAACCTCATTGCTGTGTTGGTTTGCATCTCCCTGATGCTTAGTTATGTGAAGTACATTTTATGTGCCTTTTGGCCATCTGTATTTCTTCTTTGAGGAAATGTCTGTTCATTCCTTTTCTCCATTTTTGTTATATATTTTTTCTTTTTAAGTTCTGACAATGCCTAGTATATCTTAGATATTAACCCCTTATTCAAACTTTAATATTTTAATGTAAATATCTCTTTTTTCTATGATGTCTAGAGTTTCACAACTCCACTTTTCCCTATCTAGAAATAAAGATATATTTCAGTGAATTTTTGGAAGTAATGGGTTATTTTATTTTATTGGGTGGTTGTTCTTACTAGGAATTCTTCCTATTCTGTGCTAAGAGAGACCATTAATGATGCTTAGAGATCTGGTGAGATGTGAAGGATCAAATCAGGATAGTTCACTTATAAGGCAATTTCTTTATCGCCTATACCATCCGTCTGGCCTAAGAAGTCCCTGCTTTTGAAATTGAATTAGTGATCAACTTGCTTTTTTATTAGGTAGTTTAATTAATTATCAGGTCTACAATTGCCTTTTCATTAGGAATGATCTAATATAAAGAAATTTACTTCTTTCTGAATATCAAATATCTAATTAAACACAATCTTGATAGAAAAACTCTATAATTGAAGCAATGCAAAACAATAAAGACACAGAGAAAGAGAGAGGGAGAGAGAGAAAGAGAAAAAGAACTCTACCATTTTACCACATGTTTACCTTACCAGAACCTGTAGCCTCATTTTTTTCTTCCTGTAGCCACAGTGCTATTTATGTCATTACCAATGGCTCTGATAATTGGTTTGTTTTGTTCTGTTTTATTGTTTTCTTTAAACTGTTGTTTAACAAGATGATCATGGTAAATGGCACTAAAATAATTGCACTACATATACTAATTTTATGAACAGAGTACAAGTATTATGCCATTGTTATAATCACAGACACAGAACTCAATACCAAACTAATTACATAATTTAATTAAATTCACACATAAATACTAATTTTACCCTAACAGGTACAAGGAGACATCAATACCTTCCTGGGAGACACTAGTGAATAGCACTTAAAAATATAACTCTTTCAGAAAATATAACTGCTGAAAAGCCTGTCATGCATGCCGGTAAGTGGCAAGACCTGAGTTTGATCTCTCTTACATGCATGTCCTCCAGAGCCTTCAAGTGGCTTCCAGTACTACTGGTCCTTCCAGTGTGTCACTGGAAGTAACCCTTCAGCACATTTAGGAGCACCATCTCACCTCCAACATATATACAAAGTCTTGATTTATACTGTGTAAATTTGCTTCCTGATTATTTTAACTATGTAGAAAAATAACTCAGTATATTTCTGTTTGTAATTGGGAAAGTGAAAAATCCCAAAATGAATGTTAATTGTAAGTATTCAATACAATGAGGAATATGAAAGAGACAATACAGAAGGACTTCCCTTAAATTGACTTTTGGTTTGCTCTTCAAACCTGTATTCTCCCATGTCTGTTTTTTTGCTTGCTTATTTCCACTCTAGAGTAGCCTGTGCTCTCTCTAAACATATACTTCACTCTTTCTTCTTACATCTTTATAAATAAATTTCAATAAAAGTATTTTGCTTCATAAAATAATATAAATAATAATAATAATAAAAGTTGTCTTTTAGTTAGCGCTCTTAGAATTACAGAGAATAACAAGTCTTTCTTCCATGTCATACACTAAAAGCTCAAATTTCTTGCCAGTGCCAAAATAATTTTTCTGATCAGGTCATCATTCAAAAACACTCAAATCATGTTTAATGTTTTTATTCACTGAACACATTTATTTCAATTTACCATTCTCAAAATAACATATTTAATTAACATTAATCTGATGGTTTCTGCATTTTCAAGTGTTTCTATTTGAAGATTTGTGTCACTATGGACAACTTCCCGACTCTTCAATGTCTGTGCTACTCTGGAACTTTCACATGTTATTATATCATTCTTCCATGCTGCTTTTACCTACTTGGAGGTCTAACACTACGCAGATGTTTTCTATTTGCATTTGTTCCAGGATGTTGCATTCTTATATTGGCATGAAAGATCATATAGTAGACATGGCAGCAGACAGCCCACACACAATCCTGTCGAAATGACCTTAAAAGCATAGTTCTATTCAGTCAACATTTATCCTCCTGGAATCACTCTTATTTTTCATGCTCCAGAAAGACGGACAAGTCTGCATTTTCTTCATTGTATTTCCATACATGCTAACAAGCAACATAGCCTTAAATTTCACTATCAAATGTCAATTTCTTGCAATGCATGTTTAATTAAGTGCAAGATTCACCAATTCTTTTATACAGTGTGATTTAATATTCTGGTGTCTTTATTTGAGGTTAATGAAATTTTATCCTATGTGAGGCATCTACAAAAAGAGTCATCTTTTAGGAAAGCCAAAAAAAAGTCATCATTTAAAAACAAAATAAGGCTCATTGTATTCAATATGGTTTGCAATGAGGCTGTTTTCAATAAGATGATTTTTGTATACTAAACCATATGTGTCCATGTATGTGAAGAGAGGTGGTACTATGTTTGACTTATGAGGTCAAACTTCTAACACATCATGGTGGTCTCCTTTCTAAAATATGTGTGTATACAGATATTTATATATACATAATATACATGAAAGAAAAAAGTGTACCACATAGCTTAAAAGTGAACCAGAATGTCAACTATCAGATATAATAGACTATTACCCCAAACAGCAAACAGCTAAATAGTTATATCAAACTTTATTATTTCAAATGTCCACTGATCATTTTCCACCCAGGCACCTCTTACAATTTATTTTCCATAAAGTAGAGTTTATTGCTTAAAGCAGTTCCAGAAATCTTTTATTGCTTCCCAAATCCTCCAAATTCATATAATCTAGAAATATACTTCATATATATTCATATGAGAATATTAGTATTTATACTCGTGTTTTCCATATTATCCATGGCAATAGAGCACAGGATTTTCTAAAATCCATTGCTAAAACTAGACTTACAATGTCTGGTCATATTTTTTAGATAAATTCTTATATGAGTGATAAAACCTGTTTTTCTCCATTAAAATAGAAATAAAAGCAAGTCACTACCTAAAAATGTAAGATCAGTTACAGTAGTCTAAAATGGTCCAGGTTATGCACATAGTAGTTGTTTCTCATATGAATATACATGTTATTTCAATGTTCTGTTGCGGGAGAACAATGTAATACACACAAAAACTAAAAGTATCACACATGTCTTGCTTTTCCTATGTAGTAGAAGTATAGTCATGGTATAGCTGGGCACTAGTTTTAGTTTTACAAACCCTGAAACCAAGATGTTAGTCAGGTTGTCTTTTATCTGACTTGTGGGTCCTCTTTTAGGTTCATTCAAACTGCTAATAGGCTCCACTCTCTTGTGACTATAGATTGAAGATCCCCATTTTCTCTTTTTTTAATACATATTTTATTTAAACACCTTGATTACATACATGATTGTGTTTGGGTTTCTCTCTCTGACTTATTTCACTCAGTATAATAGATTCCGTGTACATCCATGTATAGGAAAATTTCATGACTTCATCTCTCCTGACAGCTGCATAATATTCCATTGTGTATATGTACCAGTTTCTTTAGCCATTCGTCTGTTGAAGGGCATCTTGGTTGTTTCCAGAGTCTTGCTATGGTAAATAGTGCTGCAATGAATATAGGTGTAAGAAAGGGGTTTTTGTATTGTATTTTTTGTGATCCTAGGGTATATTCCTAGGAGTGGTATAGCTGAGATCCCCATTTTCTTAAATATTGTCATCTGGGACTTTTTATCTGCTATAGAAGGTCACATTCAGTTGCTATCTCTAACTACACAATGTCTTGACATCTTATACCAAGAGAAAAAAACACCCTCAGAGTCTTTAGATACATCTATAGATTACTTGCTTCTGCCATATAGTACAACTTAATCACAGAAGTGATATCATATCACATTCACAGTTAATATTAGCAATTATGTATGTCTGAAGGTAGAAATCATAATTCATCTTTAAATTTTTTCCACCCATAACATCCATGTTATAGGATACTTCAGAAAAACATACATTATTTTTGATATATCTTTAAATGGCTACAAAATATTCCTTGTAATTACACCAAAGCAATCTACTCTTAATTTTTTTCCTTTAGATGTGGTATTTTGTATTTTTCAAATTACCTTTCTCCTAATCAATGTTTAGCTATTATATATACCTCAAGTTCCAAACCATTAAGTAAAAATCTTATTAACTAAAATATAATATGGATAAGCTCTGGAGACAATCTTTATCACCAAGTTATATACTAGCATGAGTGAGAGAAAAGTATGAGAGGAAGGGACAGAATAATAGAAATTTATGCTTTATAATTCAGAATACAGAGATTTATAAACACATAATTCTTCCATCAACTGAAAACAAAGAAAAAAGAAATTTCAATTTTTCTTTTTTTTTTATAATTTTTATTGTGACCAAAATGAAATACGAATTTTTCACAGTAGTATTTGAAGTACATAGTGACATTGAATCAGGGGTATTCCCACAACCAGTGTTGTCCTCCCTCCACCCCTATTCCCAGCATGCATCCCATATCTTCCTCCTCTGCCCCCTGAACTGGTAGTGTAACTGTTCTCCTCAGTGGCTAACTTGTTTGTAGATTTGGGTATCGATCCTATTGTCATTAGCTTTGAATTTGGCACCTAAGTCTGATCATTTTTTATTCCCATTCAATGTTCATATGACTGTTAGGGCCTGTTGCCCTCCATTTTCCCCTCCTCAATTCATGTGCAGAACAAGATGATTCAAGTTATGTGGTTCTGTTGGGGAAAAAAAAAGAAAAAATAACTTGGGGGATTCTGTCTAGAGGTTATAAATGTCAATTTAAAAGAAGAAGGGGAAAAAAGGAAAACAAAAGAAAACAAAAACAAAGAAACATAAAACAAAACCCAGCAACTACAAAAAGGCACAAAAGCAACAAAAAATAAACAAGTAAATAAAATCCACGAGAATGGGGGAAAAATAAAAAGAAAGAGGGCTGGTGCGGCAAGGTTTGGGGCCGTTTTTTTTTTGTTTTTTTTTTTTTTTTTTGCATAGGCACAGTACGTATTGGGGAATTAGAAATTAGAAAGGGTTTCTCCGTCCTTGAAGCATTCTGTCATGAGAACAACTACAGGCTTCGTACACATTCATTTTCACACCCCAACGTCTTTTTATGGTGCCAGGAACTTTCCTGCTCAGTTGTAAATGATAAAATCAGTCCTCTAATGAAAGATCTTGGTAGTTGTACATGTTATAGGATGAAGCCTAGGATAGAGTCTTTCTTTATGGTTCTAGAAGTTCTATTCTATCACTGCTGCAGTAATCAGTCTTCTATATTTAGTGGTCTTGGTTTTTTGTACCGATCCTAAAATGAGGCCTAGATAGAGTCCTTCATTATGGTTCTAGAAGTTCTGCTCAGTTGCAGTTGTCTCAGTTAGACCTCTGGAATTAGAGATATTGATTATTGTACAAATCCTAGGCAGAAGTCTAGGTTAGGGTCTTTCTTATCGGTTCCAGGATAAGTTATGTCCAGTCATGTTTGTCAAAGTCTGTAACTGTAGTTAACAGTCTTGGGTTTTGCATAGATCAAAAGATGATGTGTATTCTGATTTTATCTTACCATTAGGT
Organism: Suncus etruscus; assembly: GCF_024139225.1. Taxonomy (NCBI): domain Eukaryota; kingdom Metazoa; phylum Chordata; class Mammalia; order Eulipotyphla; family Soricidae; genus Suncus; species Suncus etruscus. The sequence goes on along the minus strand of NC_064852.1, from coordinate 107,276,328 downwards.
AATAAGATAAGACAACCTGCTCTTAGACCAGGTTGTTGCTGTTTTATTGTTGTCAGGATGTCATATCAAAACTGGCTCAAGTTGATGACAAAGCAGTATTAGGTATTTCCCGAGTGGGGGTTTTGTTCCTGGTGCTGTTGCAGGGAACTTGTCAGTTCTATGTCTGCAATCTAGGATTTGGGATTGGACAATTGCTGTCTGATCACATAGAGTCTAAGCCCCGACTATCCATTATACTATAAAGAAACCAGCAACAATGGAAACAACAGTTTAGTGAAAATATATGTAATCAGTCTTTTCCTACAAAGGCCTATAATAATATCTTAGGGAGCTCATTCTGGTGAAGAATATGATTGGAATCCAGAGACTCCAGTGGCAGCATTTTCTAACAATATGTTTTAGTGCCTTACTTCTACTAGGTATAAAATAACCTCTCAGCTTCTCTGTCCATAGGGATTCTTGGATACAAAGGGTGGACACCCTAATTGGACACCTCAGTGTTCATTCATAATAGATACCATATTCAGTTTGCATTATGAAAATGTCATGATAAAACACCCCAATATACTCTTTTTCGCTGGCTTATGGCCTCTATTAAGACCTGAAGCATATGACCATTCAGACTGCTGAAAAAGTCAACTGAGAACCACAGACTTATATTATAGGACATACTCATTGAACATGTTTGGGAAAATTAACATTTCCTTTCTCTCTCTTATCCCTACTTATTTCCTTCTCCCCTTTCTTCTTCCTCATTTTCCTCATCATCAATTCAATCTATGTCAAATAAAACCCATACTGATAGTTTCTCTTTAGGAAAGGAACTTTGATACATAAGATGCAGCAGACAATACTTCATAGGGTAGCTGCCACATAGGTAGGCCTCATTAACATATTGTTTAGTATTCATGATGTGAAAACTAAGTGTATCCTAAACTGCTTCAGCCATTATCTAACCCTAAAACTTTCATTTAGCAGGGTCCAACCCCTCACTGACAAAATATCTAGAAACTGAGAAAACTTCCCAACTTCAAAGCACAGACTCAATCTCTTTTATTTGATTTATTTAATTTTTTAAATTTATTTTTAATATATATTATGGTTTTGAGGTCACACCCTGCAGCACTCAGGAGTTACTCCTGGCTCTATCCTCAGAAATCACTCCTGGCAGGCTCAGGGGACCATATAGGATGCCGGGATTCAAACCACTGTTGTTTGCATGCAAGGCAAATGCCTTACCTCCATGCTATCTCTCTGGCCCCCTATTTTTGTTTACTATATTTACCTACTTTTCTGTTCTCCTCTCTCTCATATTCTGCTCTCCTTTTCTCTATTTCTTAAGGCATACCTAGCTAATTATCTTAATTCAATCAGTCCTTAAAAGCTCAAACCCATCCTATTAGGGTCAGACCTCTATCAACACCTTAAGAATAGATCACTAATGTATGTCTTTATGTGGGCATGAGTACAAAGAGAGAGGACTCCTCTGTGAGAGCCAAAGCTAAATTGTAAACAATTCATGCCTATAATGTATATAGCCCCTTCTATATACTATCCCTCCTCCCCCAATTCAGGAATCCTACTATCCCTTCACCCCCAATCCCAATTTAATATCCCTCCTTATTAATGCTACTTACCCTCGGTTCTTAACCTATTAGGTATCAAGACCGATCTCCTGCCCCAATATGCCATCACCCAGCTCCCAAGTGAAGGGACACCCACTCAGCCCCACATCTCATCTCCCGGCAAGAAACTACAACCAACTCTCCTGCTGAATCATGCTCTGTAGCCCTCCTTCTCATCTCTCCAAATGTGGACTGTTCCGTGATACCAGATTCAGTTCCAGGAGGACCACCAGTGCAAGAACTCTACTTGAGCCCTTTCTGCCGTGAATCATTTCTCAAACTCAACAAGAAAATGTGCCCTGGATTCCATCCCCCACAAGAATATCTCAAAAAACAATGGGGAAGCCTATATTTTCTTTATAAGTTTAAGACCTTTATAATACCTCTTATCCTGACTCTCTCTCTCTATATATATATATATGTATATATATATATACTTATATTTATATTGTCTTGTTTTTACTTTTTTCTCTTCCTTAACTTTATCTGTTTTGGTTCTGTTTGGTACAAAAAACTTCAAGAAAAAGTCTTGCCTGGGATTAAAGCTCAGGTCAAAACCAGGGCACAGAGATGATGGAGCCTAACACTCTCACCCTCAAATGCAGCAGCAATATAATATAGCACCGTTTCTTTTTGCACAGGCACACTAAAAGGGGGAAATTTTACTCTTATCTACTAGGGATTAGACATGTCATCCTTTGATCTGTGCAAAAGCCAAGATTGTTAACTTCAGAAGGCTGATTGTGACAACCATGACCATGACTGGGTAGAACCTATTCTGGGATCAATAAAAAATAAACCCTAGTCTAGGCTTTGACCTACAATCTGTACAACAACCAAGATCTCTAATTCCAGAGGTCTAACTGAGACAACTGCAGCTTTGCAGAACTTCTGGAAACATAATGAAAGACTATCCTAGGCTTTGCCCTAGGATTGGTATAAAAACCAAGACCACCAACCTCAGAAGACTGATTAAAACAACAGTGATGGAACAGAACTTCTAGAACCATAAAGAAAGATTCCATCCTATGACCTGTACAAATACCAAGATCTCTAGTTTCGGAAGCTCTGATTTACAGAGCCTGTAGTTTAATACCTTTATAATACCTCTTAACCTGACAATATATATTGTCTTGTTTTTGCTTTCTTCTCCTCCTTAACTTCATCTGTTTTGGTTCTGCAAAGTAATAGGCAATTTTGAAAGATAACAAATTGTTAGCTTTGAATTGTAGAAAAAAAAGCTAAATCAGAGTGCTGGGCAAGTATGACAGTATACTTCAAGGACGGAGAAACCCTGTATATCTTAGGCCTAGGGAATTTCCTTCCTAATATCCCCAATATTTACTGTGCCTATGCAAAAAAGCACAAATTAATTTTTTGATATTGTTGCTTGTTTTTGATTTTTTGTTTGTTTGTGCTTTGTCTTGTTTTTGTCTTGGGACTGTGGTTATTGTTTGATTGCTGTCTGTATTGCTGTAGTGCTTATTGCTGTGGTGTATTTTGGGTTTGTTTTTGTTTGATCTTTTTTATATTCTTGTTATGTTTTTCTTCTTTTTTCCCTTTCTAATCTTAAATTGATATTTATAGTCTCTAGAAGGACTCCTCCTGGTTTTTTGCTTGTTTTATTTTGTGTCCCCCACACACACTTTTTTTCTTTCCTTCTAACAGAACCACATAACTTGAACTATCTTGTTCAAATTGGAAGAGAAATAATGGAGGGTACCAAGACCAAACAGTCATATGAACATTGAGTAAAAATAAAAAATGATCAGACTTAAACACCAAATCCAAAGCCAACGACAACAGAATCTATACCCAATATACTACAAGCTAGACACAGAGGGGACCACTTATACTAGCAGCCTGGGGGCAACGGTGGGGATATGGGACGCATGCTGGGAATAGGAGTGGAGGGAGGACATTGGTGGTGGGATTGCCCCTGATTCTATGTCACTATGTACCTAAAATATTACTGTGAAAGATTTGTAATCCACTGTGGTAAAAATAAAAATTATTTAAAAAACCCGTCAAGAGTAATTTCTGAGCATAGAGCAGGAAATAACACCTGAGCAACACCATGTGTGCACCCCCAAAAAATAGAAAGTAAAAATAAATTAAATCATGCAGTTCACTGTCACTTGGATGGAACTTGAGGAGACCAGATTAAATAAAATAAGTAAAAGAGAAATAAACAAATACTAAATAACTTCACTTCTATTTGTTATAGACAGAGACCAAGAAAGCAAAGAAATAGGCAGTTTTGAAGGATAACAAATTGCTGGTTTTGGATTACAAACAAAAAATTGCCAAATCAGAGTGCAGGGCAAGGTGTTTTGAGAAATGAGATGGAGTACAAGTAATAAAAGGACATTAATAGAGGTTACTTGACACTTTAGTGGAGGTTAAGGTGCATAAAACCCATAAATTTTGGGGCTGGTGCAGTAGTACAGTAGGTAAGTTGCTTTGGTGGATAACCCAGGTTCAATCCCCAATATTTCATAAGATTTCCCAAGTCCCTCTTGATACTATCCCTGAGCTCAGAGATAGGAATAAACCCTGAATACTGCGAAAGTGGCCCAAAGCAAAACAAAGTAAAAACACCCATAAAAGTTACTACTACTGTAATCATGATGTCTACATTTCAATAATACAAAAAATGATAAAAGGGTATAATAAAACTGTATATTGAACAGAAAGACTTGAACTTCTTAAACAAAACGTAAGCAACAAAATTTACTATACCGCAGGGCCAGAGAAGTAGTACAAGCGGTAAGGCATCTGCCTTGCCCAAGCTAGCCTAGGACAGACGGCAGTTCTGTCCCCAGGCATCCCATCTTGTTCCCTAAGCCAGGAGCAATTTCAAGTGCATAGCCAGGAGTAACACCTGAGCATCACCAGGTGTGGCCCAAAAGCCAAAAAAAAAAAAAAAAAAGTTTACTATCCCAAAACATCTTCAACAGAATATTGGCAAAGAATCTCTAGAAATGAAACTTCTAGTCTTGAGAGAAGGTCTAGAAGAGATACTAAATTTATTGAAAATGCCCTCCAAAAAACTTCCAAATAGAAATGTTTTGCAGTGAATCTTGTTTGAAAGCAGAAGAAACAAGGTAAGTTAGTCTTGGAGTGGCAAGCCTGATGAAGTGGCAGTGAGCCATTTTAAAAACAACGTGAACAAAAAATCATTAGAGCTAAATCTAATGTTAACAGTGAGAAGATTACCCTCAAGCATTCTTTTCACCCTTGAGATTCTAAATATTGCAAGCAGTCTAGATTTATAGGTAAGTGTTTTTTTGGTTTTTAAATTTTTTCAAAAAGGAAACATTGGTTTGAATTAGAAAAATGTTTTCTGAATTCAGGAGTGAGTAGAAGAAGGAGGTGTTAATCCATTCCCAGTTTCAGTAAACACCCACAGGCCACAACTGGAATGAATTCGTGTAGATCTCTCTTCTAAGTCTACAATGCTTGCTTGCCTTCTTTCCACAATTCAGGGCACAGAGTAGTTGAACTCTGAGTTGGAGCAGGAGTGCTTGTGTGTAACTGAATCACCACTGTTACTGCTCTGGCGCCTCAGCCAACATTGACCCGATGATGGCCTTTGCAAGATTCTCACGCCATTGGCTGGTCTGCAAAATCTCAGCACCAAAGTCAAATCTTTGGGCCTAAAAGTGAGACCTCCTTGGAGAATACGGACAATAAATCATTGCCCTTCCAACATATCCAGTCTGAAGGTTTTGAAATGTTCAGGAAGTGTTTATGGCTGCTGAGGTTTTGCATCTGGTTTTCTTTATCAGCATGAACTTCCTAAATCGTCTTTCCAAAAAGAGCATGAAGTTCAAATCACAAGATAGGCAGGATGTCATTGTTAGTTAAAATAAAAAAGTGTCAATTTAAATATACAATGTCTTTAAATTTTCTCAACAAGGTTTAAGCCACAGGACTACAGTACTCCTGCTCTGAACTAAAAGTGGAACAAATTGTCTTCTAAATTCTTTGAATCTGTGCTCTTTTCTATTCAATGAAAATCATGTTTTCTTCTTCATTGGATTTTGGAAGGATTAGGTGAGACCATACTGAATGAATATAAAATTTGTAAGAGTGTAGACTAGAATTTACTAACCTAGAAAACATTATGTAAACATAATGTTTGTTCATCATTCAGTTCTCTGCATTAGCAGAGAAGTGATAATTATTTACTATGTATTTTATTTAAAAGTTTTGTATATCTAAGAGACAACACAGAGTTTAAAACACTTGCCTTGCACACAGAAAACCCAGGTCCAATTCCTAAACCACATATAGTTCCTGGAATCTTGACAGGAGTATTCCCTCAGCACTGCCAGCTGTGGCCCAATATAAAAACAAAAATTATTCATACAAATATATGATAAATATGAACATTGATTCAAAAGCTAGAAAATAAGAACAGCTTTTATGTCATATTTTTGTCCTTTCATCATATATGCAATCAAGAGATGAGAGGCCAGCTGAAAATTAGTACCCTTGTAGTTTTTTTGTCACACTTTGCTACACACTATCTCATTAGGCTTAGGGGACCATGCCATGTCAGGTATGACACTGGACACAGTACCTGGTACTACCTGGTTTCTAGCATATGCACCAAAAAGTATAGCTTATGCATACAAACTATGGATTATTATAAAAATAATATGGAAAAATTGTTGATAAACGAAAGTATTCAAGCTTTTGGAACTACAGATATGGTGAGGTAGGAAAAAGTGAGGGGTTTTAAAATCACTTTGCAAAGGTTTAATTACAGTGTGTAATATAATATATATAAATATAAAGTTTTTCTTTAGAGATAGTATAGATGGGAAGGACTTTGCATTACATGAGGCCAATCCAGTTTTGTTTAAGGCACTCCTGAGTCTGCCAGGAGTAATCCCTAAATGCAGAATTAAATGTAAGCCCTGAGTAGAGCCAGGTGTAGCCCCAAAACAAACAATAAGCAAACAAAAACATTTTTCTTAAGAAAATTTAGTACTGCTTTTCAAAGACATTTTGGTAAAATTAAATGGGAATATTTAACTCTGCACATCAGAGAAAGCATTAAGTCAATTTCTACAACTTATCTTAATGAAACAGGTAAAAAAAATACATAAAATATACATTATAACATTGTTTGAAATACAGAAAAACAATCAACAAAAATATTAACTACAGAAATCACATTGTCATTGAATAAATTGTGAAATGATTATAAATATTCATGTTCTTCAATATTAATTGAATGTTTATAAAATAGTAAGACTTTATTAGCACACAATGGGATATTTGTCATATTAGTAAAAATACTTTAAAACTGCCTTCAATGGGGACAGAGACATAGCATAGTAGCTGGGCTTTTGCCTTGCAAGCAGCTGATTCAGGACAGACCTGGCATTCCTTATGGTCCCCGAGCCTGCCAGGAGCAATTTCTGAGTACAGAGCCAGGAGTAAACCCTGAGCACTACCAGGTGTGGTCCCAAAACCAAAAATAAAATAAAATAAAACTACAAAACTTAGTTAAATACTTGTAATATAATGATAGAAATAAATGTTAAAATAGTTAGAGGAATTATTGGTATTATTACACTATTTTAAAATAAATCTATCCTGGTTTTATTACAAAAAGATGAAATTTACTATTTTGAAGGACTGATTTTTATCAATAGTTCCTGTTTATTTCATTGAAATGAATAGTATTTTGTTTTTGTGGCAAATTATTTTTTCATCCCTGTATCTAGCCTTCCTGAGATTACCTGCTACATTCATACTACATTCATACTGTGATCCAGTATAACCATAATTTGTTTCACTTATGACATCACAAAACCTAGATATTAAATCTTGTTTATAGTGACTCCAAAAGAGAAATCTCCCTATTTAAAAATTAGTTTATTCTAAACTACTTTTACCAGTTTATAAAAGTAAAAGAAAGTGTGTGAGGGAAAGAGAGATAATATAAAGGAGAAAATATAAAGCAGTTTGCGATTCAATGTTAATATGTACCTAAAATATTACTCTGAAAGATATGTAATCTACTTTGGTCATAATAAAATTATTATTATAAAAAAACTAATATATATAAAATGAAAACTAATAATAATTTGAATCAACCTGCCAGAAGTACAGTTGAGTGTAATGAAAGCCTACAAGCCTCCTCATGTAAGGTGTACTTGAATCTTAAAGAAAAGTATATTTGGGGGCCAGCAAGGTGGCGCTAGAGGTAAGGTGTCTGCCTTGAAAGCGCTAGCCAAGGAAGGACCGCGGTTTGATCCCTCGGTGTCCCATATGGTCCCCCCACCCCAGGGGCAATTTCTGAGCGCTTAGCCAGAAGTAACCCCTGAGCATCAAACGGGTATGGCCCGAAAAACCAAAGAGAGAGAGAGAGAGAGAGAGAGAGAGAGAGAGAGAGAGAGAGAGAGAGAGAGAGGAGAGAGAGAGAGAGAGAGAGAGAGAGAGAGAGAGAGAGAGAGAGAGAGAGAGAGAGAGAGAGAAGAGAAGAAAAGAAAAGAAAAGAAAAAAAAAGAAAGATAAGTGTACTTGGAAAACAGTACTTAAATTTCCAGAAATGAAACACTCTGTGAGTTTTCCAATTTAGGGTAACCTGTAGAAAATTTTACTTTAAAAATATAGATGAGCTTAATATCTAATAATTAGTTCAAGTGGCCCACAAAGGAGAAATGTGACCATCTTCTCATAGACTAAGCAACTCACAAATGCCTAATAAAAGGAGGAAATGTGGAATAACTATAAATGCTTTCACTGATGTGTTTTAAGCATTTAATTTCAATTTTTCTCATTTATCTAGATTGATTTTTTAAATTATTTTACTTTCTGATATTGCTTCAATTTTTAGTTAAAAAGTGGACTTAATGAATAAAAAAAACCTCATTTTGATTCATGTAAGTTTGGAACACAGCTAGCTGGAAGGTTTAAACCACATATAAGCATATGGATGGCTCTTGCAGACCTCAGGATGTATCATTCTCCTTGATCCAGCATAATCCAACATGGCATCCAGAGACAATAACACAGTGATTTTTCCACTCTTCCCATGAACCATTTTTTCTCACTATACTAATTTTAATAAATTTATATCATGACTCAATTACCAGTGACCTCAATGACAATTTACTATTGCTATATAATCTCTATAAAGAATATTTTTATTGTGTTATCAGAGTTAAGAATAGCATTGAAGTCATTGTTTTATCACCTACCCACCCAACCAGTGTTTTAATATTTTTATACCAATATATAGTGGTCCTTTTCCCTCCTTGACCCTACCCACTAGCCTTCCCTTTCCCAGTTCTAGTGATTATGACTCAGGGTTTGTTTGCATTGAGGTGGGTTTTTATTTAATCCCTTTTATTTTTTATTTTATACTCCACATGTGAATGAGATCAAATGATATTTATCTTTTATTTTTTTTTTTGTGCTTTTTGTGTCACACCCGGCAGTGCTCAGGAGTTATTCCTGGCTCCAGGCTCAGAAATTGCTCCTGGCAGACACGGGGGACCATATGGGGTGCCGGGATTCGAACCGATGACCTCCTGTATGAAGGGCAAATGCCTTACCTCCATGCTATCTCTCCAGCCCCTATCTTTTATTTTCTGACTCACTTTACCCTTTGGATATAGTAAAATAAGGAACTAAATCTAGTGAAATCCTAGTTCTTTGATAAAGCCCTCCCATTGATCAGAAAATTTATGACTAAACTTCCTCTTACTTTTCATACAAATAAAAAGATGAAAGTCCTGAGTGATAGTACAGTGGGTAGAATTTTTGTCTTGTATGTAGCTGACCAAATTTGATCTCCCAGCATCTCATACTATCTCCCAAGAAAATCAGAAATAATTTCTGAGTACAGAGCCTGATTTCCTGAGTTCAGGAATAAGAACTGAGCACCACAAATGTGGCTCTAATACAAAACAAAACAAAACAAATAAACAAACAAAATTATTTTAAGAGATTCAGTGAAAGAAGACAAAAAACTATCCTTGGGGCCAGAGTGATTACACAGTGGGGAGGGTGTTTGCCTTGCACTTGACTGACCTGAGTTCAATCCCAGTATGGTCCCCTGAGCATGCCAGGAGTAATTTCTGAATCAGAGCAAGGAGTAACACTTAAGATACAGAGAGTGGCCCAAGAACCAAAATAAAGACTATCCTTAGAGAGCCAACTTAAGTACTATTATCCCCAGTTGCCTCCCTTTTGCCCTGGTTTTAAAACCTTTCCATAAAGGCTTCCTTTTTCCTTTTTAACATTATATCACTTCTTTGTGATTTCTGTCTTATGGAATCACAAGTACATCCCATTTCCTTGTTATACATATAATAAAAATAAGTGAACTCAAAGGAGAAAGATTGTGTCTGACGAGGAATTCAATAAGGTCCATTTTTGCAGAGAAGTACATTCCACTTTCTAAACTGCCCAAAAATGGGAGATTATTTCTTAAAAATAAAGTGGCAGAAAGACACACAGAAAGACAAGAAGAAAACATTGGAAAAGTTGGGAAACTTGAAAGATCAAATTAAAATAAAAATGATGCTGTAAAATAGATAATATGATTTTAGAAAGATAGACTAGGTCTGTATTTATGGAAGTTTTGAATGTAAAATTTAAAATTTTGAGATATAAAAACATTAACAGTTTTAATCATAATTTATATTCATATTTCCCTATATATCTATTTAATCAAATAATTGCATCAGATATTGTCATTATATAACATGGTATTTATTTTAAAAAGGAAAACCCCATCATTAATTCAACAAGGCAAAACTCTGTCACAATATTTTTCAATGTTCAGGTAAAGAGGTATTACCAGAAGATTTAGTAATATTTGAAAATACAAATCTGAGACTTAGAAAAGTTAATCCAAGTAATTCATGATTTTCAGAGAAATTTCCCAAATCTTACCCATAAGAATGACATGACCCCATTTTTCATTCAGGCATGTTGATTATTAATGTCAATATCCATTTGCAGTTACAGTATATTTTCAGGGCTAGAACAGATTGTTAGTGATTGTTAATGACCAAAGATTGCAAAAAACTTGGCAATGCTGGTAAATTGGTAAAATGCTGAGTAACTTTCACTGAGCATGGAGGGGGAAAAGTTTTAATAAGTCATCAACTGCACTCTAAGCAAAAGGTCAGCACCCATACTTAGCCAATGTCTCTTTGAAGTAAAATTATTATTTAACTATTGATTTCCCACACTTTCCTGTACACAGGTGTCCAGATTCTCTATGATTTCCACAGGTTTTCTTCTTTGTATGTGCAACCCACCAAATAAAGATACCTGCCAACATACTAAGTTTAAGCATAAATATACATCTCTCAAGAGTTACTTGGATTGGGAATAATATGACAGTACATGATAGGACTCTTGTTTTGCAGATAGCAAACCAAGGCTCTATGTCTCGCAATGCATATGGTCAGGCCCCATTAGAAATTATCCTTGAGCATAGAGGCAGGAGTAAGCCCTGAGCTTCACTTGTCTGGACTAAAAAAAAATCTTGAATGACACACAGAGAGAGAAAAAGAGAGAAAAAACAGAAACAGAGACAGCAAGAGAACTTTGCTAAAAGCAACAGAAACACTGTAGTAATGGGGGGGAAACAGGATGGATTTGAGGCAAATTCAGATTAAAATTAAATAACTGGAAACTTTTTTTAAAACACCTTATTTTTATTTTTTTTTTTTGGGGGGGAATTGGACCACACATGGCGGCATTCAGAGTTACTCAAGGTTACTTCTAGCTCTGTGCTCAGGAAACTCTCCTAGCAGGCTTGGGAGACCATATAGAATGCTAGGGATTGAATCCGGGTCCATCTCGGGTCAGCAGCGTGCCAGGCAAATATTCTATTGCTGCACTATCACTCCAGCCCCATTACTGGGAACTTATGTGAAACTTTCTGGATTTGAATTAGAGTTTACAGTATGTGGAGGAAAGAAATCACTATATGTATTAGTTAATTATTACTTTTAAAATTATCATATATTAAGAATTTGCAACCATTCCCACTTAATACAACAATTATAGATGAAATATTTGGAAGGGTCTGATGATATCAATTTAGTATCTTAAAATTAGAAACCAAGAAAGTCAAGATGTTGATCAGGCTTATTTTATAGAGAATTGGGGAAAGAATGTATTTTGAAACCAAACTGGGTTATTGGCAGAATTCAATTTCCTGGGATTTTAGGTATGGGATTGTTGGAACTGTTTCCCTCAGTTTTGAGAAGCTTCCTGTATTCCTTTTAAAATGACTTTTCAAATGGCACATTGAATCCTGTGCATGCTGCTAATATGAGTTGCTTTTTTCCTCAGGAATACTCTGGTTCAAAAAAGATATATTTAGACCAGACCCACTCAAATAAAACCCATTTTCTATAGAATGAAAAATTATCACAAGTACCATATCTCATTATATTCAGAAACTTCACCCATACTCAAAGCAGAATAGGTTGAACAAATATAATCATCGATCCAAACTTAGTCTTTCTTCCATACTTTATAGCTGACTTACTAAGATTTAACCACCAAGAACTTCACTTGTCAGCAAATTAAATTCACTTTTTTGAAAATATTGTCATAGATGCTAGCCAAATAAGAACAAGTATTGCTTGATTCAAATTTTAAAGCCAGATTCAATGATACCCTTTGTTGAGAGATTTATTTCTTGTCAAGTTTTCAGTTACTTCTGACTAGAGCAAGATATAATTGGTTGCCTTCTTGCACTAATTTCTGAGGTCAAACACTGGTCATGTTGTACAGCATTAATGCATCCAATGTGAGTCCAAGTAAACTCATTAACTTCACAGAGAAAGTTCTTTTTTATTTCCAGCCAATTTAGTGCTTTCTATCTACAACCTCTTCTGTAGATTTTGTTTTTCTAAAGAAACGTAGAAAAAACTCTAAATCATTGTCATAGCCCTCCCCTTTTCCTCCTAACTACACTCCCTGATTACATGTGACACCATATACTGGTCCTCTTGGACCTCATCTCTGTAGTCTTTGGCTATTAACACCATACTATCATTTTTTATGTCTGTGACTCATTTTGCTCAGCATAATACTCTCCATATCCATCCATGTAAAAGCAAATTTTATAATTTTATTTCCCTAACAGCTTGGTATATTAAATTGTGTAGATGTACCTTGATTTTTTTTTAATCCACTCATCTCTTTCCAGGGGAAAGATAGTTGGAAATGATCACTCTGAACAAGAACTGGGTGCTGAAAGGAGGTAATCTGTATGATACCTCTTCAGTAATAATATTACAAACCACAGTGTCTAAAAGGGAAAAAGGAAGAGAGGGGGGAGAAGAAAATGTCTGCTACAGAGGCAGGCAGGGAAGAGGTAAGAGGGGAAGAATGGGATGAAAACTGGAGCCATTGGTGGGCATAAACATGCACTGGTGAAAAGTGTTGGACATTGTATGATGGAAATTCAACCACAAACAACTTTGTAACTGTATATTTCATGGTGATTCAATTAAATTTATTTATTAAAAATAAAAATTTTAAATCAAAATACTAGATTACTGGAATGATTTTCCTGGCAGCTGATTTTATTCTCTACTTATCCAGTATTGATAGATAGTACATAATATGTGGTTGCTTAAATTTTAACTTGAAATCTGATATTGAATATTATTTGCTACCTGCATACCCCCATTTCCAAGTCCTACGAACCACACTCACTCTGAAGTATATATTTTAAATTGGGGTAAAAATCAAATACACTAAATTCTCCAACTAGAATTCTCTTTCCACTCACAAAGATAAAATATTTTCAATTTATGGTTAGTCCCTAAATCTCCATCAAGCTTAGTCTTAATTTTCTTCCTTTTCCTGCTGGTTGATATATGTTGGAAATCAAGGTTGACAAGGGTACAGTTTTATTTGAATGAAAACTAGAATAAGAAAAGGTTAGCAATAATTTGAGAGGTGAGGCTCAATCTTGGGTAATACCTTTAATATAAAGGCAAAAAAGAATAAAAACAGAAATATAAAGGAGAACGAAAGAAGAAAATCAAGGTACAGTAGATAATACAGAGATCAAATCGTTTCTCTTGCACACAGCAGACCTAGGTTTGGTTCCTGGCTTCCCATCTGGTCTTCTCATCCTCTCCAGGAATGTTTCCTTGAATACATAATCAGGAATAAGTGCTATGTACAGAGTTAAGGGTGGTAAAATATATGACTATATATAAAAGTATTAGTTAATTATTTACTATGATTTAAATAAGATCATCAAATTGCCTACTTCAGACAACTTTTATTAAGTATTCAGCATAAATGAGACATAGCAACTTAATGGTTCATATATAGCCTCTGACTTCAATTTTCAAAATAAATCTGTGAGGGGAAGGACTCAACCCTTTAACACCTCCATTCCATTATGTTATGATTCTAAAAATTGGAGAACATTCAGTGTCAAAGATTAATTTTATGGGATGAAAAGATAGGGCAGTTAGGGCATTTGCCTTTCACAAGGCCAACCTGAGTTTGACCACTGCACCCAGCTTCCAACATCCTATGTAGTCCCTTGAGCATCAGAGCATCAAAAAGAGTAATTCCTGAATGCAGAATCAAGGGTAACCCCTAAGCATTGCTGGCTGTTATAAAAATAAATAAATAAACTAATTAATTAAATAAAAGTTAATAAAATAAAATAACTTATTTATTGACCAGTTTAGTTCTTGATCAGAGTTCTAGTATGGAAATAGGTACATATGAAACATAAACTCTGAATTAATCTAGTTCCAAAAACAGTCCTTGTTAATTGTTGAACTTTGACCTGACCTTGTTAAATATTCAATTGTCAACAACAAAGTTTGAAGAAAATAAGTTATGTTCTGTAAACAATACAAAAAAACTCTACTTAAAAACTCCTTCGAGAGTCTTCATCATTTAGTTGGTATTCAAGAAATATCAGCTTATGGGGCCGGAGAGATAGCATGGAAGATAAGGCTTTTGCCTTGCATGCAGAGGTCAGTGGTTCAATTCCCGGCATCCTATATGGTTCCCCGAGCCTGCCAGGAGTGATTTCTGAGCATAAAGCCATGAGTAACCCCTGAGCGCTGCCAGGTGTGACCCCCCCCAAATATATATATAAGCTTGGTCTACAGCCATACCACCCTGAAAGCGCCCAATCTCGTCTGATCTCGGAAGCTAAGCAGGGTCGGGCCTGGTTAGCACTTGGATGGGAGACCGCCTGGGAATACCGGGTGCTGTAGGCACAAAAATAAATAAATAAATAAAAAGAAAAATAAGCTTAAAATTAAAAACCAGAAAACCCACAAATGTAAAGAAATCACTTAAATATATTAATAAAATCTAATAAAAAGTGGGCATTTGTAATGCTCTGATCAATGCTTTGAGTATGTTCTACATATATATTTATGTCAATTATCTTAAGAACATTTAAAGAGGTCACTAGTAGCACACTGTTTCTAAGTATAAAACAAAGAGACATATAAATGAATTTCTAAAGACATACAGCAAAACTGTTTCAGAGCAGTGATTCAGCAAAGTGATTATTTTAGTCACCACTCTATAATAATTTACATAAATCCCTTCAATATGATGCATAGATGGAGATGGATAGAGAAGAAAGTGTGAACACAGGTTGTATTGACTATATACCAAATAACCTTAGAGTTGAATCAGTAAAGTCTCTCAGACAAGTAGAGAAGCAATGGAATTGAAAAGGAAGGAATGAGGGAAAAGAGTTCAACCGGTAGACCACTTGTGCATAGTTTTTATCATGTGTATGGGGGGCAAGGAGATTATATCCAGTGGTTCAGTGGTTCTCAAGTCTTACTTCTGGCTCTAAACTCAAGGATCACTAGTGATATTCTCAGGAGGCCACATGAGGAATGTACAGGGCATCAAACCCAGCTTGGCTAAATGCAAAGCAAAAGCCCAATTTGTTGTACTGACTCTGGACCCAATTCTCATAATTTTAAAAAAAAATTAAAAAAGAAACAACTAGTGTGGTACAGGATTATTTTTTGTAGTAGTTTGGAAAAATATAACAAGACTATAAAAACAACCAGATGTATATGACAGAACAGCTGAGTTCCAAGTTTGAAAAATGAGATAATTGATGATATCTATGATCAAGACAATCAGCAAATAAAAGAACAAATACTCTTAATACAGCATTGTTTCAAATGGTTCAAATAAATTAGTTATTTTCCATAAAATATTTCATTAAGCACTGAATCTAGGTTATAGATAATTTAATAACAATAAAGTTACCATCAAATGATGATAATAAGAAATTTCATACAATAATGGGAGGATCAACATGGATAATAAAATAATATATAGTGGTATTTTTCCATTTAATTTACCCAAATAAAAGTTTTATTTGCCATAACTTGAACATGATGAATTATGTGATCTTCAGGGAAATTAGGAAAAAACCAAAACCAAGTATAGTTTTCTAAAATTTTCAAGAGCCAATTCTTAATAAAGTTCACTCAGTAATCTGTCAAATTTCGGTCACTTGAGATCCTTTAAAATTCTCAAAAATAAAGGATGTTTTAATTGATTGACATGCTCTGCAGGATGTCAGAATTCCCTGACATAGTAATTAATTTAAATGGTAAAATTAGGCTTCATATCATGGCATTCTTAAAAGTCAAAACTCAAACATTTTTTTTAATTGAATAACCATGATATAGAGGTAAATAGTTGTTGATAGCTTCATTTCAGTCATGCAATGATATAATATCCATTTCCTATTCCTCCTCCTCCTTGCTTCTTCATTCTTCTTTTCTTCTTTTTCTTCTTCTTTTCTTGCTTCTCTTTTTCATTTAGGCACTTTCAATTTAAATACTGTTAGTGAGGAGGGAATCATACATATTACTTTACTTATATTCAAAGTCAACATCTGACAACTCTTCTGTATGAAAATGTTTGCATATATTGCATCATTTGCCAAAATACATGAGGAAAACTTAATTATCTAAATTTTCTGGTGAAGAAGCTGGTCAGGGGTTTTATAGAAAATGCCTTGCATGTACAAAATTCTTATTTTAAATTCCAGTCTTAGTGGTGATGCCAGAACCAATAATGTAAAACTTTGAACATTAGAATCCTTATTGCTGAGCCAAGTGTCACTTAGAGTGGTTATCCAGGCACCTAAATATTGCTGAGAAAGTTTAATAAATAAATAATAGCAAGTAGCAAATAAGTAAATTATATATTGATTTATACTGATTTGTGCTAGTAGTGTTATATATGGGTGTCTCATTCACATTCACACAGTATCATCTCAAAATTTAAATGTTGTCACCAGTTTTTTGGTTTTCAAGTCTCAGCTCTAACCCCTCCAATTAGAAGAGGCCATGGGTTATAAAGGCATTGTGGTTTTTCTGACAGGAAAATGACTTTTACTGCCAAATGGAAAATTAAAAAGAAAATTAGATCACAATAAAACACAAATTAATCCTTAGCAGCTTTATTTTCATCATAACAGATGAATTGTCAGGTATTCTTTAAAATGGTATTTCATTGAAAAATTTTATTTAGCTTGAGTGTTTATATGAAGGTCACACTTAGCTGTGCTCAGGAGCCATTCCAGATTAAATGCTTTGATTCACTCTTAATAATCCTTGGGAACCAGACTGTGCCAGGTATCAAACCCATGTCTCTTATATAAAAAGCATGTGACCTATCTCATTGAGCAAACTTTCCAGTCTCTTTAAAAATTCCTTAGTTCTTGGGGAAGGAGAGATGGCATGGAGGTAGTGTGTTTGCCTTGCACGCAGAAGGATGGTGGTTCGATTCCCGACATCCCAAGTGGTCCCCCGAGCCTGCCAGGAGTGATTTCTGAGCATAGAGACAGAAGTAATTCCTGAGTGCCACTGGGTGTAACCCAAAAACAAAAACAAAAAAAATCCTTAGTTCTGGGGGTTGAATAATAATAGAGAGGGTGGCACTTAACTCTGACATGGTTGTCCCAGGCTTGATCCTGGGCAACAAATATGGTTCCATGAGCACTGCCAGAAGTAATATGAGTGTAGAGCCAGGATTACATCTTTAACACTGCTGGATGTGCTTCAAAAAAAAGCAAACAAAAAATGTTTTCTTCTCTCCTACAAATTTGTCTTAGATTACAAAAGCAACACTAAAAAATATCTACATAAATGTTTTGGAGCACAAGAACTACTGTTCTCCACTTCTGAATTCTGGTTTTTCTGACCAGGTCACTTAAATTCTCTGAGTGAGTTTCAGTTTACTTGTCTATAAAATAGCTAGTCAGATAAAGAGATTAAATCCTGAGCACAATGATAAATTTTTGGGTCATACCCAGTGACACTCAGGGGCTACTCCTGGCTATGCGCTCAGAAATCACTCCTTGGGGCTGGGGAGATACCATGGAGGTGGGGCATTTGCCTTGCATGCAGAAGGATGGTGGTTAGAATCTTGGCATCAAATATGGTCCCCGAGCCTGCCAGGAGAGATTTCTGAGCATAGAGCCAGAAGTAACCCCTGAGCACTGCCAGGTGTGACCCAAAAATAAAAAATAAAAAATAAATCTCTCCTGGCATGGGGAACCATATGGGACGTCAGGAGGTTGTTATTTAACTACTATTCTATCTTATTATGAACTAGAACATTTGAGATGGGAGAACCCAGAAAGAAAGCTTTAACTGAATTTTCTAAAGTTTATGTTGAATCTCATGATTCAACATGGTTATTCACAGAATGAATGGCTATTCATTCATGGAACTAATGAACCTTGGAATGAACCTACTTTCAGCTAATACAATATAACACTACTGCCCATCCTTACTGATGCTACTGTTATTTTTCTGGTATATTTCAAGGTTCTGGTCTCCGTTTTGATTTCTCTCTCTCTTTTGTTGGATTGTATTAGAATACTATCTGAGCAATTTAAAAATCCAATCACTTGAGACAAAAAAAATATAAACTAGACACAATTTACAAGCAAGAAGCTAAGAATTCTTCCTTTAAGCATATCACAAGGCTTTCAATGCATAACAACAAGGATGCGAATTTGAAAGAAACTGTCAAAATATGAAGACTTCTACAGGTAGAGACTAAAGAGAATGTTAAATTTCAAGCACTCTAACCTCATAAAAACACTGACTACCTTCATATATGAAGGCTGAGGTTACTGAGGAGACTGAGGTTACTCAGTCCCTCTTCAAAAACTTCCAGTAAAACAGCATTCACTTCCTCACTGAATCAACCATTTCACATCTTCAGTACCATATAATACATGACATATGACCATTCTTTTCTGCAAGGAATACAGGAAAATTCCTTTTAAACAAGGCCAACATGCCCCTGGCGTAATATTTTGTTGTGCCTCCTCAAATGATTATCTTGGTAGATCATTTAGTAATTATAATAATTAGAAACACAAATGATTGAAACTTTGTGGTTGTACAGCATGCAGCAGTTCAGTTTCAAATTTTATAATCTAAAGAGAGAGAAGACAAACAGAATTTAAATGTTTTTGTTTCAATTGTTCTAATTTTAAAAGACTGCATAAGTATGAAAACATATTTTGCAGGTTTCTAAGAGAAGATGCAAAGCTCAAAATACAAGTTTACATTTGCAGCAAATTCCATCAACAATGTTTAATGCATAGATGTAGGTAAATAAAAAGAAATAAAAGGTGAGGCTTGCAATAAAATATTAGAAGTTGGAAAGTAGATGAACAGTATATTTAATGAATTCAAGAAAAATCTTAATATTGAGCTGAGGAAAACATGTTACAACTTGATTTCTTATGCATTCTTCCAAGGTTAGAAAATGTGGGTAGGGATATGGTAAAAAGAGGAGAAAGAAGCACCTGTCTAATAGTTTGACTCTGCTTCTGCATCCTTGATCACTGCTGTATGTGGTCAGCATAATTTCAACCTTGATAATTGAGTTATTTGTATATTGAGCTATTAAAAATATTTTTAAAAAATTGTGTGTGGCTTTCTATAACAAAAATAAATATTTATTAAAATAATTCAAGAACTAAGAATCTGAGACCAGAGAGAGAGTATGGGGGGTTAAGGAGCATACCTTTCATCACATAGTCCCTAGAATCAGCAATTGCAACACTAGAGGTCCTCCAGATTTGTTGTGTGTAATCTAAGAAGACCTCACAATACTAAAAATGCCCGATGGTCCTAGGAGCCCCATAACAGCACCATATCTTCAGGATTTTGTAGGGAAGTACTGTTCTGGATGGTGGAGAATTGTCAGGAGATGCCTTGGAATGCCCTGAGCCTTCTTAGAAGGCCCAATAAAAATAAGTAATCAAGTTTTTTGAGAGACAGCCATCTAAGTGAATATACTTACCACCTGAAGCTTAAACTGTCTGCTAGTATTTATTTTCTATAAGCAAAAATGAAAGGAAAATCTGTTGAAGCTTCTACAGATAATATTTTCTCCAATGCCTTGCTCAGAAATAAACAAAAAAGATCATGGAATAGAAAAACATTTATTCATTAAATAACAAAAGACAAAATAATTGATTATGAAGAAAAAAAATCTGCATCCCAAAATGTTTTTTAATCCACTTTAAAGATATTGGTACATTGGTCATATATTTTGAAGATGTGATAGTCAATCTCTAAAATCACTTGTAAAAATAACATGACCTTAATTAAATCAGGACTAAATCACCTGCCACACTTGCTGAGGCCTATATTTAATTCTCAGTAGCTTTCACCACTCTAGTTATCTCTTTTTTGAGGAAAGACCCTCATGCCATGTGGCATCTTCTATATGTCAATTAGTATGATATCAGAATTCCTATTTAAAATAATTTGTAGGGGCCGGAGAGATAGCATGGAGGTAAGGCATTTGCCTTTCATACGGAAAACACAGTGGTTCAAATCCCAGCATCCCATATGGTCCCCGAGCATGCCGGGAGCGATTTCTCAGCTTAGAGCCAGGAGTAACCCCTGAGTGCTGCCGGGTGTGACCCAAAAAAACAAAAAAAAATTACTTTGTAACTTATCTGCTCTTCCAATTAACTCACAAAGATGGGGACAGAAAAATGCATATTGTTCAAAAGTCTTAAAGAGATCCACATCAAAATAAGATCAAGTTCATGAAAATATTCTAAATAGTTTCAGTTCTGACTGCAAGTTCAGTGTCTTATTTATATAGACATGGTCAGTGTTTTAAAAGGTTTTGAGAGGAAACTGCACTCTCCAAGCAAGTGAAAGCAGAGATTAACAGATGGGAATATATTAAGCTGAGAAGCTTCTGCACCTAGAAGGAAATAGTGCCCAGGATACAAGAGCCACCCACTGAGTGGGAGAAACTATTCACCCAATACCCATCAGATAAGGGGCTAATCTCCAAAATATACAAGGCACTAACAGAACTTTACAAGAAAAAAAAATCTAACCCCATCAAAAAATGGGGAGAAGAAATGAACAGACACTTTAACAAAGAAGAAATACACATGGCCAAAAGACACATGAAAAAATGTTCCACATCACTAATCATCAGGGAGATGCAAATCAAAACAACTATGAGATACCACCTCACACCCCAGAGAATGGCACACATCACAAAGAATGAGAATAAACAGTGTTGGCGGGGATGTGGAGAGAAAGGAACTCTTATCCACTGCTGGTGGGAATGCCGTCTAGTTCAACCTTTATGGAAAGTGATATGGAGATTCCTCCAAAAACTGGAAATCGAGCTCCCATACGATCCAGCTATACCACTCCTAGGAATATACCCTAGGAACACAAAAATACAATACAAACCCCTTCCTTACACCTATATTCATTGCAGCACTATTTACCATAGCAAGACTCTGGAAACAACCAAGATGCCCTTCAACAGACGAATGGCTAAAGAAACTGTGGTACATATACACAATGGAATATTATGCAGCTGTCAGGAGAGATGAAGTCATGAAATTTTCCTATACATGGATGTACACGGAATCTATTATGCTGAGTGAAATAAGTCAGAGAGAGAGAGAAAAACACAGAATGGTCTCACTCATCTATGGGTTTTAAGAAAAATGAAAGACACCCTTGTAATAATAATTTTCAGACACAAAAGAGAAAAGAGCTGGAAGTTCCAGCTCACCTCAGGAAGCTCACCACAAAGAGTGATGAGTTTAGTTAGGGAAATAACTACATTTTGAACTGTCCTAATAACGAGAATGTATGAGGAAAATGGAGAGCCTGTCTAGAGTACAGGCGGGGGTCGGGTGGGGAGGAGGGAGACTTGGGACATTGGTGATGGGAATGTTGCACTGGTGATGGGTGGTGTTCTTTACATGACTGAAACCCAAACACAATCATGTATGTAATTAAGGTGTTTAAATAAATTTAAAAAAAAAAAAAAGGTTTTGAGGGGCCAGCATGAAAGCACAGTGGGTGGGGTGTTTGCCTTGCAAGAATCTTATTCAGGCTTATTCCCCAGCTTCTCATAAAGTCCCCTGATTCTGCCAGGAGTGATTTCTGAGCTCAGAGTTAGATGTAACCCCTGAGAACCACCAGGTATAGCTCCCAAACCAAAAAGTTAAATTAAAAAGGTTTTTGAAACAGCAACTTGAGATGATGGAGGATGGAAATAGTTTTATTATTACCACTATTCTTTTTATAATAACATATTTGCCTACCCAAATGACATGAAGTATTAACAGTTTAGAATTTTTGTTTATTATTAAAATTATTGTAATTAAGCCATCTGTAGGCATAAATTTTATTTATTTATTATTGTTGCATTGAATTCTTCTACACTTTCTTTCCAACCACCAAACAGCTTTAGAGCAATATTACACTTCCCATATTACGAGGAAATGCCCAAGCTCTTGTCAGCTTCCAAATATCTCAAAATAAACTTTGAGATTTGCAAATGACCCACAAAGTTTACGTATATAACATGTAAGATAAAGTTCATTTTTATTAAGGGTGGGGTTCTCCCAATGGTACATGGGAATAGTGGAAACTCCTAGTAATCTTCACCTGGAGGTGCAAGCCTAATGGTTTTATGTTCAGAAAATAATGAAGTGCTGTCCCATTCAAGAAGTGCTAAGGACCACAAAGGCAATACCCAGTGTAGCTCCACTGGACGAAAAGAAGCCATACAGTGTCAAGCATAAAAATGAGGATCTCTCTGCATGCAAGGCAAGTGCACCAATCCAATAATCTATTGCCCAGGACTCATGTATTTATCTACCTCTTAGAATACACTTGATAAAAATATCAATAATATAGTAGAGGTATTAAACTAATAAAATTCATTAAAATCTATTTTAGTTTTTCTGGAGGTAAAAAAAAGAGCAAAGCTCAACAATGGCCAATTTTGTTGCATGTGATAACATATTTCAGCCGTGAATTGTTACCACCATATAATAATTTGTGTATCTATTACTAAGACATAATAGCTTATATAGTTTAAACTGTTTATATAAATTTTTAATGATTTCCTATATTAGAAAATCTGTTATTCTGAGTTAGGATACAAAAAACAACTTAGTGAATATGACAATGCATGACTTACATTCTTACAATTTGATACAATCAGATAAAACTTGAATTTTGAGAGAAGCATTGAGTTTCAATCAGAAAAAAATTATCTTTAGTAAACTAGGAACAGGACCATTTGGTTTTAAGAAATTGATTTTGGTGCAAAGGACTGCATTCCACCCCAAGAAAAAGAAACTGGCAGCAGTGACACCAAGAAGATCTGACATGTGGTTCTATATAGTCATGGTTTCATAGCTCAAGAACTCATGTTACTGTATTTTCTAAATAATCATTTAGCAAATAACATTAACAAATAGCTATAGATAATTGTCATTTTAAAGTAGTCATACAAGTTTCATGTGAGCAGCAAACCTCATTACTTTGCTATACAATTTTTACATGAGAAAAAATATGCACACTTGGATGTGAATTTATCATAGAATATGACACCATAGGAGAGGAGAGAACATGAGAAAATTAGATGACTTAAATGTCTTGACTATTTCTAGAAAACACTGCTTTATAATATATACTGCTGCTTCATTGGTTCACACATCTTTTCTTGATTTCATTTATTGTTTTTGGTTTAAAGCTCTCATCTCTCTTCCAAGATCTTACACCAGGCTTTTCCTACTTCTAATTCTTCAACAGTCTAATCCAACA
This sequence comes from Suncus etruscus, assembly GCF_024139225.1. Classification (NCBI taxonomy): domain Eukaryota; kingdom Metazoa; phylum Chordata; class Mammalia; order Eulipotyphla; family Soricidae; genus Suncus; species Suncus etruscus. The sequence goes on along the minus strand of NC_064852.1, from coordinate 107,252,537 downwards.
CTTTCTATTTTACATTTAAATATATACATTTTATTAATAATAAATTAATAAGTAAAACATAAATAAGTATATAATTGTACAATATGGTAAATTAATGGCTTTTATTGAAATTAATTGTTTAACGTTGATTTAAATTTTTAATAATTTTTATTTTGACTGAAGTGGATTACAAATCTTTCACAGTAGTATTTTAGATATATAGTGACATTGAATCAGGGCATTCCCACCACCAATGTTGTCCTCCCTCCACCCCTGTTTAAAGCATGCATCCCATATCCCCCCTTTTCTCCCTGGGCTGCTAGTATAAGTGGTCCCCTCAGTGTCTAGCTTGTTGTAGATTGGGTATTCATTATGTTGTCACTGGCTTTGTATTGCGGTTTAAATCTGATCTTTTATTATTTCAACTCAATGTTCATATGACTTGGTACCCTCAATTATTTCCCCCTCAATTTGTGAAGCAGAACAAGATGGTTCAAGCTATGTGGTGCTGTTTGAAGGAAAGAAAAAAAAGAAAAGGAAAATAAAAAAGGGGGTCAAAAATCAAAAAAGCAAAAAATGGGAAGTCTTTTTGGAAGGTTATAAATATTAATTTAAGATAAGAAAGGGAAAAAGGAAGAAAAACATAACAAGAATACAAAAAAAAATCAAACAAAAAGACCTTAGAAAGCACCACAGCAATAAAGACAACAACCAAACAATAACCACAGTCTCGAGATAAAAAACGAAACTAAGCACAAAAAATAACAAAAAAAAAAAAAAGCAACAACAATTACAAAAATATTAATTTGTGCTACTTTCTTTGCATAGGCACCATAAATATTGGGGAGATTAGAAAATAAATTCCCTTGGCCTAAGAAATACAGGGTTTCTCTGCCCTTGAAGTATACTGTCATGTGTATAACTATGGTCTCTCTACATGCTCTTTTACTCTCCCCTAAGTCCTTTTGGGATGTCTGGAAGCTTTCTCCTCATTCGTGGATGATAGAATCAGGCTTCTGTAACTAGAGATCTTGGTATTTGCACAGGTCATAGGATAGAGCCTTGGATGGAGTCTTTCTTTATGGTTCTAGAAGTTCTGTTCTATCACTATTGTTTTAATCAGTCTTCTGTAGTTGGTGGTCTTGGTTTTTGCACCGATCCTAGGATGAAGCCTATGATAAAGTTTTTCATTATGTTTTTTTTTTCCAGAAGTTCTGCTCAGTTGCAGTTGTCTCAGTCAGATCACTGGAATTAAAGATCAAAGGCCAAGGCCTACACTAGGTTCTTTTTTATTAGTCCTAGGATAAGTTCTGCCCAGTCATGGTTGTCACAGTAAGTCATCAGTCGTCAGCAATCTTGGCTTCTGTACAGATCAAAGGATGGCTTGTCTTCTGATTTCATCTTATCATTAGGTGGTGAGGTAAGACAATCTGCTCTTAGACCAAGTTGTTGCCATTTCCTCATTGTCAGAATGTCATATCAAAACTGGTTCATGTTGGTGTCAGATCAGTATTAAGAATGTCCCAAAGGGAGTTTGGTTCCTGGAGCTGTTGCGGAGAACTGTGTCTGTTCTATGCCTGAGATATAGGGTTCTGGGTTGGACAGTCGCTGTCTATTCACATGGAGTCTATGGTAAGTTGGGACCACAGAACTATATGTTTAAAGTGGGAGGAGTTCCTGTATTGTAAAATGTAAGAGTTCTTATCCCTAGTAGATAAGAGCTTGTTTCTATATGTAAAATTTTCCCTTTTTTAGTATGCCTTTGCAAAAAGAAATGGTGTTATATTATATTGCTGTTGGATTTGGGGGTGAGAGTATCAGGTTCCATCATCTCTGTGCCCTGGTTTTGATCTGAGCTTTTATACCAGGCAACACTTTTTCTTGTAGGTTTTTGTACCCAGCAGAACCAAAACAGAAAAAATAAAGGAAAAAATAAAAAATGAGTTTAAAAAAAGTAAGAGAACAAAATGTTGCAGGAGACTACCTTACACTTGGGGATAAACAGAGTAAAAGGTAGTATTATAGAGGTCTTAAACTTATAAAGAAAATATAGGCTTCCTCATTGTCTTTTGAGATATTCTTGTGGGGGTGGGATACAGGACAGTTTTTCATCACACATCATGTCTTGTTGGGTTTAAGAAGTTATTCATAGCCATGAGGGAAGTGTCCTTCAGCTAGGCTCCTTTGGGGCTAAATAAGTATCATGCAATAGTTCACATTTAGGAGGGTAAGAAGAAGGGCTATGAAGCTAATGAAGCTATGAAGGCTAATCAGCAGGTGTGTTGGTTGTAATTTCTTGCTGAGGCATGTGATGTGGGGCTGGGAGGGTGTCCTTCTGGTTTGGGAACTTGGTGGTGGTATATTGGAGCAGAAAGTAGGAATTGGTAACTAATGGGTTAATAACTGAAGGTAAAGAGGATTAAATAAGGAAGGGTGATGTATCAGGATTGGGGAATGACAGAATAGAGGGATTTCTGAAGGGGGAGAATGGGTCATATATAAGAGGAGTTATATAAGTTTAAGCATTGTTTGTTTACATTTCAGGCTTGACAATCAGAGAGGAGTCCACTGTTTACAACCTCATGCCCACATAAAGACAGATATTAGTGTCCAATTCTTAGGTTGTTGTTGGGGCCTGACATTCATAGGCTGGGTCTGAGTTTTGAAATACAATTGAGTTAAGAAAAGATAAATAATTTGTTAAGATATGGTTTAGAATAAATACAAAAGAAAACAAAAAAGATAGAAACAAAAACAAAAGATAGAAAACAAAAGATAAGAGAGATAAGAAAGGAAGAATAAGTAAATACGGTAAAAAAAAGTTAAAGAGGATTGAGCCAGTGCTTTGGTATTGAAGTGTTTTCCTCTTTAAAGGCTCTTCATCACTGATGGAGGTGGTCTTTGCTAAATAAAGGTTTTGGGATTATATAGTGGCTGGAGCTTTTTAGGATAAGCACAATTTTTGCATCTAAATACTAAGCAATGTCGTGGTGAGGATTATAGGATGTGGTTATCTTATATAGTATCGTCCCCTGCATCTTAAGTATAGAGGTATCTTTCCTAAGGAGCAACTAACAGCAAGAGGTTTTTTTTTCATAGATTGAATTGATGAGGAAAGGTAAAGGAGAGAGAGAAAAAAGAAGTAGAGGGAAGAAGAGACAAAGAAAGAAAAATAAAATAAAATAAAAATGTAAAAAGGGGGGGAGTAGTGATTTGCCAAAAAATGTCCGATGAGTGTACCAGTAACATAAGTCTTTGGTGTGCTATTGACTGTTCCAGTGATCTGAATGATCCTATGTTTGGGGTCCTAATAGAAGACATAAACAAAAGGAACTGGATAAATTAGAGAATTTTATCAAGACACTGACATAATGGGCACTGTATATGGTAATCAGTATGATTGATAGCCAAGGTTTAAAACTAGAATGCCCAGCTTTTGTTTCCAAAGGCCCCTGTGGACAAAGAAGCTGAAGGGTTATTTTATACTTTGTAAAATTAAGGCATTAAAGCATGTTATTAGTAATCACTACAGTCCAGGCTTCCCATTATATTCTGCACCTGGTTCTGTGGATAAATAAATTAGGACATTATAATAGACCTTTGTGATTAGAGGTTGATTACATACCTGTTCACTCAAACTGTTGCTTCCATCCTTGCTGGTTTCTTTAATTTATAATGGGTATTCATATCTTTGCGCTCTCCCCCCTTCCACTTCATTTGAACACTTCTTGTTATATGCTGACACCTATGGTTTTTGGAGTTTTCACCCTTTCAACCCTTGGATTTGTTCATGGATTACTGTGTGTCAATGTGGTATATGTTATAAATGCCTCAAAGAACTGCTATCATTCTGTATTTATCCTTCTTCTTTTGGCTTACTTCATTTAACATAATATTATGAAGATTCATCCATGTTGCTGCAAAATCTATGATTGTATCATTTCTAACTGTTATGTAGTATTTCAGTATTCCATTTTGTATAAATACCACATTTTCAGAATTCATTCATATGTTATTGTGCATCAAAGTGGGTTCCAATTCTTGGCTATTGTGCTGAGTGCTGTGATGATAGTGGAGTGCATACATACTTTGGGATGAATATTCTTCCTTCTTGGGGGTAGATACCCAGGAGTGTGATTGCTGGATCATATGGCAGCTCAATTCTGAGTTTACAAAGCATCCTCCATACTGATTTTCATAGGGGTTGAACCAGGGAGCATTCCCACCAGCAGTGGATGAGAGTCACTTTCTTACCATTTCTTCGCCAACAGAGATTGGTCTCATTATTTTTAATGTGTGCCATCCTCACTGGTGCTAGGTGGTACTTCATTGCTGTATTGATTTGGATTTTTCTAATGATGAGTGATGATGAACATGTTTTCATGTGTCTCATGGCCATCTGTTGGTCTTCCTTGGAAAAGTTTTTATTCATTTCTTCTCCCCATTTTTCTATGGCTTTATTGGGTTTTGTGGGACGCACCTTTCTGAATGCTTTGTATATCTTAGGTTTCAATCTTTTATCTGATGTATCGAGTGTGAAATTTTTTCCCATTCTGTTAGCTGTCTTTTAGTTTTAGCCAGTGTTTCTTTTGCTATACAGAAACTCTTTAGTTTGAAGTAGTCTGATTTGTTTAAATTTGATGCTATTACTCTTGTCATTGGCATTCCATCATCAAAGACTTTTTTAGGAAGTCTTGTAGTGTTCTGCCTATTTTTCCCTCAATGAACTTTATAGATTAGGGTTTGATCTCCAGGTTTTTAATCCAATTTGAGTTGAATTTTTGTGTAGGGTGTGAGGTATAGATCAATCTTTAGTTTCTTACAGGTGATATATATATATATATATATATATCTTTGTTTATAATATATATATCTTTGTTTCATTTCAGGTTCTTGAATCCTTTATCAAATATCAGTTGACCATATATTAATGGATATATGTCTGGATATTCTGTTCTAACTCACTGGTCTGAAACTGTCTTTGTTCCAATACCATGCTGTATTAATGACTGTGGCTTTATAATAAAGCTTCAGGTTAGGTAAAGAAATGCCACCCAGTTTCTTGTTTGTTTTTTTTTTCAGTATGAATTTGGCTAAGCTAGGTCTTTTATGCTTCCAGATGAACTTTATAATTGATCTTTTAGTTCCTTAAAATATGATGTTTGAATTTGAATAAGAATTCAATTGCATTGAATCTATATAGTAATTTAGGTAATATAGTCATTTTGATTATGTTCCTACCCATGAGCATGGTATGTTCTTCTTTTCCTTAGGTCCTCTTTAATTTTTTTATGAAACATTTTGAAGTTTTCATGGTATAGGTCTTTCATTTCTCTAGTCAGGTTGACTCCCAGGTACTTGATATTTTTAAATATTATTTTAAATGAGATCGACACCTTAATGTCTTTCTCCTCTACATTATTTGTGGAGAGAAATTCTATTGTCCTTTGCGTAATGATTTTGTAGCCAGCCACTTTCCTGTATTGGCTTATTGTTTCTAAAAGTTTTACTGTGGACTCTTTAGGGTTTTCTATGTATATCATCATATCATCTGCAAAAAGAAATAGATTTATTTCATCTTTCCCTATCTGGATTACTTGGATTTTCTTTTCTTGTCTGATAGCTATTGCTAGTACTTCTAAAACTATGTTGAATAAGATTGGAGAAAGTGAGCATCCTTGCCTATTTCCTAACCTTAGTGGAAACATTTTCAGTTTTTCGCCATTAAGTATAATGTTGACTGTGGGCTTTTTATAGATTGTGCTAAATATCTTGAGGAAGATTCCTTATAACCCTATTTTGCTGAGTGTTTTCATCATGAAAGAGTGTTAGATTTTGTCAAATGCCTTCTCTGTGTCAATATGACCATGCGGTTTTTGTTTTTTTCCTTGTTGATGTGATGTATGATGTAGATAGATTTGTGTATGTTGAACCATCCTTTCATCCTTTGGATGAAACCTACTTAGTCATGGTATATTTTTGATGTATTGTTAGATTCAGTTTGCTATGATTTTATTGAGGATTTTTGAATCTGTGTTCATTAGTGAGATTGGTCTGTAGTGTTCTTTCTTGGCCGGGTCTTTGCAGTGTTTGGGAATGAGTGTGATATTTGCCTTGTAAAAGGAGTTAGGAAAGATTTCAATCTTTTCAATGTTTTTGACGAGCCTGAGAATCAGTGGTTGTAGTTCTTCAAGGACTGTTTGATAGAATTCACCTGTAAAACCATCTGGACCTGGATTTTTGTACTTGGGGAGTTTCTTAATTACTGATTCAATTTCTTCAAATGTGATTTGCCTGTTTAGGCTTTCTACATCCTTTTATCCAGTCTCAGAAGATGATATTTTTCTAGAAATCATCTGTTTCTTCAGGGTTCTTTAGCCTGAGTATAGTTGTTCATAGTACACCCTCATGATGTCTTTGATTTCTTGGGGTTCCATTGTGATCTCTTTCCTTTCATTTGTGATCCTATTTATTTGGGTGCTTTTCCTTTTCTTTTTCTTTCTTTTTTTTTATGGTGAGTTTTGCCAACGGTTTACTATCTTGTTTATTCTTTTCAAAACCAACTCTTGGTCTCATTGATTTTTTGTATTGTTTTCTTTGTTTCTATGTTGCTTCCTTCTGCCCAGGTTTTTATTACTTCTTTTCTTCTGACTGTGTTTGGGTTTCTTTGTTGTTTTTCCAGATCCCTAAGGTGTTTTTGTAAACTGTTAACTTTGTCATTTTTTTCTCTCTTGACATAGGCCTGTATTGCTATGAGTTTCCCCCTAATTACTGCTTTTGCTGTGTCCCACAGACTTTGACAATTTGTCTCTTCATTATCATTAGTCTTAAGGAGTCTTTATTTCTTTCTTGATTTTTCTCTTTGATCCAGCTGTGTTGAGTAGCATGTTGTTTAATCTTCAGATGTTGGATTTTACAATCCAATTTCTTTTTACAAACAATCTTGCATAATGGTCTGATGGGGAATTTCTAATAATCCTTATGTTTGTGACTTTGTGCAAGTTCGATTTATATCCTAAGGCATGGTCTATTGTGGAGATGGTTCCATGTGCACTTGAGATGACTTTATATTCTGCTTTCTTGGGGTCAAGAGCCCTGTATAGGTCTGTTAGTCCTATTTCCTCTAATTTCTCATTAAGGGCTCTTATGTCTTTGCTAGTTTTCTGCCTGATGAATATGTCTAGTGGTGATAGTGAAGTATTGAAATCTCCTATCACATTTCCTCCCATATGTTTCTCTAGATTTATGAGCAAATGCCTTACATATTGATCAGAGTTAGTAATTCTTGGTCTAATATTCTTCTGATCAGTAGGTAGTGACCCTCTTGGTCTCTGAGCACTTTCTTGAGGTTAAATGCAATTGGGTCTTATATAAGAATGGCTGTTCCAGCTTGCTTTTGTTTTCCATTGCCTTAAATAATTGATTTTATCCTTTAATTCTAAGCCTGTGTCTGTATGTTCTTTTAGGTGTGTTTCTTGGAGGCAGCAGATATCTGTTTTTTGTTTTCTGATCCATCCCTCTACTCTGCATCATATTTTTTAATTTTTAATTTTTAATTATAAGAACAATGATGCAAAGAAAGAGAACAGGTAAAGTTACAGTGGAAGGACAATCACCTATAAACAAAGTTCTCAGAAGAAATCCCTTTGCTGACGCCTAAATTTTAAACTTACAGTCAAAGAACATTGAGAAAAATAAAACAGAACCCATGTACAATTACTTTGTCCACAAGTCCCCAAATTGTAGTACATTATGACATTTCTTACCAATACACAAAGCAATCTAAAGCCATGAAATTTATGTGACTCCTTAAGCATTGAAGGCATAGTATTTTTTTACATTTTCATGCACATGCATATTAGTTTAAGTTAACATCAAAAGGTTAAGTGGTTTTTTTTAAGGTTTAGAGTCAAAGGAGCACAGTAAAAACGGTGTTAGAGTGGCAAATATTGTTTTCATAGGCCCACCAAAATATGGGAGACATGGAAAGGAAAAGCTTTGGCCTAAATATAAGGAGACTCTACCCCTGAAGTTTCCTGGCATAAGACCAACTCTAGGCTCCAGGCAAACTATTTTGTTCAATCCAAGTCATTATCTGTAGTGCCAATACAGTTTTATTTTTCACACAGTCTCTATTGTTGGCATCAGGTTTCTGTATTAATGATCCTGGAATCTGCATATCCTACAATAAAGTCAGGCTGGTGTGGAGCATCCTCCCGTTTCACCTCACAATTAAAAGGCAATGCAGAAAGCCCTGTCCAGTAAGCAGGTCATTGTTGTTGTTACATCTTCTCAGTGTTAAGGGAAGTCTCTTTTGAGTAGGTCGATGTCAGAGCAGTGGTAGGGTTTTCCCTGGTAGAGGATTGCTTCCAGGTGATGTTATAGACAACCTTGAATGTTTCATAGATGGCTTCCCTAGATCAGGGGTGAATGGAGAATGCCCATTCTTCTGAGGCCTGTGCCAGGTCTTTATGTCAATGTTCAGGGTGTAAGGTCCCATTGCACTACAAGATTTGTGTGTTCCCATCTTTATTAGATAAGAACTTATTTGTATGTATAATATTTTCCCATTTTAGTGTGCCTATGCAAACAAGAAATAAAGCTATGTGGCATTATCTGTGCATATGGGGACGTAAGAACACATCCAACAATACCCGTGACTTGTTCAAACATAAGAATTGAACTGAGGGACTCTTTCACCAAATTCCCTATTGAACATTTTACAAAGAGAATAAAAGATAAAAAAATGGAGAAAATCATCACTGTATAAGGAAATATTCAGCAAGAGCTATAGCTGTCCAAGAAAACACACTTAAAATGTTTAAAAGACATGCATGTCCATTTTATGCCTTTTGAAATAGTTGGGGGGGTGTTAACTCCAGTGCATCACTTTGGTCTGTGACTTAGGACCCTGCAGTACTGAAGTTATAAAGGGTAAATGTGGAGTAATGATGGTAGGGGGTGAGAGATTTAAAGAGAAAAATGAGCTTTTGTAGGGGTGTGCTAAAAAGAAGAGTACAAAATGAACATCCTGCATACACAATAACATAATTTAAGAATAGGGAATACTATTAATGTATCTTGTGCACATGCCCCCATGCGGTTTTGAACATATAGATTGGTAAGAAATTACCAGTGACTGCTTTAGTACAACCAAGCAACTCTCTGCACCCACAAGTTAAGCCTAGGGTAACCTTCAAGCTCTGGAGATACAGAGCAAGGTGGTAGAGGGGTGCTGGGGTCACCCAAGTTCCGCACCCCTCCTAGACCTGGTTAAGAAGGCCTTTGGCATGGCGGAAGCCTGCCAAACTCTATGCTGGCAGAGACTCCTGGCTCCCAGGAAGGAAAGAGACCTTCAAAAGCTGGGAGGCTGGAAGTTCCAAGCCCCCACCCAAACCCTCCCTAAGGAGCCGGATGGGGAATGGGGGAAAGCCAAGGGTAACCTTCACGCTCATCCAAGGGACCCACCTCACTGGCTTGTCCAGGCTTGTGGCCCAGGGAAAGCCCTGGAGATCCGGAGCAAGGCAGTAGAGGGGTGCTGGGGTCACCCAAGTCCCGCACCCTCCCTAGGCCTAATTAAGAAGGCCTGTGGATGGGGGAGGCCTGCCAAACCCCACGCTGGCAGAGACTCCCCTACTCTGTGTCTTTTAATAGAGGAATTTAGCCTGTTGACAATTAAGGAGACTACCTACCCCCAGAGAGGGTTGTTGTGCTATTGTATTGAGTAGAGTGGTTGTTGTTACAATCGGAAGTTTGTATTGTGTAGAACATCTATGAGAAGTTCATTTAGAGATGGTTTGGTTAGCACAAACCATCTTTTTTGTTCTTTTTGTCTAAGAATGTTTTTAGTTCTTCCCATATGAAGGAGAGTTTTGCTGGGTAGTGTACTCTAGGTTGGAAGTTCCTTTCATTTAATAGCTTAAATATGTCACTCCACTGTCTTCTTGCTTGAATTGTTTCAAATGGGAGGTCTGGTTTGATTTTTATGTCCCTTTCTTTGTATTTGATGGTTTTTCTCTCCCTTAATGCTTTAAAGAATTTGTCTTTCTCTTTGTTTTCTGCCAGTTAGATTACTATATTTCTCTGTGTTGGTCTGTTGGAGTCTATTTTATTAGGAACTCTTTGCTTCCTGGATTTGTACAGGTGTAGAGGGTGGGAAAATTCTCTGCTATTAATTCCCTCACTACTTGTTCTTACCCTTTCCCTTTTTCATCCCCTTCTGGTATTCCTACAATTCATATGTTATTTCTCTTATCTTTGTTCAAATGTTTTTTCTTCAAATGTTTTGTCTCTTGCTTTCTTGTTGACTTCTTTGTCATTGTTATTTTGTAATTTTTTCTCAAGTTTCTCTATGCGATCTTCTAACTGTGTAAATCTGCTATTATGGCTTGCTAACATGTTTTTTATTTCCCTTAGTTTCAATTGTATGGATTGTTTCATCTGTTATAAAAGTTCCTCTTTGAGTTGGCTGAATTGTTCATCTACTGTATAGATTTCTTAATCTTGCAGGTTAGTGATTCCTCAATTACCATTGCTAGGGTGTTCATTGTTGCTTTTAGATTCTCATCTATTGGGCTCGTGCATTTTGGTGGACTTAAAAGCTAAATAGGATTTCTTTCCATTTCCCCAGATACTAGTGTCTTCCTTAGTTTACCCATATTTCTTTGCATCTGGTGGTTTTCAAAGTTAAATTTTCTGATTCTTTAATAAAGTGGTCTGCTGTACTGATTGTATTTGAGGTACTTGAAGGTATACTCAATTTAGAGTTTATTTTTCCTTAGCCAGGTGACTTATCTAAGTATGATTGGGATATTACAATCTGCTTCAGTGTTTTTGCGATCTTGTTTTATGGGCTGTGGATTATCTGAGAAAATTGAGTGTTAGGTCTGAGCTGACTAAGCTTATATGATGTAAATTAGACTATCTGGTACATTCGTGCATGATTCATAGTCTGGGGAATGGAGGAGGAATATCTCTAGCCTGCCCAAAGGAGGTGCCCGTGCTTCTCAGGAAGGGCATCCGGCTGGGGGTAGGGTGGGGGAATGGTCGGTCTCAAGCCTGCCCAAAGGTAAGTGTCCAGGCATGCGGGTGGTCAGCAGAGGGGGTGGGGGTGACAGTCGGCACCCAGGTCCTAATCCAACTCTTATTGTCATGAAGATTATTTCATCACTAATTTATAACTACCAACTGATTTTAGGAAAGACCATAGTTAATATACTGTCAATATATTCAAGCATTTTAACCTCAGATGAATGCAAATTTATCCAGTTTCCTGCACTTTAGCAACAGAGAATATATATTACTTATTATTACATATATCATAATACAAGTATATACACTATATATTATTTATTATATGTTTATATAGGTAGATATATTACTTTGTGTAAGCCCTATGGATACGTAATTGTTCATGATTGAGTTTCAGTTATAGCATATACACTATCCTTCATCATTTCATATTTTCTAGCACCAATGTCTCCAGGTTCCCAAAACTCCCCCACCTGCCTCTGTGTAGGCATGTTACTTTTATCTTTTTCTCTTTCAGACACTTTGATATACTCTATAGTTAATGAAGGAATACAATGCATGTCACTTTAACCCCTTTCAGCACTCAGTTTATCACCAGAATAATCAGTTCCAACTATAATTTTTATTATGGACCCTTCTGAACCCTAACTGAGTTCACTACTCTTTGGGGCAAGCTTTCTCCTATGAACTAGACCTCCTGACCCTCATCTCTATTCTTTCTAGATATTGTTACCACACTATCATTTTCTCTTATATTTCACAAGTGAGTGAGAAGATTTGTCTCTCCTTCCTCTGACTCATATAAATCAGCATAATAATATACAATATATCCATATAAGTAAATTTCATAGCTTTACTTTTTATACCAGCTTCTAGTATTTTGTTATGTAGATATACCACATTTTTCTTAGCCATTCCCTGTTCTCAGGCAGTTGCAATTGAGTTGTTTACAAATTCTTACTGTTGTATATATTACTGCAGTGAATATAGGAATGCATAGGGCTTTTATTCATGATGTATTTTGGTATCTAGGTTATATCCCTAAGAATGGTATTGCTGGATTTTTTTATTGTTTAATATTGTTTATTAATTCTTGTTTAATATTGTAATATTGTTTAATTTTTTTATTTTATTTAAACACCTTGATTACATACATGATTGTGTTTGGGTTTCAGTCATGTAAAGAACACCACACATCACCAGTGCAACATTCCCATCACCAATGTCCCAAGTCTCCCTCCTCCCCACCGACCCCCGCCTGTACTCTAAATAGGCTCTCCATTTCCCTCATATATTCTCATTATAAGGACAGTTCAAAATGTAGTTATTTCTCTAACTAAAGTCATCACTCTTTGTGGTGAGCTTCCTGAGGTAAGCTGGAACTTCCAGCTCCTTTCTCCTTTGTGTCTGAAAATTATTATTCCAAGAATGTCTTTCATTTTTCTTAAAACCCATAGATGAGTGAGACCATTCTGCATTTTTCTCTCTCCCTCTGACTTATTTCACTCAGCATAATAGATTCCATGTACATCCATGTATAGGAAAATTTCATGACTTCATCTCTCCTGACAGCTGCATAATCTTCCATTGAGTATATGTACCACAGTTTCTTTAGCCATTCATCTGTTGAAGGGCATCTTGGTTGTTTCCAGAGTCTTGCTATGGTAAATAGTGCTGCAATGAATATAGGTGTAAGGAAGGGGTTTTTGTATTGTATTTTTGTGTTCCTAGGGTATATTCCTAGGAGTGGTATAGCTGGATCATATGGGAGCTTGATTTCCAGTTTTTTTTTGGGAATCTCCATATCACTTTCCATAAAGGTTAAACTAGATGGCATTCCCACCAGCAGTGGATATGAGTTCCTTTCTCTCCACATCCCCGCCAAAGCTGTTTGTTTTCATTCTTTGTGATGAGTGCCATTCTCTGAGGAGTGAGGTGGTATCTCATCGTTGTTTTGATTTGCATCTCCCTGATGATTAGTGATGTGGCGCATTTTTTCATGTGTCTTTTGGCCATTTATATTTCTTCTTTGTCAAAGTGTTCATTTTTTCTCCCCATTTTTTGATGGTATTAGATGTATTTTTCTTGTAAAGTTCTGTCAGTGCCTTGTATATTTTGGAGATTAGCCCCTTATCTGATGAGTATTGGGTGAATAGTTTCTCCCACTCAGTGGGTGGCTCTTGTATCATGGGCACTATTTCCTTTCAGGGGAAGAATTTCTCAGCTTAATATATTCCCATCTGTTAATCTCTGCTTTCACTTGCTTGGAGAGTGCAGTTTCCTCCTTGAAGATGCCTGTAGTCTCAATGTCCTGGAGTGTTTTGCCTATGTGTTGTTCTATATATCTTATGGTTTTGGGTCTGATATCGAGGTCTTTAATCCATTTGGATTTTACCTTCATACATGATATTATTTGGGGGGTTTAAGTTCAATTTTTTGCAAATGGCTATCCAGTTGTGCCAACACCACTTGTTGAAGAGGCCTTCCCTGCTCCATTTAGGATTTCCTGTTCCTTTATCAAAAATTAGATGATTGTCTTAGGAACATTTTCTGAGTATTCAAGCCTATTCTACTGATCTGAGGTCCTGTCCTTATTCCAATACCATGCAGTTTTGATAACTATTGCTTTGTAGCACAGTATAAAGTTGGGGAAAGTAATTCCTCCCATACTCTTTTTCCCAATGATTGCTTTAGCTATTCTAGGGTGATTATTATTCCAAATGAATTTCAAAAGTGCCTGATCCACTTCTCTGAAAAATGTCATGGGTATCTTTAGAGGAATAGCATTAAATCTGTATAATGCCTTGGGGAGTATTGCCATTTTGATGTTAATCCTGCCAATCCATGAGCAGGGTATGCGATTCCATTTCTGTGTGTCCTCTCTTATTCCTTGGAGCAGAGTTTTATAGTTTTCTTTGTATAGGTCCTTCACAATTTGAGTCAAGGTGATTCCAAGATATTTGAGTTTGTGTGGCACTATTGTGAATGGGTTTGTTGTCTTAATGTCCATTTCATCCTTATTACTATTTGTGTATAGAAAGGCCATTGATTTTTGTGTGTTAATTTTGTAGCCTGCCACCTTGCTATATGAGTCTATTGTTTCTAGAATCTTTTTGGTAGAGTCTTTAGGGTTTTCTAAGTAGAGTATCATGTCATCTGCAAACAGTGAGAGCTTGACTTCTTCCTTTCCTATCTGGATTCCCTTGATATCTTTTTCTTGCCTAATCGCTATAGCAAGTACTTCCAGTGCTATGTTGAATAGGAGTGGTGAGAGAGGACAGCCTTGTCTTGTGCCAGAATTTAGAGGGAAGGCTTTTAGTTTTTCTCCATTGAGGATAATATTTGCCACTGGCTTGTGGTAGATGGCCTTAACTATATTGAGAAAGGTTCCTTCCATTCCCATCTTGCTGAGAGTTTTGATCAAGAATGGGTGTTGGAACTTATCAAATGCTTTCTCTGCATCTATTGATATGATCATGTGGTTTTTATTTTTCTTGTTATTTATGTTGTGTATTATGTTGATATATTAACTGATGTTAACCCATCCTTGCATTACTGAGATAAAACCTACTTGATCGTAGTCGATGATCTCCTTAATGAGGCATTGAATCCTATTTGCCAGGATTTTGTTGAGGATCTTTGCATCTGCATTCATCAGCGATATTGGTCTGTAATTTTCTTTTTTTGTAGCATCTCTGTCTGATTTAGGTATCAAGGTGATGTTGGCTTCATAAAAGCTATTTGGAAGTGTTTCCATTTATTCAATTTCATGAAAGAGTCTTGCCAGGATTGGTAGTAGTTCCTCTTAGAAAGTTTGAAAGAATTCATTAGTGAATCCATCTGGACCTGGGCTTTGGTTTTTGGGCAGTTGATTACCGATTTAATTTCATCAATGGTTATGGGGGTGTTTAGATATGCTACATCCTCTTCCTTCAACCGTAGAAGATTAAAAGAGTTCAAGAAAATATCCATTTCTTCCAGGTTCTCATTTTTAGTGGCATAGAGTTTCTCAAAGTAGTTTCTGATTACCCTTTGAATCTCTGTTATATCAGTAGTGATCTCTTCTTTCTCATTCCTAATACGAGTTATCAAGTTTTTCTCTCTCTCTTTCTTTGTTAGGTTTGCCAGTGGTCTATCAATCTTGTTTATTTTTTCAAGGAACTAACTTCTGATTTCATTGATCTTTCGGATTGTTTTTTGGGTTTCCATCTCATTGATTTCTGCTCTCAGCTTTGATATTTCCTTTTGTCTTCCTATTTTTGGGTCCTTTTGTTGAGCACTTTCTAGTTCTATTAGCTGTGTCATTAAGCTACTCAGGTAAGCTCCTTCTTCCTTCCTGATGGGTGCTTGCAAAGCCATAAATTTTCCTCTTAGTACTGCTTTTGCTGTGTCCCATAAGTTCTGATAGTTTGTGTCTTTATTGTCATTTGTTTTCAGGACCCTTTTGATTTCCTCCTTAATTTCATCTAGGACCCACTGCTTATAGAGCATGAGGCTGTTTAACTTCCAGGTATTAAAAGTTTTTCTTCTGAGACCCTTTGGAATTCAGAAATTATTTCAGAGCCTTGTGGTCAACGAAGATAGTTTGCAAAATTTCTATCCTCTTGATATTATGAAGGTATGTTTTATGTGCCAGCATGTAGTCTATCCTGGAGAATGTCCCATGTACATTGGAGAAGAATGTGTATCCAGGTTTCTGGGGATGGAGTGTCCTATATATATCCACTAGGCCTCTTTCTTCCATTTCTCTCCTCAGGTCTAGTATATTCTTGTTGGGTTTTAGTCTGGTTTACCTATCCTGTGTTGACAAAGCCGTGTAGACGTCCCCCACAATTATTGTGTTGTTATTGATATTATTTTTCTGATTTGTCAACAGTTGTATTAAATATTTTGCTGGCCCCTCATTTGGTGCATATATGTTTAGGAGAGTGAATTCTTCCTGCTCTATATACCCCTTGATTAATATAAAATGTCCATCTTTGTCCCTTACAACCTTCCTGAGTATAAAGTTTGCATTATCTGATATTAGTATGGCCACTCCAGCTTTTTTATGGGTGTTGTTTGCTTGGATGATTTTCCTCCAGCCTTTTATTTTGAGTCTATATTTGTTCTGACTATTCAGGTGCGTTTCTTGTAGGCAGCAAAAGTTGGATTGAATTTTTTGATTCATTTAGCCCCTCTGTGTCTCTTAACTGGTGCATTTAGTCCATTGACATTGAGAGAAAGAATTGTGCTGGGATTTAATGCCATCTTTATATTGAAATTTGGTGTGTCTTTTGCTTAGTCTTGTCTTAAGTTAGGTCTTTCAGTTTTTCTCTTAAGACTGGTTTTGAGTCTGTAAAGTTTCTGAGCTGTTTTTTGTCTGTGAATCCATGTATTCTTCCGTCAAACTGGAAATTGAGTTTTGCTGGGTATAGTATTCTGGGTGAAGCATTCATTTCATTCAGTCTTGTCACAATATCCCACCACTGCTTTCTGGCATTGAGTGTTTCTGGTGACAGGTCTGCTGTAAATCTCAAGGATGCTTGCTTGAATGTAATTTCCCCTTTTGATCTTGCTGTTTTCAGAATTCTGTCTCTATCTGTGGGATTCGTCATTGTGACTAGGATGTGTCTTGGGGTGGTTTTTTTGGGGTCTTTTGGTTGGTACTCTTCGAGCATGCAGGACTTGATCACATATATTCTTTAGCTCTGGAAGTTTCTCTTTAATGATGTTCTTGACTTTTTTTTCTTACTGGAAATTTTCTTCCTGGGTCTCTGGGACTCCAGTGATTCTTAAGTTGTTTCTGTTGATCTTATCATAGACTTCTATTTTCATCTGTTCCCATTCTTTGACTAATTTTTCCATTGTCTGTTTATTTGCTTTAAGTTTTTTTTTCCAATCTCTCCTGCTATATGGAATTGTTATGTACCTCATCTTCCACAGCACCAAGTCTATTCTCAGCTTCTGATACCCTCTCCCAGAGCTTATCCATTTTGTCATTCACTTCGTTTACTGATTTTTTTCAGGCCTGTTAGTTGACATTTTATTTCAGTTTGGAGTTTTTGGATTTCTGTCTTTATATTTTCTTGGATTTATTAGTTTTCTGTTCAACTCGATTCATGGTTTCTTTGAGTTCATTGAGGATCTTCCATATTGCTAGTCTAAAGTCCTTAACTGAGAGGTTAATTAGTTGGTTGGTCATTATCTGGTCATCAGAATTGTCATCTTCATTCTCTATGCCTGATGCTGGCCTGCGTTGTTTCCCCATTGTCACTCTTTTATTGTGGGTTTTTTTACGTGTTGTGGTGGTATTCATTGGGTATATGATGCAGGCAGCACACTCCTCTGGCTCCGCCCTTTCTGGATGGGCTGACTTGCCTCTAAGGGAGGGGAGTACTTTGTGGATGAAGCCTCACACTGGATCAAATCTTAGGCCCGAGCATGCAACAGAGAAAACTGTCCAGAGAGAAATGCTTGCTTCTGTGATCCAGCACAGTTCTTAGTGTGATTTTTTCTTCTTGGTGTAATGGTGTTCTTTTTTTAGAAAGAGCGCAGGGCTGCATAGCAAAGCAGAGCCAAAGTGCTCTGCTGGAGCCTCTTTTCAGCCCACTCCCAAGAGGTTCACGCAAGAGGACAGTAGACAGATACACAGAGGCAGCACTCACAGTTTTTCACAGTCGGTCCCCACTGGGCAGGCGTAGTTTCATGGATTTTCCCAGCCTGGTGTCACAAACAGGGGACCCAGCTTCTGCAAAACTTAGCCAGTTTTTATGTTCTGGAGTCCCGCTCTGAAAATGGCCTCTGGGAGAGCAAGTTTTCTGGAGCCTCTTTTTGGCCCATTCCCAAGAGTCTCACGCAAGAGGACAGTAGACAGATACACAGAGGCAGCACTCACAGTTTTTCCACATCACAAATTCTTATTAAGTTGGGTTACACTAAATTTTTATCTGTAAATCCAGAGCAGCAATAGTATGTCTTTAATGAATGCTCCAAGAGTGTGTAAAGTTAGAGTAAAATACAATCACTCTGCAGATAAATTAGAACAGCATATGTATAGCCTTAAAGTTTGTAAAAGGCCGGCAGACTGCTGCAGAAGCTGGATTCCCTGCTTGGGACATCAGGCGGGGAAAAGACACGAATCTAAGCCTGTGCAGAGGGGCCCAACTGTGAGTGTGAACTGTAAATATCTGTCTACTGTCCTCTTGTGTGAAACTCTTGGGAGTGGGGCAAAAGAGCTCCAGAAATCTGCTCTCCCTATCCCGGAGGCCATTTCCAGGGCGGGACTTCAGAACATAAAAACTGGCCAGCAGACTGCTGCAGAAGATGGATTCCCTGCTTGAGACATAAGGCGGGGAAAAGACACGAATCTAAGCCTGCGCAGAGGGGCCCAACTGTGAGTGTGAACTGTAAATATCTGTCTACTGTCCTCTTGTGTGAAACTCTTGGGAGTGGGGCAAAAGAGGCTCCATCAGAGCTCCGCTTCGCTACGCGGCCGTGCGCTCCTTCTAAGAAAAGAACACCATTGCAACAATAAGAAAAAATCACAATAAGAACTGTGCTATATCAGAGAAGCAAGCATTTCTCTCTGGACTGTCTTCTCTGTTGCATGCTCGGGCCTAAGATTTGACCCAGTGTGAGGCTTCATCCACGGAGGACTCCCCTCCCTTAGAGGCAAGTCATCCCATCCAGAAAGGGAGAAGCCAGAGGAGTGTGCTGCCTACATCATATAGACAATGAATACCACCACAACACGTAGAAAAACCCACAATACAAGTGTGACAATGGGGAAACAACGCAGGCCAGCATCAGACATAGAGAATGAAGATGACAATTCTGAGGACCAGATAATGACTGAACAACTAATCAACCTCTCAGATAAGGACTTTAGACTAGCAATATGGAAGGTGCTCAACAGACTCCAAGAAACCATGGATCGAGTTGAACAGAACACTAATAAGAACCAAGAAAATATGAAGGCAGAAATGACAAAACTCCAAACTGAAATAACATGTCAACTAACAGGACTGAAAAAGTCAGTAAACGAAGTGAATGACAAAATGGATAAGCTCTGGGACAGGGTATCAGAAGCTGAGAATAGACTTGGTGCTGTGGAAGATGAGATACATAACAATTCCATACAGCAGGAGAGATTGGACAAAAAACTTAAAGCAAATGAGCAGACAACGGAAAAATTAGTCAAAGAATGGGAACAGATGAAAATAGAAGTCTATGATAAGATCAACAGAAACAACTTAAGAATCATTGGCATCCCAGAGACCCAGGAAGAAAATTCCCAGGAAGAATCAATGGTCAAGAACATCATTAAAGAGAAACTTCCAGAGCTAAAGAATATAGGTGATCAAATCCTGCATGCTCGAAGAGTACCAACCAAAAGAGACCCCAGAAAAACAACCCCAAGACACATCCTAGTCACAATGACAAATCCCACAGATAGAGACAGAATTCTGAAAACAGCAAGATCAAAAGGGGAAATTACATTCAAGCAAGCATCCTTGAGATTTACAGTAGACCTGTCACCAGAAACACTCAATGCCAGAAAGCAGTGGTGGGATATTGTGACAAGACTGAATGAAATGAATGCTTCACCCAGAATACTATACCCAGCAAAACTCACTTTCCGGTTTGACGGAAGAATACATGGTTTCACTGACAAAAAGCAGCTCAGAAACTTTACAGACACAAAACCAGTCTTAAGAGAAAAACTGAAAGACCTAATTTAAGACAAGACTAACCAAAAGACACCAAATTTCGATATAAAGATGGCATTAAATCCCAGGACAATTCTTTCTCTCAACGTCAATGGTCTAAATGCACCAGTCAAGAGACACAGAGTGGCTAAATGGATCAAAAAATTCAATCCAACCTTCTGCTGCCTACAAGAAACACACCTGAATAGTCAGAACAAACATAGACTCAAAATAAAAGGCTGGAGAAAAATCATCCAAGCAAACAACACCCATAAAAAAGCTGGAGTGGCCATACTAATATCAGATAATGCAAACTTTATACTCAGGAAGGTTGTAAGGGACAAAGATGGACATTTTATATTAATCAAGGGGTATATAGAGCAGGAAGAATTCACTCTCCTAAACATATATGCACCAAATGAGGGGCCAGCAAAATATTTAATACAACTGT
Organism: Suncus etruscus; assembly: GCF_024139225.1. Classification (NCBI taxonomy): domain Eukaryota; kingdom Metazoa; phylum Chordata; class Mammalia; order Eulipotyphla; family Soricidae; genus Suncus; species Suncus etruscus. The sequence goes on along the minus strand of NC_064852.1, from coordinate 107,232,386 downwards.
TGACAAATCTGAAAAATAATATCAATAACAACACAATAATTGTGGGGAACCTTAACACGGCTTTGTCAACACTGGATAGGTCAACCAGACTGAAACCCAACGAGAATATACTAGACCTGAGGAGAGAAATGGAAGAAAGAGGCCTAGTGGATATATATAGGACACTCCACCCCCAGAAACCTGGATACACATTCTTCTCCAATGTACATGGGACATTCTCCAGGATAGACTACATGCTGGCACATAAAACATATCTCCATAATATCAAGAGGATAGAAATTTTGCAGACTACCTTTGCTGACCACAAGGCTCTGAAATTATTTGTGAATTCCAAAGGGACTCAGAAGAAAAACATTAACACCTGGAAGTTAAACAGCCTCATACTCAATAACCAGTGAGTCCGAGATGAAATCAAGGAGGAAATCAAAAGGTTCCTGGAAAAAAATGACAATAAAGACACAAACTATCAGAACTTATGGGACACAGCAAAAGCAGTACTGAGAGGAAAATTTATAGCTTTGCAAGCACACATCAGGAAGGAAGAAGGAGCTTACCTGAGTAGCTTAATGACACAGCTAATAGAACTAGAAAGTGCTCAACAAAAGGACCCAAAAATAGGAAGACAGAAGGAAATAACAAAGCTGAGAGCAGAAATCAATGAAGTGGAAACCCAAAAAACAATCCGAAAGATTAACGTAAGCAGAAGTTGGTTCTTTGAAAAAATAAACAAGATTGATAGACCACTGGCAAACCTAACAAAGAAAGAGAGAGAGAGAAACTTGATAACTCGTATTAGGAATGAAAAAGGAGAGATCACTACTGATATGACAGAGATTCAAAGGGTAATCAGAAACTACTTTGAGAAACTCTACGCCACTAAAAATGAGAACCTGGAAGAAATGGATAAATTCTTGGACTCTTATAATCTTCCACGGTTGAAGGAAGAGGATGTAGCATATCTAAACACCCCCATAACCATTAATGAAATCAAAACGGTAATCAAAGGTCTGCCGAAAAACAAAAGCCCAGGCCCAGATGGATTCACTAATGAATTCTTTCAAACTTTCCAAGAGGAACTACTACCAATCCTGGCAAGACTCTTTCATGAAATTGAACAAACGGAAACACTTCCAAATAGCTTTTATGAAGCCAACATCACCTTGATACCTAAACCAGACAGAGATGCTACGAAAAAAGAAAATTACAGACCAATATCGCTGATGAATGCCGATGCAAAGATCTTCAACAAAATCCTGGCAAATAGGATTCAATGCCTCATTAAGAAGATCATCCACTACGATCAAGTAGGTTTCACCCAGGAATGCAAGGCTGGTTTAACATCCGTAAATCCATCAACATCATACACAACATCAATAACAAGAAAAATAAAAACCACATGATCATATCAATAGATGCAGAGAAAGCATTTGATAAGGTCCAACACCCATTCTTGATCAAAACTCTCAGCAAGATGGGAATGGAAGGAACCTTTCTCAATCTAGTTGAAGCCATCTACCACAAGCCAATGGCAAATATTATCCTCAACGGAGAAAAACTAAAAGCCTTCCCTCTAAATTCTGGTACAAGACAAGGCTGTTCTCTCTCACCACTCCTATTCAACATAGCACTGGAAGTACTTGCTATAGCGATTAGGCAAGAAAAAGATATCAAGGGAATCCAGATAGAAAAGGAAGAAGTCAAGCTCTCACTGTTTGCAGATGACATGATACTCTACTTCGAAAACCCTAAAGACTCCACCAAAAAGCTTCTATAAACAATAGACTCATATAGCAAGGTGGCAGGCTACAAAATTAACACACAAAAATCAATGGCCTTTCTATACACCAATAGCAATAAGGAAGAAATGGACATTAAGAAAACAATCCCATTCACAATAGTGCCACACAAACTCAAATATCTTGGAATCAACTTGACTAAAAATGTGAAGGACCTATACAAAGAAAACTATAAAACTCTGCTCCAAGAAATAAGAGAGGACACGCGGAAATGGAAACGCATACCCTGCTCGTGGATTGGCAGGATTAACATCATCAAAATGGCAATACTCCCCAAGGCATTATACAGATTTAATGCTATCCCTCTAAAGATACCCATGACATTCCTCAAAGAAGTGGATCAGGCACTTTTGAAATTCATTTGGAACAATAAACACCCTCGAATAGCTAAAGCAATCATTGGGAAAAAGAATATGGGAGGAATTACTTTCCCCAACTTAAACTGTACTACAAAGCAATAGTTATCAAAACAGCATGGTATTGGAATAAGGACAGGCCCTCAGACCAGTGGAATAGACTTGAATACTCAGAAAATGTTCCCCAGACATACAACCACCTAATTTTCGATAAAGGAGCAGGAAACCCTAAATGGAGCAGGGAAAGCCTCTTCAACAAGTGGTGTTGGCACAATTGGATAGCCGCTTGCAAAAAATTGAGCGTAGACCCCCAGCTATCATCATGCACGAAGGTAAAATCCAAATGGATTAAAGACCTTGATATCAGCCCCAAAACCATAAGATATATAGAACAGCACATAGGCAAGACACTCCAGGACATTACAGGCATCTTCAAGGAGGAAACTGCACTCTCCAAGCAAGTGAAAGCAGAGATTAACAGATGGGAATATATTAAGCTGAGAAGTTTCTGCACCTCAAAGGAAATAGTGCCCAGGATACAAGAGCCACCCACTGAGTGGGAGAAACTATTCACCCAATACCCATCAGATAAGGGGCTAATCTCCAAAATATACAAGGCACTGACAGAACTTTACAAGAAAAAAACATCTAATCCCATCAAAAAATGGGGAGAAGAAATGAACAGACACTTTGACAAAGAAATACAAATGGCCAAAAGACACATGAAAAAATGCTCCACATCACTAATCATCAGGGAGATGCAAATCAAAACAACGATGAGATACCACCTCACACCACAAAGAATGGCACACATCACAAAGAATGAGAACAAACAGTGTTGGCGGGGATGTGGAGAGAAAGGAACTCTTATCCACGGCTGGTGGGAATGCCGTCTAGTTCAACCTTTATGGAAAGCGATATGGAGATTCCTTCAAAAACTGGAAATCGAGCTCCCATATGATCCAGCTATACCACTCCTAGGAATATACCCTAGGAACACAAAAATACAGTACAAAAACCCCTTCCTTACACCTATATTCATTGCAGCACTATTTACCATAGCAAGACTCTGGAAACAACCAAGATGCCCTTCAACAGATGAATGGCTAAAGAAACTGTGGTACATATACACAATGGAATATTATGCAGCTGTCAGGAGAGATGAAGTCATGAAATTTTCCTATACATGGATGTATACGGAATCTATTATGCTGAGTGAAATAAGTCAGAGAGAGAGAGAAAAACGCAGAATGGTCTCACTCATCTATGGGTTTTAAGAGAAATGAAAGACATTCTTGCAATAATAATTTCCAGACACAAAAGTGAAAAGAGCTGGATGTTCCAGCTCACCATAGGAAGCTCACCACAAAGAGTGATGAGTTTAGTTAGAGAAATAACTACATTTTGAATTTTCCTTATAATGAGAATGTATGAGGGAAATGGAGAGCCTGTTTGGAGTACAGGCGGGGGTTGGGTGGGTAGGAGGGAGACTTGGACATTGGTGATGGGAATGTTGCACTGGTGATGGGTGGTGTTCTTTACATGACTGAAACCCAAAAACAATCATGTATGTAATCAAGGTGTTTAAATAAAAAAAAAAATTAAAAAAAAAAAGTTTGTAAAAAAAATTTTTTTACTTGGCTCACAACTTCAATAATAGAACGTATTCCAACATGCATGAAATATATGTAAAATAATGATTGTAAAAATTTTTTCAGAAATATCATATTGCTGTGATATTTTAATGAAGAATACAATCTCGTTTGTTATACATGTTTTGATTGTGGATAACTAAAAGACTTTGAATATTTGGAAACTGGAAAAGAAGAAGTCCTAATTTCCTTCTTCAGTGAATTTGCATCAATATTTGATTACAGATTTAACCGTTGGCATAATCTTAAAGCAATAAACTCTCTTACAATATGTAAAACCCAGGTGGGTTGTGCAACAAGTGGAATATCAGTCCAGTCAAGCTGAAATTTCGTTCAACTGGGAAAAATGTTGATATATGGATTCTAAATGTCCAGTCACTGAGAGTTGTAGAAAGTCTCATGAGTCTGGAGAGAGTAACAATGATCCTCCTTTAATTGCATACTATTTCTTTCGTCCTTTTAAAATAAAATTAATTTGTTAAAAAAATCAAAGTTCAATCATAAGTTATTTGACATAAACTAGAACGATAGTGATAAACACAGCATGTATTATGCAATACATGTTCACTAAAAGTTTAATTTTATTGTATTTAAATAAATTAATGTTTCTTCTACTTACCAGCCTATTACAATGGAAAACGCTTATTAACTACCTTTGTAGTAGCTTACTTTATCAATGTATTTGTCTTGAATTAGCTCTTTATGTCTCCATTTTTATGTTGTAATGATGCTAGAAATAATTTAGCCAATCAACCAATCATCATGATTGACACAATATCTTGGTTATATTTTGCTGACATATAAGTATGGTTATGTTATGTTATGTTCCTTTCAACTGAACTCTTTTTATAATTTATCTAGTTTTGAACTTCTTGGGCATATATGTTATATATATCTTTAAAATATATTTTTTTATTATTTTTGAGTCAAGTTCTTGATTTATGTAATATTGAACATAGTAATAAAGACATCTTCAAGTTAAATTGGAAAGCTGTCTATAACTGAAAGTGAGTTAGATATGTAGAGTCCTTCATACTAAAATTAATGCAACGAAGAAGTTGTATTGAGTTCTCAGACAAAGACCAAAGGGAAAAGGAAGTATTAATTGGTGTGTCTCAATTTTAACTAAATAATTATTATTTGAGAGAGCGATAAAATTTTGTAAATTTTAGGTTTTGTGTGTGTGTTTTGTTTTTATTTTGGGGCCACATCTGGTGGTGAGAAGTTACTCCTGGATCTTCTTTTAGAAATTGCTCCTGGCAGCACAGGGATGCCAGGGATTAAATCTGGTTTTGTCCGGGGTTGGCAGCATGCAAGGCTGTCCTTACCTTACTACTGTTCTATCACTCCAGCCTAATGTAAATTTTATTTTAAATTCATCAGGCTGAGGCCACCAATTCTTTTTAGTAGGTGATGACAAGAATGAAGTGAATAGGGCCAGAGCAGTGGCGCAGAGTGGTAAGATGTCTGCCTTTCCGGCACTAGCCTAGGATGGACCAAGTTCGATTTCCCACCATCCCATATGGTCCCCTAAGCAATTCTGAGCACATATCCAGGAGTAACCCCTGAGCATAACCAGGTGTGGCCCAAAAATCCCCCCCAAAATGAAAGGAATGAAAGGAATGGAACTACTAGATGTTGTGTGTAAAGCTTTATAATTTTTTAACCGATTATTCATAGGCATTTTTAATCCTAAAATTATAGATGAGAACACTGAGAGGAGATAACTAATATATGATCAACTAACATATCAAATATTTTACAGATAGCATAGCAGGTTTATAACATTAGAGTCTCAATAAATAAAGAAAAACAAGCATTCCTTTCAAAGTACCAGAAACTCACCACACTACTTTCTCCCAAACTGTTCAAACTGTGAATTAAAAAGAATTGAGAAAAGTCAAGAATCAGAGAAAAAAAAGTATTGGCAGTATTATATGTTGGCTGTATCAAATGAGCCATTATTTCACCTTTAGCTTAGTAGAGAAAATTCACCAGTTTTCCATGTAGAGATTCTGCGGGGTTTAGAGCTTAGAGACTTGTGATTTTACTTCTGCCCAGGAGATTGGAGTACAGGCTTGATGTTAGATAATCTGCTTTCCCAGTTGTGCTTTAGTCAAGTGCATGTAGAGGGGGAAAATGTACTTCCTTTAGAGAGGAGGTAGAAAAGTATTATATGCTTCTCATAAACCAAGTTAGAGGCTCAAGGGAGTGTAAATTCATTTGGAGGCTTTTTCAATAAATTGTTCTTCCCAAGAGAAGTATGAGCAGTACCTTCTAGAAGGAGTCTTAAATTTCAAAACTGAAAGTACATATAGTAATGCCTCCTGGAGAACTAGACTACAAAGAAATAACCAACCGATGGGGAAATGCAGCCAGAAAACTATAGAAGACACACATATAAGACCCCAAAAGGAGGGGGCACACCTCTGCAAAATTAGAGAACAAAGTCATGTCTCATACCACTATTCAAGAATGAATTCGATTTCTGTCTCATATGTCCTTTCCCTATATTTATTCATTAGACGAACTGGAGGGAGATGGTAGGGTGAAGATAAAAAGAAAGAATGAATAAGCTCAGTCCCCAAGAAATCTGACAGAAAACAATGAGATCCAGCTGAGAGAAAGGAAGAGAAATTAGCATTAAATGAAATTATGTATTTTGATTATTTTCTGGGCTTAAAATTCATATTTAGATATTAAACTGTTTATAATTTGAAGTGAGATTAGGACATTCTAGGTGACTTGCCAGATGTGTATTTCATCTTTGTCTCTGTCTGGATTTAGGAGCACAGTGACAATTTCTCAGTTTCTCATATTGCATGTATTTATTGATACCATAGTCCAAAATTCTAGAATTTCCAGAGAAACCACGACTACCTAAATACACTTTTATAAAATCTGGCTTCCACCAACTGCCAGTTGTTTGATAAAATGTGAAAAGATGGCTATTGGGTGGGTGGGTGGGGAACCAGTACCTAAGGAAATAAGGTACTGCAAGGAATATAGTATTATGAGAGAAACTCTTCTTTGAGTCAAAGAAAATAAAATTGCAATTCATAAGCAGACAAGGAAAGCCCAGGACAAAAATGTCCTACACTGTGTCAGGGAAGGCCCATATGAACATATGAACAGGAAAAAGAAATGGAGAGATGTCAAAATGCATAGAACATATTTGGGTATCAAATTGCAAACTTATTGACATACTTGAGAAAGGAATGCTTTGTCTTTATACAATCACTTTAATGAAGTCTATTACATTAACTTTTTCTAAGCCAACAGGCTAAAGGTACAGCAAGACCTAATGTGAGAATCCTCATGTGTTTTTCATTTGCTTAATATGGAAAGAAGGAAGGAAGGAAGGAAGGAAGGAAGGAAGGAAGGAAGGAAGGAAGGAAGGAAGGAAGGAAGGAAGGAAGGAAGGAAGGAAGGAAGGAAGGAAGGAAGGAAGGAAGGAAGGAAGGAAGGAAGGAAGGAAGGAAGGAAGGAAGGAAGGAAGGAAGGAAGGAAGGAAGGAAGGAAGGAAGGAAGGAAGGAAGGAAGGAAGGAAGGAAGAAAGGAAGGAAGGAAGGAAGGAAGCACTTTTCCTTGCTCTGCCCACTATTGTTTGCAATATATCTTAGCGTGCTATGTGCTTGACATTCCCAAATTCCCAATACCTCCAGAGATAAAGCTCTTACACAGGAGACAGTCAGTCAGATGTAACTCTCCTGCTCTTTAAGGTAAAAATGCTTTACCACTGAGCTATGCTCATGTTCACTACTGACCTTCCTTATAGCGCTTAATAAAATGAGTGCAAGCTTTGCAAGTGGAAGATGGACATTCTATTTCCTGCACAGCCTTTCCTGCACTGGTCCCCCAAGCAAAGGTAAAAATGATCTCCAGGCATAGAGCTGAAAGTAGCCCCAGAGCTGAAAATAAGCAAACATATAAAACCTGCAATGCTTTCTTTACTCTCTTCCTTCCAGTCAACCCTTCTTTCTGGCATCTCCTCTTCAGAGACTCAGATCTAAGTCTTGTGTTCTGAACCTCCTTAACTTAACACACTTTCTTCATTGTTCTTTGTCCACTCCAGAAAGCCTGAAATGACATAGCAACCGAGCTTTAGAGTCCTGGGTGATAAGAACAGTGCACTCTATTACCCTGCAGCCCAGGTAGCCTGGCAAGAAGGAAATATATTGTTGCCAAAAATTTCTGAAGGAATGAAAAATGCCTTGTTTGTATATTAAGTTCTGGATATTTGGGATGGGGGCACATCCAGCTGCGCTCAGAGGCTCTGCCCTCAGAAGTCACTCCTGTCAATGCAGGAGCTGGAAACTGAACCCAAGTTAGCCCCATGCAAAGCAAGTGCCTTAACAGTTATGGTATTACTTTGCCCCCATCAAATTCTGGATTTTTAAATATTAGTTCATTGAGTCTTTAAAAATCCTATGAATGGCAAAGAATCCACCAACTCTCTAGATCCCCTACATTCAAATGATTTAGATCTTTCTCTCCATACTATGACTCCTTACGAATAGAATTTTGTTTAAAAAAGAAAATCCACCTCTTGGATTTGTTTTACTTTTCATTTCACTGTTATACTTCTCCCTACCAGAGACAGAGTGTGCCAGGAATTCAAAGACCAAGGTTCTTAAAAAATCTTGAGCTGAAGATGGAGCATCTCTCAGAATTTAGATTTCACTTGGGTGCTGTGATTTTTGGTGGAACTAGTGTGTCTCACAGAGATATTTATTTCCCTGGATTCAAAGACGACTTTTAGACAGTCCTGCCTCTATCAAGGGCTGTGTCTGGCTTTGCATTTAATGTACTTATAATTGGTCTTTGAAATTTGAGAAGGCTAATAGTACATTTGCAATAAAGCCTTCTATTTGCATGAAAAACATGTCCTTACTGGCAGTCTAATATGTCTGGGTCAGCTACTATAACTTTTCAGTAAATCATTTCTATGTATTGGTTTAAATTCTATTATGGTCCAGTTAGTCTTTATTACTAAGAACATCTGATATATTTGATTTTCAAATTTACAGTTGCTGCATTAATAAAAGACAAAAATTAGTATTTTTTCCTCCAGTACTGTGTTAGTGATTAGAGGCTCCCAAATGCATATTCATTTTAGTTGTACAGAGATAGTTACAGAAGTAATTAAAATGGATTCTTAAACCACATTATTGTGATACTGCCTGAGCAAATAAAATTCTCTCTCAATCTCCAAACTCTGAAACATCTTCTGACTTCCCCTGTGTATTATTATGCTGAGATTCAGCCTTAGGGAATATAAATACAAGCCAGTTCTTTTTTAATAAGGAACAAATGGGTATCACATTATCTGGATCTTTTGTGCCTATTCAAATTTATTGTTAAACTGTATTGAATTTACACCTCTAAATTTCAGAGATTCATGGCCAAGATTACTGGAACTTTGCATCTGATAAGAATTGGCACAGAATTCAAAATGGCTCCCTCTACCTATCTAATTACTTTGATAAATGCCTTATCCTCAAAAAAAATTCCACACAGAACTGCTTATAATACTTACAATGCTTCTACAATTTTTTTTATCTCTAGAATATTTTGAGACGTAGGGTGAGCTATACAATATTATTTTCTTAACTAATGATGACAAATTTGACTCACCAATAGGGGTTTATTTCCAACTGTTGTTTCCATGATTCCAAGAGATTAAAAATATGATTCTTCCCAGTACTCCCTATAGTGAGTCCAGGCCCAGAATGAGCCCTAGACACAGTTGGAAGTGGCCCCCAAACCAAAAGAAAATAAAGAACATACATCTCTTGACTTATTATCTCAATAATATACAAAGAAAACAGCAAGGTAACACCAAGTAACAGCTAAAGCCAAAAACAAACCTGTTTTATCATCCTGAAGTTTATATATTTGGATATCGTTTATAAGAAAATAGATTCAAAATTATGAACATAAAGTTAAATGAAAACAAATTGTAGTATAAAATAAAGTTCAATTGCTCATAGTAAAAGTTGTCAGAGCAATAGTATAGCAGATATAGCTTATCTTGTATGCTGCCAACTCAGTTTAATCCTCAGCATTACATTATAAGCATTGCCAGGAGTGATTCTTTTTTTTTATTAATATCTTTATTTAAACACCTTGATTACAAATATGACTGTAGTTGGTTTTCAGTCATGTAAAGAGCATCCCCTTCACTAGTGCAACATTCCCATCACCGATGTCCCAAATCTCCCTCCTCCCCATCCCACCCAGGCCTATACTCTAGATAGGCTTTCTATTTCCATCATTCACTCATATTGTTCTGATAGTTCTCAAAGTAGTTATTTCTCTAACTGCACTCATCACTCTTTGTGGTTAGCTTCATGTAGTGAGCTGGGCTTTCCAGCCCTTCTCTCTTTGTCTCTGAAAATTATTGCAAAAATGAATTCTATTTTTCTTAAAGCCCATAGATGAGTGAGACTATTCTTCACCTATCTCTCTCCCTCTGGCTTATTTCACTCAGCATAATAGATTCCATGTACAACAATGTAAAGGAAAATTTCATGACTTTATCTCTCCTGGTGGCTGCATAATATTCTATTATGTATATGTATCACAGTTCTTTAGCCATTCATCTGTTGAAGGGCATCTTGATAGTTTCCAGAGTCTGGCTATTGTAAGTAGTGCTGCAATGAATATAGGTTTTGAGGAAGGAATTTTTGTATTGTATTTTTGTGTTCCTTGGGTATATTCCTAGGAATGGCATAGCTGGATCATATGAAGCTCAATTTTCAGTTTTTTTGGAGGAATCTCCATATCGCTTTCCATAAAGTTTGGACTAGAGGGCACTCCCACCAGCAGTGAGTAAGAGTTCCTTTCTCTCCACATCCCTGCCAGCACTGCTTGTTCTCATTCTTTGTGATGTGCTGCAATCTCTGTGGCATGAGATGGTACCTCATAGTTGTTTTTATTTTCATCTGCCTGATGACTAGTGATGTGGAGCATTTTTCATGTGCCTTTTGACCATTTGTATTTCTTTTTTGACAAAGTGTCTGTTCATTTCTTCTCCCCATTCTTTTGATGGGATTAAATGGTTTTTTCTTGTAAAGTTCTGTTAGTGAATTGTATATTTTGGATATTAGCCCCTTATCTGTTGGATATTGGGTGAATAGTTTCTCCCACTCAGTGGGTGACTCTTGTATACTGGGTACTATTTCCTTTGAGATGCAGAATCTTCTCAGCTTAATATATTCCCATCTGTTTATCTTTGCTTCCACTTGTTTGAAGAGTGCTGTTTCCTCCTTAAAGATGCCTTTAGTCTCAATGTCATGGAGTGTTTTACCTACATGTTGTTTCAGGTCTAATATCATAGTCTTTAATCCATTTGGATTTTACCTTCATACCTGGTGTTATCTGGAGATCTGGGTTTGCCTTTTTGCAAGTGCTAACCCATTGGTTGGCAAGCCAGGGCTCGCGAGCCACATGAGGCTCTTTACACTTTTTTTTTTTTTTGTGGTTTTTGGGTCACACCCGGCAGTGCTCAGGGGTTATTCCTGGCTCCAGGCTCAGAAATTGCTCCTGGCAGGCACGGGGGACCATATGGGGCGCCGGGATTCGAACCGATGACCTCCTGCATGAAAGGCAAACGCCTTACCTCCATGCTATCTCTCCGGCCCCCTCTTTACACTTTTTAATGTGGCTCTTCTGTGTGCCGGTGGCAGCTCCAGGAATCAGGACTCTGCTCCTAGCCTCTGTCAGTGCACGCCCTGTGTGGCTCTCAAAATAAATTTCAATCGTGGTTTGGGCGAGATTTGACTCAGTTGAAAAAAAGGTTGCCCACCATTGGGCTAACCAGTTGTGCCAACATCAGTTGTTGAAGAGGCTTTCCTTGCTTCATTTAGGAGTTCTTGCCCCTTATAAAAAATTAAGTGATTGTATATCTTTGGAACATTCTCTGAGTACTCAAGCCTATTTCACTGATCTGAGAGTCTGGTGTGTCTTTATTACAATACTATTGCTTTGTAATACAGTTTAAAGTTGAGGAAAAGTAATGTCTATATTTCTTTTCCCAAGGATTGCTTTAGCTATTTGAAGATGTTTATTGTTCCAAATGAATTTCGTAAGTGTTTGATCCACTTCTTTGAAGAATGGCATCAGTATCTTTAGAGGGATTGAAATAAATCTGTACAGTGCTTTGGGGAGTATTGCCATTTTAATGATGTTAATCCTGCCAATCCATGAGCAAGGTATTTGTTTTCATTTTCTCATGTCCTCTCTTATATCTTGGAGCAGGGTTTTATAGATTTCTTTGTATAGATATTTCATGTCTTTAGTCAAGTTGACTACAAGATATTTGAGTTTGTGTGGCACTAATGTGAATGGGGTTCTGTTCTTAATGTCCATTTCTTTCCTATATTTATTGGTGTTTTGAAAGGTCATTGATTTTTGTGTGAAAATTTTGTAGGCTGTCACATTTCTATATGCACCTATTGTTTCTAGAATATTTTTGGTAGTCTTTAGGATTTTTTAAGTAGAGTATCATGTCATCTGCAAACACTGAGAGCTTGATTTCTTTTCCTATCTGGACTCCCTTGATAGCTCTTTCTTGCCTAATTGCTATAGCAAGTACTTCCAAAAGCATTAGGTTCAGAATATTATTTTTGTTTTGTTTTGTTTTGGACCACACCCAGTGACACTCAGGGGTTACTCCTGGCTATGTGCTCAAAAATTGTTCCTGGCTTGGGTACCATATGAGATGCTGGGGGATCGAACCATGGTCCATTCTAGGTTAGTGTGTGCAAGGCAAACACCCTACCATTTGTGCTACCACTCCTGTTCCAGGCTCAGAATTTTCTTTTATCAAATATCATATTGCGGGTGTCCTGTAAGCCCCCCAAAGGGGCCCGACCAGCGGAGAGTGGACGAGAGGCTCACGAACAGACACACCTTAATTTTACGAGGCTCAGATCACACCACACCTGTAAGAAATCTAAGAGAGGTTAATAACAAATGACCCAAGACAGAAATTCCGTTCAAAGGCTTTTAATGTGACCCTGCATTTTCTTATATAGACAAGGTAAAAAGGGGCAGGCATAGGTAATGTCAATCACTCTTTTTGGCGCGCAGGCCATTTCATTATTCCAAATAAGGTATAAACACAGGACAGGTATGGAGGAACAATGAACATAACATCATTCCCCAAATATGGAAAGTGGGCAGTGGGGCAGGGGGCAGTACAACCTGCAAGTCATGCTAGATAAGCAGTTTCCATGGAAACACCCTGTGACCCCGGGTAGGGTCTGCTTGACCACATTCCCAGGCTCTTAACAGATTTATGATGGAGCAATGTTCTGAAGAAATAACTTTGTAAAAACAATGTTGCACAAAACTATAATGAATACCTTGTTAACTCAAGAATGCGGGCCAGGGGAGTATAGCTTCATTCCTGGGAGTGGTACCAGGCTGTGTTCCTCTCCCCTGGGCTAAGAAGTTATTTATTACTTATATTTATTTATTATATATTTATATATATATTATATATAAATATATAAATATATATTATATATTTATATATATATTTATTACTTATATTTATTATTATTGTGGCTGCTATTTTCCTGCTGGCCCAGGGGCCTTGTAGCAAACAGCACGTAGGCAGTTTTCAGGTGCAAAACTGGAAAATGGCAGAGAGGCTTTTGCAAAAATGGCCACTGTCAGGTCATGGTAACCAACATCATATTATAAATTTAGAACTTGCATCTTCTTGAATACACACATCTTCTCATTACAAATTCTATAAACATTATATATTATGCAATAGCATTTTTAACATAATTGGGGCATAATCCTGAATGTCATTAAAATGACTGCTAGAGGAATTACTGAAGGCAATTTCTATAATTAAATGGCAATGTATAACTGCTGTGCCTATTGAGATGCTGAAAACCACTTGAATACAGTTCATTAAGCTCAAAGTACAGTTCTTATGGTCTTTTTCAAATTTCTTTTAAATATATAATATTTACATGGATATGTATAAGTAACATATTAATAATATCCATGTAAATATTTTTCCATGAATCCTCCCAGGATCTTGGAAATATCCCATGTAAATGAAGAATTTTAAAGAGTAACCTCAAATTTTTATGATGAATCTATTTCTAAGACTTTATTAGTAGCAAAAGTGTTTATGAGAATTTAAGCAGTTGAAACTCAATGAATTATGCCACTGCATTTGCATTAGAGAAGAAAAAAGAGCAGGTAGAAAAATTGAGGATGAGGATGAGAGATAGTAAATACCAAGCATATGGTGTATTTTGAGATTATTTGCGTCACTTTGATCCCAATTTAATTACCAAAAACAAACAAAAGTTGGTTGGAAAGCATTTAAGGTCTTAGTGGATGCTATTCTGAATGTAATGTGGGTACAGTTTACATTTAGTAACTTAATGCTTCTCACTAAAGTTATTTTTTTAACTATGAGACAATATTAGTTTCAAATTAGAAATCAATCTAAAAGGAAAAACAACATATTTTGGTGGATTGTATTAATGTTTAGTTTGGTTTTTTTGTTAGCATTTCTCTTTTGATTTGTGGGCTTTTTGGTGATTATTGGAACAAAATACAATTATTATAGTATGCCTTCAACATATCTAAGAATTCAAAACACAATCACAAATTGGGTTAGTTCTAGTTAAGAAGATCTTATCAAATAATGAGGGAGAAAGTTTGCCACTGTCTTTAACTGTAGTTCCCTGGCTTTCTAGTGTTAATTCCATTCATGCCTGTCTGCAAATACAGAATTTACAATTGTAGTTAACTAAGGAAAACAAGAAAGTTTCCTACTACTTATTAACTACACATACAAAGTGCAGCAACCTGGGTTCAAAATACCTGGTTTCAAATAACTTCAGTTTTCTGCAATTTATTTGAATTAGATTGGCTGTCTTAAACACAGTTTAAGTTTATAGAGTTCTGTCTCAATATATTTTTTATTTTTTTTATAATTTTATTGTGACCAATGTGAATTACAAGTCTTTCACTTTATATTTAAGGCACACAGTGACAGTGAATTGGGGACATTCACACCACCAATATTATCCTCCCTCCACCCCTGTTTCCAGCATGTACCTGATAACCCCACTTTCTCCCCCTGGACTGCTAGTGTAACATCCCCTTTGTGTATAGCTTGTTGTAGATTGATTCTTTTGTCGTTGACTTTAGATTTGGTTTTTAGGTCCGATCATTTTTATTTCCACGCAATATTCAAGCAACTGTTTGCTCCTGGTATCATCCATTTTTTTCCTCCTCAATTTATAAAGCAGAATAAGATGATTTGAGTGCTATGGTACTCTTGGGGGAAAACAAACCAACAACAACAAAAGAAGACAGGAGGGACCCCATCTAGAAGCGATTTAAATAAGAGAGAGGGAGCTCTCGCTCAGTAAGTGCACGGGCCTGGGTGCTGGGACTTTTGGCTGGTTTGGAACCACCCTTCCCCACTAAGGACCCTGTCCGACTACCTGGTAAGCAAGCATGTGTTCATGTGTCTGTTGGCCATCTTTTGGTCTTCCATGGAAAAGTGTCTATTCATTTCTTCTCCCCATTTTTATGGCTTTATTATTTATTTATTTATTATTTATTTATTGGAGCTCACCTTTCTGAGTGCTTTGTATATTCTAGATATCAGTTCTTTATCTGACATGCTGAGTGCAAAAACGTTTTCCCATTCCATTAACTGTCTTCTATATTAAGAAGGTTTTCTTTCACCATGCAGAAACTTTTTAGTTTGATGTAGTCCCATATATATATAGGTTTGATGTTAATATTCTTGCCATTGGCATTCTGTCTTCAAAGACTTTTTTGATATATAAGTCTTGGAGTGTTCTGCCTATTCTTTCCTCAATAAACTTTATAGATTCGGGTCTGATTTCAAGGTCTTTAATTCATTTTGAGTTAACTTTTGTGTAAGGTGTGAGGTATGGAACAATCTTTAATTTTTGACAGGTGGTTATCCAGTTCTTCCAACACCATTTGTTGAAGAGACTGTCTTTGTTCCATTTTAAGTTCTTTGATCTTTTGTTAAATATTAGTTGACTGTATATTTGGAGGTTTATTTCTGGATATTCTGTTCTAACCCACTGATCTGAGACTGTCTTTATTCTAGAACTGTTTTGATCACTATGGCTTTATAGTAAAGCTTCAGGTGAAATAACCAGCTTCTTGTTTTTCAGTATGTATTTGGCTACCCTGGGTCACTTGTGGTTCCAAATGAATTTTGTAGTTGATTGTTCTAAGTAGTTAAAAAATGATATCTGAATTTGGATAGGGATTGCATTGAAGCTTAGATAAGAATGTCATTTGGACTATGTTGAGTATATCTACCCATGAGCATGGGATGTTCTTCTATTTTCTTAGATCCTCTTCAATTTCTTTCTAAAGTGTTTTGAGGTTTTCATGGTATAGGTCCTTCACTTCTCTTGTAAGGTTGATTCCTGGGTACATGATATTTTTGGAAACTATTTTAAATGGGATTGTCTCCTTAATCTCTTTCTCCTCTACTTTGTTATTTGTATAGAGGAATGCTACTGTCTTTTGCGTATTGACTTATAACCAGCCACTTTGCTGTATTGGTTTATTGGTTTATAGGAGTTTTACTGTGGACTCTTTAGGGTTTTCAATTTATATCATATCATCTGCAAAAAGAGATAGTTTGAGTTCCACTTTCCCTATTTGGATTCCTTTGATTTCCTCTCTTGTCTGATTTCTATTGCTAGGACTTCTAAAACTATATTGAATAAGAATGAAGAGAGTGGACAGCCTTGCCTAGTTTCTAACCTTATTGGAAATGATTTCAGTTTTTCACCATTAAGGATAATGTTGTTTGTGGGCTTTTCATAGATAGCTGTAACTATCTTCTTTTTATAATTATCTTTATTTAAACACCGTGATTACAAACATGATTATAGTTGTATGATTACAGTCATGTAAAGAACACCCCCCTTCACCAGTGCAACATTCCCACCACCAATTTCCCAGATCTCCCTCCTCACCACCCCCACACCTGTACTCGAGAAGCTGTAACTATCTTAAGGAAGGTTCCTTCTAATCCTATTTTTCTGAGTGTTTTCATCATGAAAGTGTTTTGGATTTTGTCAAATGCCTTCTCTGCATCGATTGATATAGTCATGTAATTGTTGTCTTTCTTGTTAATGTGCTGTATAACGTTGATTGATTTGTGTATACTGAACCATCCTCGCATCCCTGGGATGAAATTGAATTGGTCATAGAGTAAAATCTTTTTGATGCAGTGCTAGATTCATTTTTCCAAGATTTTGTTGAGGATTTTTGCATCTATGTTCATTAGTGAGATTAATCTGTAGTTTTCTTTCTTGGCAGTGTCTTTGCCATCTTTGGGAATGAGTGTGATATAAGCTTCATAAAAGAAACTAAGAAGGATTCCTGTTTCTTCAATGTTTTTGGAAGAGCCTGTGGATAAGTGGTAATAATTCTGCTTGGAATATTTGACAGAATTCACCTGTAAAACCATCTGGACCTGGACTTTTGTTCTTGGGGAGTCTTATGACTGATTCAATTTCCTCAGATGTGATTGGCCTGTTTAGGCTTTTTACATCCTCCTTTATTTTTGCTCTGGTTTTTATTTTTTCTTGTCTTCTGGCTGTGTTTGGATTTCTTTGCTGCTGTTGTCCAGCTCCTTAAGGTGTCTCTTTAAACTGCTGGTTTTGTCATTTTCTTCTTTCCTGACATAGGCCCCTATTGCTATGAGTTTCCCCCTAATGACTACTTTCACTGTGTTCCACATATTTTGACAATTTGTCTCTTCATTATCGTTTCTCTCAAAAATATTTTTATTTCTTCCATGAGTTCTTCTTTGATCCAGCTGTTGTTTAAGAGTATGTTGTTTAATATCCAGGTGCTGGATTTTCTCTATAGTTTCTTTTTACATTCAATCTTGATCTCTTTTGCATAGTGATCTGATAGGGTGCTTCTAATAATTCTTATATTTGTGACTTTATGCAAGTTTATTTATATCCTAAGGCATGGTCTATTATGGAGAAGGTTCTATGTGCACTTGAGAAAAATGTGTATTCTGCTTTCTAGGGGTGGAAGCTTTATATAAGTCTATTAGCCCTAGTTCTTCTAATTTCTCATCTAATTTCTCTTATTTATTTGCAGTGTTATGTCTGGTGGAGATCTCCTACTACTACCACATCTCCTTTCATATGTTTCTCCAGGTTTGCGAGCAAATGCCTTACATATTTTGCTGGCTCTGTATTTGGGCATAAATATTGACCAGAGTTAGTACTTTTGGTCTCATGTTCCCCTGATCAGTAAGTAGTGACCCTCTTTGTCTCTGATCACTTTTTGAGGTTGAATGTAATTTGGTCTGATATAAGAATGTCTGCCCCAGTTTTATTTTTGTTTTCCATTGGCTTGAATAATTTATTTCCATTATTTTATTCTAAGCCTGTGTCTATCCTGTACTTTTAGGTATGTTTCTTGCAGGCAGCAGAAATTTGTTTTTTGTTTTCTAATCCAACTCTCCACTATATGTCTTTTAATGGAAGATTTTAGTTCATTGACATTTAGGGAGATTATTGACAGAGAGCTGTTATGCAGTTTTATTGTGTAGGACGGTTGTTACAATTGGGGATTTGGATTGTGTAATTCATCTCTTGAGTACATCATTTAGAATTGGTTTTATTTGCACAAATAATGTAAATTATTTTATGTCTAAAAATGTTTTGAGTCACCCCTCCCATTGAATGAGAGTTTAGCTGGGTAGTGGATTCTAAGTTGGAAGTTTCTTTCATTCAGTCTTTTAAATATATCTTTCCACATAAGAATCAACCCAGATTTTCCATTTGAAACAATTTTTGTACCAGAGCCTCTTTTCAGAGGTTGGGAAAGTTTTCTGCTATTATTTACCTGACCACTTGATCGTCCCCTTTTCCTATATTCTCCCCTTCTTGTATTCCTACAATATGTAGATTATTTATTTTGTCTTTGTTCATTAAATATCTTACTTTTTCTTCCAATACTTTACAATTTTATTTTCTTATTGGCTTCTTTGTCATTTTTGGTTTGTAGTTTTTCTTCAAGTTCTTCTATGTGATTCTCCAACTGTGTAATTCTGTTACTATGGCTTGCTAAGACTTTTTTATTACCTTTAATTCCATTGGTATGGATTTATCTTCTGTAAAAGTTCTTCTTTTGAGTTGGTTGATTTGTCCATCTATAAATTTTTTGAACTTGCTGGCTAGTGATTCTCTGATTTCTTTTGCCATGGCTTGCATTGTCGCTTTTAGGTCCTCATCTATTGGGCCCATGCATTTTGGTGAACTTGGAAATTTGCTAGAATTTCTCTCCATATCTCCAGTTGTTGGTGTCTTCCTTAGTTTACCCATATTTCTTTGCATTTGGTGGTTGGGGTTGGAATGTACTGCCTTAAGATTTTAGCTCTCCTTTGCCACCTGTGGTGTGGGGCTGGGTCCCTTCTCCAGAGTGCGACTCTAAGTGGGTATAATGCCTGAGGTTGCTGAAGTTTGGCTCCACCCTCAAGACTCCTGCCTCACTTTACCTGTCTGAAGGCATAGGTCACCTAAGCCTTGCCCTACTGCAGCAAGTTTTTTCCTCTCCCCTCACCTGACAGAAAGTGTGGCAGAGGTTCGGCCTGTGTCAATTTTCCCCTCCCCCTCTACCTGTCCAACCACGTGGTTCCCCACCGATGATAGTGCATGTCCCAGTCCTGTAATGGCAAAGCAGCTTCCCAAGCTCTGCCAGTCGGGTTAGGTCATTTTCAACCTCCCTGGTCAATTTCAACCTCCCGCTCTACCTGTCAGATGGCAGATCACTCCTGTCCCTGCCCAGTAATGGCAAAGAGGCTGCCCAAGCTCTGCCTGTCTGGCCTGGTCAATTTCATCCTTACTGGTCAATTTCAACCTCCCACTCTAACTGTCAGATGGCATGGTTCCCGGCAGATAACTCCTCCCTGATAAATATTTATGTGTTAACTGTAGAGCCAGCAAAATATGTAAGACATTTGCTCACAAATATATAGAAACATGAAAGGAAATATGATAGTAGTAGTAGATCTCAATACTTTAGTATCACCACTGGACAGATCCATCAGGCAGAAAACTAGCAAAGATATAAGAGCCTTAAATGAGGAATTAGTGGAAATGGGCCTAACATACCTATACAGGGCTCTCCAGCCTAAAAAAAAAGAATATACATTCTTCTCAAGTGCACATGGAACCTTCTCTAAAATAGACCGTGCTTTTGAATATAAATCTAATTTGCACAAAGACACAAATATAAGGATTATTAGAAGCTCCCCATCAAATAATTATGCAACAGAGATCAACATCGATATATATACCCACAAATGTATAGTCAACTGATATTTTACAAAGGATCCAAGAATCTGAAATAGAACAAAGACGGTTTCTTCAACAAATGATGTTGGCACAACTGGATAACCACCTGCAATAAACAAAGATTGATCCATATCTCACAGCCTACACAAAAATCAACTTGAAATGGATTAAAGACCTGGAAATCAGACCCAAATTTATAAAGTTAATTGAGGGAAAAATGAGTGGAACACTACAAGACTTATATCTCAAAAAGTCTTTGATGATGGTATGCCAATGGCAAGAGTAGTAGCATCAAACTAAAACAAATGGGACTACATAAAACTAAATAGTTTCTGTTTTGTGAAAGAAACACTGGCTAGAACTAAAAGCAGCTAACAGAATTGGAAACAACTGTCACACTCAACACATCTGATTGATATCTAGAATATATACAAAGCACTCAGAAAGGTGAGTCCCAAAAATCCCAAATAAAGCCATAGAAAAATTAGGAGAAGAAATGAATAGACCCTTTTCCAAGTTAGACCAACAAATGGCCAAGAAACACATGCAAATATGTTCACCATCATTTATCATTAGAGAAATCCAAATTAAGACAACAATGAGGTACCACCCCTAATACCAGTGAGGATAGCACACATCAAAAATAACGGGTCCAATCTCTGTTGGCAAGGAAGTGGTAAGAAAGTGACTCCCATTCACTACTGGTGGGAATGCTCCCTGGTCCAACCTCTATGAAAATCAGTATGCTTAGTAAACTCAGAATTGAATTGCCATATGATCCAGCAATCACACTCCTGGGTATCTACCCCCAAGATGAATATTCACCCCAAAGTATGCACTTCACTATTTATCCCAGCACTCAGCATAATAGCCAAGAACTGGAACAAACCTCGATGCCCAACAAAGGATGAATGGATCAAGAAGATGTGGTATTTATATACAATGGAATATTACATAGCTGTTAGAAATAATACAATCATGGATTTTGCAGCAACAAGGATATATCTCCAAAATATTATTATGTTAAACAAAGTAAGCCAAAAAAAGAAGGATAAATAAGAATGATAGCACTTCTTTTAGGTATTCAGAGCATATACCACATTTACATATAGTAATCCATGAACAAATACAAGAGTCGAAAGGGTATAAACTCCAACAACCATAGTTGCCACCATATAACAAGGTGAAGTGTTCAAATGAAGTGGAAGGGTGACAACACAAAGATGTGAATACCCATTATAACCTAAAGACTCCAGAAATGACTGAAGCAACAGTTTTAAGTGAACAAGTATGCAATCAACCTTTATACACAAAGGTCTATAATAATGTCTTAATATATTTTTCCACAGAACCAGGTGCAGAATATGATTGGAAGCCTTGTCTCCCACTACAGTGATTACTAATAATATGCTTTAATGCCTTAATTTTACCAAGTATATAATAACTCTTCAGCTTCTTTGTCCACAGGGGGCCTTGGAAACAAAGGGTGGACACCCTAATTTTAAACTTGGCAGTCAATCATACTGGATAACATACTTCCTTCCTTCCTACCTTCTTTCCTTCCTTCCTTCCTTCCTTTCTTACTTTCATTTTTCTCTCTTCTTCCCTCAACTTCTTTTTTCCCTCTGTCCTTTATTTTTCTTCATAAATTCAATCCATTTCTAAAAAAGCTCTCACTGTCAGTTGCTCCTTAGAAAAGAAACCTCTATACAATACAGTGATAAAGAGCCTCGAAGGTGAAAACTCTCCAATACCAACGCACTGGCCCAATACTCTCTAATTTATTTGTACCATATTTACTTATTCTTCTTTTCTCTTCTCTCTTATCTTTTATTTTTGCCTCTTTTCTCTCCTAAGCCATATCATAAACAATTATTTATTTTTCCTAACTTAATTATATCTTAAGAGCTCAGACTCAGCCTATGAGGGTCAGGCCTACAACAACAACCTTAGAAAACTAAGTCTGTCTTTATGTGGGCATGTGTGTGTAGACAGTAAACTCCTCTCTGTTTGCCAAACCTAAATTGTAAACAAACCATGCCTAAATTGTGTATAGCCCCTCTTACATATTAATCCTTCTCTCCCCTTCAGAAATCCTTCTAGCCCCTCCCTCCCCAATTCTGATCCATTATCCTTCCTTATTTAACCCTCTTTACCTTCAGTTAATAACCCAGTAGGTACCAGGACTAACCTCTTGCTCCAATAAACCACTACCAAGCTTTCAAACAGAAAGGACACCTTACCAGCCCCACATCACATGCCTCAGCAAGAAATTACAACCAACACACCTGCTGATTCATGCTTCGTGTCCCTTCTTCTTACCTTTCTCATTATGGACTGTTGCAGGCCACTGACTCAGCCCCGGAAAGACCCTATATCAAGGACACTTCCCTCATGGCTAAAAATAATTACGCAAACCCAACAAGACATGATGTGTGATGAAAAAATGCCCCATACTCCACCCCCCATAATAATATCTCAAAAGACTCAATGAGGAAGCTTAAATTTCTTTTATGTGTTTAATACATCTGTAATAATACCTCCTAATCTGTTTATTCCCAAAAGTAAGTCAGCCTCATAAGCAGCATTTTTCTTCAATATCTTCTTAATGTATTTTTATTTAGTTCTTCTATTATACATCTACATATAGATAGATAAAAATTTTTACTCTCTTCTCTCTCCAACCTCACCTGTTTTCATTCTGCTTGGTACAAAAACCTATAAGAAAAGTTTTGCCTGGAATAAAAGCTTAGGTCAAAACCAGGACACAGAGATTGTGCATACTATAATTCTTACCTCCAAATCCATCAGCAATATAATATGTCACCATACTCTTTTGCATAGGCACTCTAAATAAAGGGATATATGCACAGAGACAAGCTCTTATCTACTAGGGATAAGAACCCATACTTTTTAGAATGGAAGGTTGCCTCTCACCATAAGCATGTATCATGTGGACCAAACTCAGATTCCATGTGATTGGACAGCGACTGTCCAACCCAGAGCCCCAGATTCTAGACGTGGAAATGACACAGATCCCAGCAACAGCGCCAAGAACCAAACTCCTCCAGGGGAAACTTTGCCATCCCGGCACCAACTTGCACAAGTTTTAACATGATATTTTGACATGAGGAAATGGTAACAACTTGAGCTAAGATAAGGCTGTCCCATCTCATCACCTAATGGTTTGATGCAACCAGGATACAGACCATCCTTTGCCCTAAGAAAAAAGCAAAATTACTATCTACAGAAGACTGACTTTGACAAACATAATCTGAACAGAACTTATCAAGGGAACAATGAGGAAGTTCCTAGCCTAGACTTCGGCCTAGGATTTGTACAAAAATCAAGATCTCTAATTTAAGAGGTCTGAATTTGACAACTGAGATTGAGTAGCTCTTCTGGAACTATGATGAAAAAACTATACCCTAAGCTCTGCCCTAGGATCTGAACAAAAACTAAAACCACTAATCACAGAAGACTGATTACAACACAGTGATGGAACAGAACTCCTAGAGCCATAAAGAAAAACTCTCTCCTAGCCTTTACCCTATAAAAATAACAAGATCTACAGCTACAGAGATGGGATGTCATCATCTACATCTGAGTGGAATGTTTCCTGGCACTATAAAAAAGACTTTGGGGTGTGTAAATGAGTGAGTATGGAGCCTGTAGTTGTTCCCTTGCAGTATGTTTCAAGGGCAGAGAAACTCTTTTAGGCCAAGGGAATTCCCGTTGTAATTTCCCCAATGTTTACCATGCTTATACAAAAAAAAAAGAAAAAAAGAAGAGTAGGAGGAGGAGAGGAGAAGGAGAAGAAGAAGTAGAAGAAGAAGAAGAAGAAGAAGAAGAAGAAGAGGAGGAGGAGGAGGAGAAGAAGAAGAAGAGGAGGAGGAGGAGAAGAGGAGGAGGAGAAGAAGAAGAGGAGGAGGAGGAGGAGGAGAAGAAGAAGAAGAAGAAGAAGAAGAAGAAGAAGAAGAAGAAGAAGAAGAAGAAGAAGAAGAAGAAGAAGAAGAAGAAGAAGAAGAAGAAGAAGAAACCCAACCCTTTTTTAAAAATTGTTGGTCTGGGGGTTTTTTGTTTGTTTGTTTGCTTTGTTTATTTGTTTTTTTACCCATAGCTGATGGTTTTGGTTTTTGGTTTATTCTTTTTGTAATTTTGTTGTTACTCCCTTACTGTTTTTTGCTTTTGTTTTGTTTTGCGACCTTTTTTTTCCCTTCCTTCTTCTAAATGGATATTTATAACACATAAATGGACTCCTCCTAGTTTTTTTCTTTTTTGTTTCCCTTTTTATTCTTTCTTTTTTTCTTTCTCCCCTCAATGGTACCAAGATCAGACAGTTGAATGTTCATTTGGTGGAAATAAAAACTGATCAGACATGAATACCAAATCCAAAGTCAACGACAACAGAATCGATACCCAATTTACAGCAAGTTGTACAAGGGGGGAACAGTTGCACTAACATTACGGGGTAATGGAGAGAGATGTGGGGCAGGTGCATGCTGGGAACTGGGGTGGAGGTGGTGGGAATGCCCTTGATTCATTGGCACAGTGTGCCTCAAATATTACTGTGAAAGAATAGTAATTCACTGACCAGAATAAAAATTTAAAAAAAAAGAAGAGAGAGGGAAATATAAAAAAGCAATGACAATAGCAACAAGGAAAGAACAACAAAAGAACAATAATAAGAAAGAAAATAGAAAGGGTAAGAAAAAATAAAAAGGGATGACTAGTGTGTCAAAGTTTTTTTATTTTGTTTTGTTTTTTTTTTACAAGGCACAGTAATATTTTTAATCTAAAGCATAAATTTTATTACATGCATTATAATATATGTATAGATATTTAAAGTATTATATATGATATATTTTATATATCACATGTTATTTTACTTATGCATAGATATCCATAGATATGTAACATATTATATGTATATATAGTTTGAAACAATATAATTATATTCACTCTTTTCAGTTGTTATAACTTTATAAACATTTTCTTTTTACTAAAAATATGGTTTTAATAGTGTTAATGCTTTTGTTTTTGGTAACATTACTACACCACCACTAAAAGGCCAAAGACCCTCACCACTGTCATTAGATTACTTTTAGTCTCTCTCTTCCATTCCCAACTCTACACACTTAACCACCTTCACTTGGCAGTGACAGTTATGTAATCAAGTCCATTGACTTGTTTTCATTGAATACTATCCTTCTTTTGCTTTATTTTTATGCCATATAAGAGTAATAACATGTTTTTATTTCTCCTGCTAATTTATTTCTTTTGACATGACACCTTCTAGTTCAATTAAAATTTTAGAAAATGACAAAAGTTAATTTTGCCTTATAGATTATGAAATGCCAAGTAGTATTCCTTGTGAATATATGTAACAATTTCTTTATTCACTCATCTGACATTGGGTACTTGAGTTTTTCTTTTTTTTCAGATCCTGGCTATTGATAATAATGTTGCAATGAACATAGGTGTGTATATATATTTTTAAAATAATTCTTTTGTGTTCTTTCTAGAGATGCTAAGATGAGGAATTATTGAGCTAAATAGGAACTTTATTTTAAATTCTTGATAAATCTTCAAATTGTTCTCTCTATAGCAGGTCTATCTGGTTTTTTTTAATGTTAGGTATTGAACGTAAGATCCCCTACATGCAAGGCAAATATTTTACTGCATAACTACATCCATGCTAACTTTATATTAAATTTTACAATGTGTCCATTAAATTTAAACACTATGATAATAGATACTTGTTATTGTACTTTTTTAAAATGCATGTCTTAGATTTTCCTTAACAGTTAGAAAACCTATATCATTTCTTTCCTTTTTAAACATCTCTTTTTATTCCATTTAGCTCTTACAAAGTCAATATTGTAGCAATATACACACATATATTTATAAATAAAGACCAACTCAGTGCTAGAGGCCCAAGAACAACTTCTATAAATACTACCCCAATGATACTAGGTAGGGTAGTACAGACCTAAAATGTGATGCTGTTTAGACACACTGAAGTTTTAAACCACCAGCACTATAGGCCAGGGTTATAATCAGGGAGCTACTTGGTGCCAGAAATCAGACTTGGAATCCCATTCATACAAAACATGTACTTCATTCCTTTGAGCTATCTCCCCAAACCCTTATCACATATCTTACCTTAGGTACTGTCCACATATATCATATTAAACACATTCTACATAAATATATATAAAGGACTTTAGGTTTTAGGAAATAATTGAATTTCTCATATATGTACTTTATACCTATACTCGAGTATAAGCCAATCTTAGTATAAGCAGACCTCTCAATTTTACTTTAAAGAGCCTTAGTGACTCGAGTATAAGCCAAGGTGAAAAAAGCAGCAGCCACTGGTAAATTTCAAAAATAAAACTATTTATCCAAAACAATTACAATAATTGAGAACTCAGAAGGTTAAATATTTTTCAATATTTATTGCTAAAGAAAAACTGTGAACTAGCAACAGTAACTTTTAAACTTTAAATAAAGTGAAGAAAACAGTAGCTTAACAGGTAATCAAACTAAATCACAAAGGTTAAAATCCTTCAAAACTGGATTCCTCACCATCGTTATCTATCTGTATGTCCAAACAGAGCTTCAGCTGTATCTGATGGGAGGGTATCAGCATAGACATTGTCAGTATCACTTAGTTCGTAGATAGCATCATCACTGCTGTCTGTCTCATACAAAGCACAGAAAATTGTGGGTTAAATGATTCAGTTCAGCTGCCTACCTCTTCAGCTCAGGCGACTGTGGACTGAGCTGAAGCACCGCCCCCTCCAGTAAACAGAAAAGACAACTGGAGACTATGTGCATTTGATTTGGTGGGCATGCACCAATTCAAATAATTTGTATACCCGAGTATAAGCCGAGTTCTGTTTTTTTCGGCACAAATTTTGTGCCAGAAAACCTCAGCTAATACTTGAGTATATATTCATGATTAAACAAAAATGCAAATGAGTTTACATTTTGAAGTTTATCAAATAATATACCTATTTTGGAATTCATCTCATATACATATGGTTTATTATAAATATATAATTCTTAGTTACAAGAAAAAACATCTAATCCCGTCAAAAAATGGGGAGAAGAAATGGACAGACACTTTGACAAAGAAATACAAATGGCCAAAAGACACATGAAAAATGCTCCACATCACTATTCATCAGGGAGAAGCAAATCAAACAACTATGAGGTACCACCTCACACCCCAGAGATTGGCACACATCACAAAGAATGAGAACAAAAAGTGTTAGTGGGATGTGGAGAGAAAGGAACTCTTATCCACTGCTGGTGGGAATGCCATCTAGTTCAACCTTTATGTAAAGTGATATGGAGATTCCTCCAAAATCTGGAAATCGAGCTCCCATACAATCCAGCTATACAACTCCTAGGAATATACCCTAGGAACACTAAAATACAATACAAAAACCCCTTCCTTACACCTATATTCATTGCAGCACTATTTACCATAGCAAGACTCTGGAAACAACCAAGATGCCCTTCAACAGACGAATGGCTAAAGAAACTGTGGTACATATACACAATGGAATATTATGCAGCTGTCAGGAGAGATGAAGTCATGAAATTTTCCTATACATGGATGTACATGGAATCTATTATGCTGAGTGAAATAAGTCAGAGAGAGAGAAACGCAGTATGGTCTCACTCATCTATGGGTTTTAAGAAAAATGAAAGACATTCTTGCAATAATAATTTTCAGGCACAAAAAAGAGAAGGGCTGGAAGTTACAGCTCACCTCATGAAGCTCACCACAAACAGGAATGAGTTTAGTTAAAGATATAACTACATTGTGAACTATCCTAATAATGAGAATGTATGAGGAAATAGAAAGCCTGTCTAGAGTACAGGCGGGGGTTGGGTGGGGAGGAGGGAGATTTGGGACATTGGTGATGGGAATGTTGCACTGGTGATGGGTTGTGTTCTTTACATGATTGAAACCCAAACACAATCATGTATGTAATCAAGGTGTTTAAATAAAAAAATATATAAAAATTCTTAGATAGGGCCCGGAGAGATAGCACAGCGGTGTTTGCCTTGCAAGCAGCCGATTCAGGACCGAAGGTGGTTGGTTCGAATCCCGGTGTCCCATATGGTCCCCCGTGCCTGCCAGGAGCTATTTCTGAGCAGACAGCCAGGAATAACCCCTGAGCACCGCTGGGTGTGGCCCAGAAAACAAAAAAAAAAAAAACAAAACAAAAAATTCTTAGATATATCACTATAAGATATGTGTCGCAATGAACGTATAAACTAATTGCAATTAATTCACAATTAACTCATATTCATACTTGATTATTATTTATCTCTAGAGTAAATAAGTAATATATTTATTCATATTTTTCTATTTTATATGCAATTTCTGTGAAAATTTCTTATTATAATAAGCCAAATGGGATGCATGAACATTATAGAATTATCCCCAGGTCTTTGAATTTCTTTCATTATATGCCAAAATTCATATTGTGATCTATCATCTATAATTATTTTAATAGTCTCTCAACTGACATCTTAGTTATTTCTTCCTTCACTTTTGTTGAAAACCAAGAATTGGAAAGTACCCAATCTGTAAAATGATTTGTTATTCAATTGTTATAGTCATTCACTTTCTTAGTTTCTGGGAAATATACCAAAAAAGGTTTTACCAGGTCTTATTAAATGACTCTTGATATTTCATATAACAGCATTTTGTTTAACCCAATATCCTCAGAAATACTTGAAAAAATAAAAATATGTCCATTTTCAATAACTTTCACAATACTAACTTCAAATGAAATAATTGTATTTTATTATGTGACTTAGTATACTTTTCTCTAAGCCTTGACACAAAAACTCAAGTAATTCAGACTATAGAAACTATCCATTGAAAAAACTCAATGCATAAATTTAGTCCTCATTGCCCAATCAATGAAATGGTTACTCTATAATAACTGGTTTGCATTAGTCATTAATTTAAATAAATTTAATTATTTGAGTTTTTGTAACCATCAGCTAATTTCTAAATTATGCTTTAACAAAAATACAGAGACAAGGGGCTGGAGCAGTGGCACAAGCAGTAAGGCATCTGCCTTACCCACACTAGCCTAGGATGGACTGTGATTCGATCCCCCAGCATCCCATATGGTCCCCCAAGCCAGGAGCAATTTTTGAGCATACAGCCCTGACTGTCACTGGGTGTGGCCCAAAAAAGAAAACAAAACAAAAACACATACAAGTGTGCTTGGCTTTGCTTCTACACTTTAATGAGTTTATTTTTTAATATATTTTTAAGTAACATGATCATAGTTGGGTTACAGTCACAAACAGACCACCCCCCTTCACCAGTGTAACATACCCCCTCCCCCTTCCCATCCCCTGCCTGTATTCGAGACAGGCATTTGTTTTTAAGACAGTTATTTGTTTTTAAGTTCAGTAAATTGTATTTTTTTTTCCTTAAAAGATAAGAGTAAAAAATGTAATAAAGGTGTGATAGTGGCAATCGCCATTGTTTACATAGGTCCAGAAAAATATGGGGGAAACAGAAAAAAAATCCTTGGCCTAATTACAAAAAGGCCTCACCCCAGAAGTTTATTGGCATAAAACCGACTCTGGGTTCCAGGCATACCAGTTTGTCCAACCCGAGTCATTCTCCATGGTCCCTGTGAAACTTTTTCACACTTTAGCTATTGTTGGTATCAGGTTCTTATATTTAAAGATTCTGGATTCTGAGCATTTCTTTCATAGATGTCAGGTTGATGTGGAGCATCCTATTGAGTTTATTTTTATTTCATCCTTATAAAATTCTCCCTCAATGTTGCACTAGTGAATGGGGGTGTGGGTGTTCTTTTTTATGGCTGAAACCCAACTACAAACATATTTGTAATCATGATGCTAAAATATATCATTTTAAAAAGTAATAATTTTTGACAATAGCAAGATACTTGGTAATTAACAAATTTTTAAAAGTTTATTAATATGAAACATAGTGGTAACAGAGGCATCCTTGAGACCACCTACTACTAGTAAGTGAAAAAGTAGTTAAAGCATCCTGGGGTAAGTTAGCATAATGAAGATTATATAGACATTTACTCTTTGATTCAAAATTTTCACTCTTACATGTCCTGAGACAATGCAATTTAAAGGAGGATACTTGTATAAAGACCATTGTGGTGATCATTCTGGTGAAGTCAATAGCTTATAATTTTCATATTGCCTATTACTAGAGAAATACATAGGAAAATACATATCCTTTCTATAGTGTTGGAAAGGATGGTGTTTAATATGACTGTGCTCATAAAAAAAACAAGTAAAGTAGGGACAGAGAGATTGCACAGATGTAGGACATTTGCCTTAGATGCAGAAAAATGGTGGTTCAAATCCTGCCATCCCATATGGTCCCCTGAACCTGGCAGGAATGATTTCTGAGTGTAGAGCAAGGAGTAACCCCTGAGCACTGCTGGGTGTGACCCAAAAACCAAAATAAATAAATAAATAAGTAAAGAAAGGAAGAAGAAAAATACATATATTTTATATTAGTGCAAATTAAAATACATTGCAATAGACAAATATTTTCACAGAAATATACAAGGTGGACAGTAACACAGTATAAGTGCTGCATTACAACCTACTGAATAGTAGTAGAGTAATACTTTTTATGTTATAGAAATAAATAAGTTTAAACATTCACACTTGCCCTTAGATACTACTCACCTTGAAACAGTACCATTGACTAAGTTTGGGGATAATTTTTTATGTCCTTTTTAAGTCTTAGGAAAAATGATTGGGGGAGAAGTTAATGAGAAAAATAAATCATCCAAGGAAAAAATGAATCTACCCTTAAAAGAATGAATTTCTTAAAAAAATAAAAACAAAAACAAAGGAAGTTGATCAAAAGAATGCTAGTTCTTGATATATGAAAATGATCAGACTCTAGTATAAAAAAAGACTAGTAATTAGACCAGGGGGTCTCCCATTCTTTACACTACATACTCTAAACCTCATATCACAAAATAAATAAATATGCTTATAGTTTATATTAGTCTGCTAAGCCTTAACAAAATACCACATATTCAGTGGCTTAAAAACAGATATTTAAGGGGGAAAAAAGAGATATTGTACTCGCCAACTTCATATTATGTTAAAAAGAAATAGCATGGTAATGAAACAAAACACAAAGAGACCAATGATAATAATTTGAGGTTTAAAAACTAAGCTCATACATATATGGACAATTAACTTTTAATTTTTGTGTTCTCTAGGTCAGTGTTTTTTAACCTTTTTTGTGCAAAGGCACACTTTTTTAATGAAAAAAAAATCACGAGGCTCAACACCATTAGAAAATGTTATAAAAATTTAACTCTGTGCCTATATTGACTACATATAAAATAATCCTCTTGAATAGAAAACAAATAAACACAAAGAAATTATTTTATAGTTACTTAATTATTACATAATAGAATACTCTATAATTGTTCATATTTCTTTTCACTTACTCAGTGCAAAACCTGGGCCTGTTTGGCTGAACACAAAGCTGATATTCTGGCAGGAATTGAAGAAAGACACACACGTAGCTTTTTATCAACAACTCACAGACTCTCTCTGTCTTTAGTTTTTATAGCAATCAGGTTTGAAAAGCTCACCTGACACAAATATGTAGTAAAAAATGGGAGCAATGTCAAAATAGCTTTGTTTGCCAAAACAGGAACTCCTTTGCAGTGTCCAAACAAAAACTGTCTAAAGGTAGATCAGCAAATCTTAGCCTGAAACCACGACTTTGTCTCAGTTCAGTTAGTTCCTCCTGCTCCTGTAAAGTCATGTCCTTTCCACCAACTGATGCTGAGTTATAAGGGTCCCTAACCCACTCAAGGCATTCAGTGGAGACTGAAGAGAAATAAAATGACAACTTCTCAAGAGTTTTTAAATGTTTAACTATGATCTCACACAGTGCAGCAGTGTGAACACTTTGCCATTGCTTTGGTGAGTGTGAACATTTCAAGATTGCCACTTTTCACGTGTTGATGCCAGAGTTGCACCTTTGAACGGAATCCATTTATTTTATCTGTACTTGTAAGCAGATTCTCATTTCTGCCTTGCATTAATATGTTCAGCTCATTCAGGTGATGAAAATATCTGCCAGGTATGCCAGCCTTGCACAATACTTAACACTTGCAAACAGCTTTTCATTTGTCAGAAACACTTTAAATTCCTCCCACAACTTATACACATGAACCAAAATATTGACATGCAACAACCACTCGACCTCCAGATAAAACAGCAAAGTTGTATGCTTCACTCCCATCTCCTCACACAACGGTGCAAACATGCAACTTCACGAGTCATCACTTTACAAAGTTTACCATGCGCACAACAACATCCAACACAGGAACTAGATCTGCTGGTAAAGTCTTGTCTGTGAGGGCCTCATGGTGTATAATGCAATGTGTAACAATCACATCTGGATTTCTTTCCTTCACTCTGCTTGCAAAGCCTTTGGTTCCCCTGACCATGGCTGCAGTTCCATCGGTGCAGACATTTGTGCAGTTTCCCAATTTAGTCCTCCTTGTTCAAGGTATTCTGATCTGCCCTGAAAAACTTCTCCTGTTGATTTTTTTCTGCCAATGCCTTTCAAAAAAAAAAAGAAGTTTTCTCTAATTACATCACCATCCACAAAGTGCACATTGGCCAAAAGTTGAGCATGTCCACTAATATCAGTAGACTCATCAAGTTGCAATGCAAATTTCTCACTGATATGGATCTTTTACGAAACAACACTTTTTTATGTCTGCAGACATGACATTAATATGTCTGAAAATTGTGTTGTCTGACAGAGGGACTTTGGCTATTTCCTTAGCTGCTTCAGGTCCCAGCATCTCCTCTACAATAGATTTGCACGTGGGAAGTATTAATGTCTCTGCCATAATGTGCGACTTTTTTGACTTGGCTATAAGTTCAGCAAC
The DNA here is from genome assembly GCF_024139225.1 of Suncus etruscus. Classification (NCBI taxonomy): domain Eukaryota; kingdom Metazoa; phylum Chordata; class Mammalia; order Eulipotyphla; family Soricidae; genus Suncus; species Suncus etruscus. The sequence goes on along the minus strand of NC_064852.1, from coordinate 107,199,232 downwards.
TTGATGGCTAGCTTTAAGAGCTCTTTCATTTAGCTTTGTGGTTTTTCTCATGAAAGTTGCCTGTTTCTCCGTGTTTTTAGGCAGGTGAACAAAAAAGTCCGTATTCTTGTTTTGAAGCAAACATTGTTTTGTTTGGAGATGGCGCTTAAGTTTACTTGAGACCATAGCACTGTTAAATCGCTTTTCACCACACACCATACACAGTGGAGTTGGTTTCCTTACATCTCCAGTGAAAGTAAATCCAAATAAAATATAGCATTTGCTATATTGCCTTGTGCCAGAGAATTTGCTTGAGTTAACCAACTTTGTTTTCTTTTGATCCCCACTCACACTTGGGCTTTCATCTGGCTCCAAATTTTGTTCAAAGTCCAGGTCTTTACTTTTCAAAAACTTGTTCATCACTGCTGTATTTGCTCCTGTTTCACTGTAATTCAGTACGTACTGCACTTGTCTCCTTCAGATAGTCGCTGTCTGTCACACTCTGCACTCTTGTACACATGTCTCCACCCAGATTCATCAGTCAGTGCTCTTCTGGTCATATCTCCATCAGATCCATCACTCAGCGCTCTTCTGTACTGCATTATGATAATCTTCAGAGTCCAAATTCATCAGCTCTCTTCTGCACATCTGCAATCTACTGCAATGTCTCCTTCTGTCAATGTAACGGTTACACTGAAGCCATTTATAGTCCATAACATTAGATTCTAATAATTCTAAAATTATTGGTCTATTTTTGAGCCAAAGTCGCATGTTATGGATGAAATTGGAATTTTTCCCATGTCACACCAGACAATATCTCACAGCACACTAGTGTGCAGGGCACAGTGGTTGAAAAACGCTGTTCTACACAATCTCCCTCCTAAACATTCCATTCCTTCACTCACCTCTTGCAAGCACAGATAGAGATAAATATTAGGTATATTTATAAAATGTGAATAAAATACATAAAAACACTAATAATATTCTTTGAACTTATTTACAAGAGTGATAATATTTATTAGCAAAATTTGTTTTAGAAGAAGCATACATAAATATAGCTTTTAATCAAAATGTTAAATCAATATACAGGTCTAACTGCATCCTGATATTTAAATGCCTCCCCAATCTTTGAAAAAAAAAAAGACTCCATGCAAATCCAGGAAGTGAAAAGAGTCCCTAATAAAATAGACCCTAATAAACCAACACCAAGACATAATAATACAAATGGCAAAAAAAAAAAAAAAGGAGAAAGATGAACTCCTTAAAGCAATAAGGGAAAAAAGAAACCTACAATATAAAGGAAGAGACATAAGAATCAAACCGATCTCTTCTTTAAAACAATTCAAGCAAGCAGACAGTGGAATAAAATATTTAAATGACTGGATGAAAGAAATTTCCAGCCTAGGGTACAATACCGAGCAAAACTCTCATTCATATGGGATGGTTGCCTAAAAACATTCTCAAACAAAAATGATTTGCATAAACCAATTCTAAGTGACCTACTCAGAGAAGAACTACACAATTCAAAACCATGATTGTAACAACAACCACCATACAAAACACAACTGCACAACAGCCCTCTCTGTCGATAATCTCTATAAATGTTAACGGACTAAACTCTCCCATTAAAAGACACATAGTAGAGAACTGTATTAGAAAACATAAACCAGACTTCTGCTGCCTGCAAGAAACACACAAGTACAGGACATAGGCTTAGAATAAAAGGATGGAAATCAATCTTTCAGGCCAATGAAAAACAAAAATGAGCATGGACAGCCATTCTTATATCAGACCAAATTTTATTCAACCTCAAGAAAGTGATCAGAGGGGCCGGGAAGGTGGCGCTAGAGGTAAGGTGTCTGCCTTACAAGCGCTAGCCAAGGAATGGACCGCGGTTCGATCCCCCGGCGTCCCATATGGTCCCCCCAAGCCAGGGGCAATTTCTGAGCACATAGCCAGGAGTAACCCCTGAGCGTCAAACGGGTGTAGCCCAAAAACAAAACAAAAAAAAAAGAAAAAAAAAAAGAAGAAAGTGATCAGAGACAAAGAGGGTCATTACATACTAATCAGAGGTACACTAGATCAAGAGTACTAACCCTGATCAATATTTATGCACCTAATGTAGAGTCAGCAAAATATGTGAGGCAGTTGCTCACTAACCTGGAGAAACGCATGAAGGGAAATGTGATAATAGTAGGAGACCTTAATACTCCACTATCACCACTGGACAGATCGACCAAACAGAAAATAGCAAAGAAATAAGGGCCCTAAATGAAAAATTAGAAGATCTAACGTTAACAGACTTATATAGGGCCCTCAACCCCCAGAAAACAGAATACACATTCTTCTCAAGCCCTCATGGAACCTTCTCCAGAATAGACCATGTATTAGGATACAAATCTAACCTATATAAAACCACAAGTGTAAGGATCATTAGAAGCACCCTATCAGATCACTATGCAACAAAGTTCAAAATGGACTGCAAGAAGAAGAAATGAAGAAAAACTAGTTTCTGGAGATTAAACAACATGCTGCTCAATAACAGCTGGATCAAAGAGCAGCTCAAGGAAGAAACAAAAAGATTCCTTGAGAGAAACAATAATGAGAAAACTTGTCAAAATTTGTGGGACACAACAAAGTCAGTAATTAGGGGGAAACTCATAGCAATACAGGCCTATATCAAGATAGAGAAAAATGGCAAAATCAACTGTTTAAAGGATCATCTCAAGGAATTTGAACAACAGCAGCAAAGAAAGACAACTACAACCAGAAGGCAAGAAATAGTAAAAACCAGAGCAGAAATAAACAACATAGAAACTAAGAAAACAATACAAAAAAATTAATGAGACCAGGAGTTGGTTTTTTGAAAAAATAAACAAGATAGACAAACCACTGGAAACTCACCAAAAAAAGAGGGAAAACAACCAATTCAGTAGGATCACAAATGAAGGGGGAGAGATTACAACAGAACCCCAAGAAATACAACATATTATGAGATCATATTATGAATAACTATACTCAGTTAGGCTGGAGAACCCAGTAGAAATCAACAGATTCCTGGAAAAATACCATCTTCTGAGACTGGAAAAGGAAGACCTTGAAAGCCTAAACAAACCAATCACTTCAGAGGAAATTGAAGATGTAATTAAGAAACTCCCTAAGAATAAAAGTCCAGGCACAGATGTCTTTACAGGTGATTTCTATTAAACATTCTGAGAAGACTTACTAACACTTTTCCACAGGCTCTTCCAAACCATCGAAAAAACAGAAATCCTCCCCAATTCCTTTTATGAGGCTAATATTACACTCATTCCCAAAGATGGCAAAGACACTACCAAGAAAGAAAACTACAGACCAATCTCACTAATGAACATAGATGCAAAGATACTCAACAAAATCTTAGCAAACCGAATCTAGCACTTCATCAAAAAGATCATACACCATGACCAAGTGGGTTTTATCCGAGGAATGCAAGGTTGAATCAACATAGGCAAATCAATCAACATCATACATCACATCAACAACAAGAAAGACAAAAACCACATGATCATATCAGTCAATGGATAGAAGGCATGTGACAAAATCCAACACCCTTTCATGTTGAAGATACTCAGTAAAAACTATCTTCAAGATAGTTACAGCTAAGTATGAAAAGCCCAGAGCCAACATTATCCTTAATGGCAAAAAACTAGAAGCATCTCCATTAAGGTCAGGAACTAGACAAGGCTGTGCACTCTCTCCACTCTTATTTAATATAATCTTAGAAGTCCTAGCAATAGCAATCCGGCAAGAGAAGGGAATCAAATGAATCCAAATTGGGAAAGAGGAACTCAATCTGTTTTTGCAGATGATATGATGATATACATTGAAAACCCTAAAGAACCACAGTAAAACTCGTAGAAACAATTAACCAATACAGCAAAGTGGCTGGCTACAAAGTCAGTACACAAAAGACAGTAGTGTTTCTCTATACATATAACAAAGTTGAAGAGAGAGATTAAAAATACAATTACATTTAAAATAGTATCAAAAATATTAGGTACCTAGTAATCAACCTTACAAGGGAAGTGAAGGACCTATACAAGGGAAACTTCAAAACACTTCGGAAAGAAATTGATGAGGATCTAAGGAAATGGAAGTACATACCATGCTCATGGGTAGGTAAAATCAACATAGTCAAAATTACTATCCTACCCAAACTACTATATAGATTTAATGCAATCCCTATCCAAATTCAGACATCATTCTTTAAAGAATTAGAGCAATCAATCACAAAATTTACCTGGAACTACAAAAGACCTAGGATAGCCAAACACATATTGAAAAACAAGAAGCTGCGTGGCATCTCTTTACCTAACGTACAACTATACTATAAAGCCGTAGTGATTAAAACAGCATGGTACTGGAACAAAGACAGGATCTCAGATCAATGGGTCAGAACAGAATTCCCAGACATAAACCCCCAGATATACAGCCAACTAATACTTAACCAAAGAGCCAAGAACTTGAAATAGAACAAAGAAAGTCTCTTCAACAAATGGTGTTGGGACAACTGGAAAACCACATGTAAGAAATTGAAAATTGACCCAAACCACTCCTTATACAAAATTCAACTCAAATGGATCAAAGACCTTGAAATCAGACCCAAATCTACAAAGTTTATTGGGAATAAAATAGGCAAAACTCTCGAAGACCTATATATCAAAAAGGACTTCTAGGATGGAGCACCAATAGAAAGAACTTTAGCATCAAACATAAACAAATGGGACTACATCAAACTAAAAAGCTTCTGCATGGCAAAATATACCCCTACTTAACACAAGAAGACAGTTAACTGAATGGGAAAAAATCTTTGCACTCAACATATCAGATAAAGGGCTGATATCTAGAATATACAAAGCACTCAGAAAGCTGAGCCCCCCAAAACCAAATAAAGCCATAAAAATGGGGATATGAAATGAAAAGAAATTTCTCTGAGGAATAGCAAAAGATGACCAACAAACACATGAAAACATTCTCACCTTCACTCATCATTAGGGAAAACCAAATCATGACACAATGAGTACCACCTTACACCAGTGAAGATGGCTCACATCAAAAATAATGGAAACAATATGTTGGCGGGGTTGTGGTATGAAAGGCACTCTCATTCACTGCTGGTGGAAATGCCCCCCTAGTCCCACACCTATGGGAACAGTCTGGGGAGTGCTAAAGAAACTCAGAATTGAGCTTCCATTTGATCCAGCAATTGCTCTCCTAGGTATCTACCCCCAAGCCAAAAGGACATTCATCCCAAAGTATGTGTGCACCCCACTATTTATTGCAGCACTCAGTCTAATAGCCAAGTGTTGGAACCAACTTCAATGTCCAACAACAGATGAGTGGATCATTAAGATGTGGTTTCTATACACAATGGAATAATACATGACAGTCAGAAATGATACAATCACAGACTTTGAAGCAACGTGGATAGACCTAGAACATATTATGTTAAAGGAAGCAAGCCAGAAGACGAAAAACAAACACAGAATGATAGCACTATTCTGAAGTACCTAGAATTGGCACCAGATATATAACAAAACCCCCACGATTAAATAACAGGGTGTAACAGGATAGAAACCTCAAACACTGTAATAATCACCATACACTGGGAAGTAGAGCCCAAAACAAAGGGAAGAATAACAACACAAAGCCTGATTACACATTATATCATAAACAAACCATCAACAGCGGAAATAGCAGCTTAGCGAAAACAGTCATGTAATTATCGTTTTACTACAAAGGCCCATAATAATTTACTAGGGAACTTATACAGGAATACAGGTAAAGATTATGATGAGAAATTATTCACTCCAATGGAAACATCTCAAAACATTATGGTTGAATGCCTTAACCTTACCACATGTGAAATAACCCCTCATTTTTTCTGCCCATAGGGGTTCCTGGATACAAATGGTGAATATCCTATGGTTATATCTCAGTGCTGAGTCACACGAGGCACCATACTCACCTTGCATCATGAAAATGTCCAGATATAACTTTTTAACATACTCTTTATCTCTAGATTATGCCTTCTTTTAGGACCTGAAGTGCATGACCACCAAAACAACAACTGTGACCTACAGATTTTTACTACAGGGCCTAAGCATCGAACACGTTCAAGCAAACTAACATGCCCTTGCTCTCTTCTCATTACTTTATATTTTTGTTTTTGTTGTTGTTTGTTTTGTTCTGTTTTGTTTTCCCTTTTCTCTCTTCTTGTCTCCCTCTCTTCTACCTTCTTCTCATCATTACCATCAATTCAATCTATGTCAAATAAAAACCACATGGTTACCTCCTCTATAGGAAAGGAAAAAATGCTGATATAAAGGGTGCTGCGGAAAATACTGCAAAGGGTAAATACCTATATAGATAAACCTCACTAACACAATGGTTATTACTCGAGACACGAAACCTATACATATCCAAAAGTTGATCTATTAGTTTCCTTTCCTTACAAGTACTATATCTACCTATCTTTCTGTACCCAGTGTATCTCTTCCCCTCCCCACCTCTTTACACTAATATATTCCTAAACTAACTTCTATTTCTATGTGTTTATGTGTGCAGGAGCACACAGAGATAGAAATCCTCCTTAAGAGACAAACCTAAACCACAAGCAACCCATACCTATACCGTATATAACCCCTCCCATGTATTATCCCCTCTCCCCCGTCAGAAACCTGACTTTCCCTTCACCCCTTAATCCAATTCCCGATATCCCCACCATGTTATAACTCTTTACCCTCAGTTCTTAACCCATTAGGCATTAAGACTAACCTCCTACACCAACAAAGCAACACCCAGTTCCCAAGTGAAGAGACACCCACTCAAACTCACACCTCGTTCCTGGTGAGAAAATACAACCAACACCCCGACTGACTCATGCAGTGTGGCCCTCCTAATCACCTCTCCCTATTGTGGACTGTGGCTTAATACCAGATTAGCTCCAAAAGGACTCCCATTGCAAGAATTCTACCCAACACCTCCCTGCGTGGAGCCCACACCTCAGGAGAAAATCTCAAAAGACAATGGGGAAGCCTATACTATCATCATAAGTATAGACCTATATAACACTACCTCTTATACTGTCTCTCCCCAAATATAAAGTAATCTCCTTTATCACTTTCTTTTTTTACTTTGTTTTTTTTCTTCCCCCCCCTTGTTCGTTTTTTTTGTTTGTTGTTGTTGTTGTTGTTATTGTTCTACTTTTTGTTTTTTGTTTTGATTTGTTTTGTGCTTCTTTTGGGTCATAGCTGGCGGCACTCGGAAGGTGCTCCTGGCTCTATGCTTGGAGGTTGTCCCTGGTGGGCATGAGGGACCATGTGGGATGCCGGGATGTGAGCCACCGTCCTTCTGCAGGAAGGACAGAAGCCTTGCCTCCATGCTATCCTTCCCGGCCCCACTTTATTCCTTTAATTTTGTCTTTTATTTAATCCTTTTTTTCTCTTAAGAAACTCTTTTTTCTTCAGATATGTCTGAGCATATATATTTTTAATTTTTGTCATTGGTCTGTTATCTTCTCTTTTCACCCCCAAATCCACCAGCAATATAATGTAGCACCACTTCTTCCTGAAAAGGCATATTAAAAATAGGGGAAATTTTACCTGTAAAAACAAGCTCTTCTCTACTAGGGATAAAAACTTACACTTTTTTACAACACAGGGACATCTCCCACCCTGAAAGTATGTCATGGGGAACCAACCTAAACTCCAGGGAAATAGGCACTGACCGTCCAGCCTTGACTCCTGGTTCCCAGATATAGAAACGACAGAGTTCTCCATAACTGCTCCAGGAACCAAATACCCTCAAGGGCATTTATGATACTGCTCTGACGCCAACGTACACCAGTTCTAATTTGGTAATATGACAAAAAGGAAATGGGAACAAGTAGATCTAAGAGAAAGTTATCCTTCCTCACCAGCCAACGATAAGACAAACTCAGAAGATATGTCACCCTTTGATCTGTGCAAAAACCAAGATTGCTATATACAGATGACTATATACAGGACTAGACAGTATGCACCTATAACAACAATAAAAAGCTCTAACCTAGCTTTTGTTCTACTATCTGTTCAACAAACAAGATCTCCAATTTCAGGGTCTGACTGAGACAACCGCAAGTAAATGGGTCTTCCAGAAACATAACAAAAGACTGTCCCAGGCTCCATCCTAGGAGCAACATAATGACCAAGAACACCAACTACAGAAGACAAATTAAAATGACACTGAAGAAGCAGAACTGCTAGAATCACAAAGAAAGCCTTCATCATAAGCTCCACTCCTTGAGCTGCACAGTCACCAAGATCTCTAGATACAAAGGACTGTTTTTACCATCCGTGATAAAGCAGAAGTCTTCCATACACCAAGGGGAGAGCAAATGATCATGTAGTTAATTCTATGAGAGTATACTTCAGGGATGGAGAAACCCTGTATCTCCTAGGCCAAAGGAATTCCCTCTACAATATCCCCAATATCCCCTGCCTATGCAGGGGGAAGAAAGAAAAAAAAGGCAAAATAACAATCATTTTTCCACATATATATTTATTGATTGATTGTTTTTTTTGACGTCTTTATTTTGGTATAGACAATAAAGTTGATGTCTCCTTTTTATTTTATATTATTTTATCTTATCTTTTTCATCTCCTTTTTATTTTATATTATTTTATCTTATCTTTTTCTTGCTTTTGGCATTTCGGCATGATTTGAATTCAGAACCGAGACTGTTGTGTTGTGCTTCTTTTTATTGCTGTAGGCCACACTGGATATTTAATTTTACAATAATTTTTGTATTTTTATGGTGTTTCAATTACCTTTTCATGTCTTCTCTCAAACTGAGGCTGATAGCCACTAGAAGGACTCCACCCACTTTCAGCATATTTTTATTAATTAATTAATTAATTATTTTTTGCTTGATCTTTACCTCATTCTATTGCCTTTCTCTTCCTCAAACAAAACCACGTAACTCGATTTATCTAGATTAGCCTCTCAAATAGAGGGAGAAACAAGGGAGGGCACCAGGACCAAACAGTTGTATGATCACTGATAGTAAGCTAGACAAAGAGGGGACCTCCTACTCTAGCAGTCTGGGGGGTGATGGTGAGGGATATGGGTTGCATAATGGGAACGGGTAAGTGGGGATGACAAATTTGGTGGTGGGTATTCCCCTGATTCAATGTCAATATGTACCTAAAATACTAATATGAAAGATATGTAAGCCACTATGATCAAAATAAAAATAAAAAAAAACAAAAACAAAAAACAAAAAATAAACAAAAAAAAAGATGTATGTCTGCTATCCTTCAGAAGACAGATTAGAGTGCTTTAACTGCCACTAAAGTTGTCACTCTTTGTAACAAAATATAATGCTACATATGTAAAAATGCAAAATGTAATGTATAGTCAAATGTCTCTCAGCACAAGAGTTGTTCATTTTAACACCCATTTTGTTAGTATTTATCAACTTACTAATTATAGGCAAATTGCTTCCATGAAAACTGTGATGATTAGCAGTTTTTTCTGCTAACTCTAGTGTACTGTAGTTCCGGTAAAGAATGTCAATAATCCAGTTTTTTTCTTTTCTTTTCTGGCTTAGAATATGCAAAAATAAATTCATCAGGCTAGCATTTATAAAATTTTGTGGAATGTAGTTTGGATGGGGTAAAAAAATAAAAGTTGTATTAAAAAAAGAGTTGAAATAAATACTGGATCACAGTCTAGAGAAAACATCATGGAAGACACTTTGAAATTCAGGCATCAATTTGAAATTCTATTTAAATTTATCATTTGCACTATTATATTTGACTATTAAAAATAGTGGCCAAGTTTTACACACTTGACATTCAAGTATGGCAACATGATGTATCAGCTCTGTCAACTGCTTGATCCCATCTAGAGTTACTAAATTACACATTTTATAGTCAAAATAAAAGCTAAATTTCTGTTTCTTTAGGTATGGGAGCAATTTCAATGACTCAAGGGTACATATTGCTGCTTGTGGTAAATTACTACAAAGTTATTAAGCTTTGTTTTCTCTCCAATATAACCAAGGATTTTCTTCTAAAACATTTATTCATTGACTTTTCAGACATAACCCAAAATAGGATAACCTCAAATTAAAAGTGCTATATACATGAAAGTTTACAACATATAAAAGGCTTTTTAGAAAACAGTAAATTCTGAAATAAAATATTTGAATTCATAATTCATTCAAGAACTACTTTTAGATATGGGAGACTATAAAAAGTAAATATAATAAATGAAAATGAAGCAAATAGAAAAATAGCTCTCGGGGGGGTGGCAAAAAAAGAAAAATAGCTCTCAAAAGAAGCAATGACATAACAAAGGAACATATTCCACTATGCAAAATCAAAATGTTAGTGTTTCCACAGGATATTTAACCAAAATAGCCCTCCAAGCCAAGAAACACACTTCAATTTTACCATCTAAGTTTTTCTAAACTCATAGTTTCAAATCATATTGTTAATATGGTGAAATCGCTATTTGGCCTTCTGTCTCTCTAGTTAACACCTCATCACCACCACCATTGTTCCTGCTCTAGGATCCTAGCCAATGCCACAGTCTTATTAATTCATGTTCAGTTTAACAGTAAAGCCAAAAAAGCCCTCCTAGACTTTATAAATATAAAGTTTTATTTATATTTATATTTATATTTGCTTATATTCATATATATCATATTTTAGTGTTCACACATTAAAGCTTATATTAGTTGTCCATTGCTGTTTTGACAAAAACCACCCCAATCTTCGAGCCTTGAAATGATTTATTTTATATCATAATTCTGATATTTGGCAGTGTAACTGCTTCACTTTCAAGCAGAAATTTATTTCAACTCCAAAGTCCACATTGACCTAACTGAAGTATAATAATTAGCACCTTTTTATGGCTAGAGTAACTTGGTTTTTCTGACATCATCTAAAAGACCATTACAAGACAGTATTATAAAAGGACAAACACAGACGTTGTAAAAATTCTATACAAATTCCTGAACTATAAATTTCACATCAGTCACATTCTGTTGGTAAAACTGAGGTCCAAGACTGTTCTGGATTCAAAAACACTGAAGTTTTAGTCTTTATCTTTTCATAGAAGAAGTTTGAAAGTATGACCATGCTATTAATCTACCATAAACTCAATTGTCTTCATGGAAGAAACCAAATATTCCATTTCCATTTCTCCTATTCCATTTCCACTTTATGGGATTGAAATAGTACTATGTATCCAAGGTTCCATGTAAATATGTTGAATCCAAGGACTTAGGTTTATGATAATTTTAGTTATAACAATAGCATGAGGTATCAGTATCACAGAATGTACAGAACTTAACCTCTCAATTTTTTGAAGGAAAATAATATGACTTCTTTTGAATTCTGACATAAATGAAAAATAAATCTTGACACTGTCATCCATACTCACTACAATCTAATATCACCTAAAAATAACCTTTGAAATAGAAAAGTATGGGTATCAAATAATAGATCATAAAAGAAGTTTGGAAAAATCTGACCACTTCCTCGAGATACTACATTTTGCTTTTGGTTCTTAAAGGATTAGTCAAATGATAAAGAAAAAACATGGGTTTATCCACTTTGTTGGAATAAAATCTCATCCAAATGTTTTTAAAGGTGCAAACCTATGCCTTTTCATGTCTGGCAGTGATGCTGATAAATAGAAAATCCCCCTAGAATAAGATGATTTATCCAAGATTTATTTATTTTTCTATAATCCTGTATATGTGTTCTCCAATGACTAATAAAACCAATCTGGAACTGGCAGATTTTGCCACAATTTAGACAGATGGCTTCAGTACAGTGCATAAAGTCATGTTGAAAATGTGAAAATAAAGATCTAGTTTGTTCTGTTCTGAGTTTTTTTAAGAAAACATTGAAAAAATAACAAAGAGGCATGAAAAGGTTTCGATAATACTAAACCACATTGTTTCAATTATTTTACCTTAGAATACACTGTATCAAGTATTGGGAATCATTGTGTGTTTGTACACACATACACACACACTCACACACATGTGTGAATACATCTATATACATCTTTAGCCCAAACACTTGGAGAAAGTCTAAACATATGCTGTAGTCATTGCTTTAGAAAGCTTGAATAAGCAATATTAAGTGAATTGTTTCTGATAAAAAAATATGACCTCACTCCAAACTCAGGCACTTTCTAGAACTGAAGCAAATCTAAATATATCTGGTCAAATTGAAATACAAACAAGGTTGTCTATTTTTCAGAACTTTACATAGATGACATGTTTCTGAATATTCTACTCTAATCCAGTTATCCAAAATTTAAACTAGTTTCTCTTAGATGAGAAAACCTATAAACCTTGGTACATTTCTCACATATTGTGGAATCTAAAATACTAAAGACATTCATTTATCCAGCTATTTTGTTCATGTGGGTATGCTGAGCAAATTCTTGCTGAATAAAGTATTGCATAAAATGGACCATTTCAACATAAATATACTAATCAGCCTCGTCTTCAAGAAAATAATAGAAATCTTAAAGACATTTTGTAATACAGTATAAAATAATGTACAGTTCCTTCGAGATCATTGGCTCTTTTTTTAGTGCCAGTGACTTGGTAGTAACTATAAGAAAGAAGATAGGAATGAGGGGAATGAACTAATGCATTATATGTAGCCTAGAAACAGGTTGCTTTTAAATTTTTGCCAGACAAAATTGATGACATTTAACTAAGTCTATAACTTATGTGTGATGGTATAAAAAATAAAGATTATGTATGACTTTCTAATGCTGGTATATGTTTATTTACTAGATTCTTTGATACAAGATACAAATAAGGACTAAAATAATATTTTATTTATAGTAGTATTTTTTCTGTCTCTAACTCTGTATACAGAACATTTAGTAAAACAGTAAATAAAAGACTAAATGAAACATTTAAAAATGTTTAAGTAATCTACAAAGATTTCCCTTGTTTCTCAAATTCCTTAATAGGTTCTTAAATAAGTGGCTCAAAAATGAAAGATTTATATATTCTAGAAATATAGGTCAACACAATAATTCTATCTGAACAAAGAAAGTCAAAATTTATTATTATTTATAATGAAGAGTTGATGTCTGAGAAAGCATACCATACATATAAATAGCCATATTTTAGAACACAAAATATCCTTTAATACTGGAGCCATCTACAGGCCAAGTCAATTCATGGTAAAATAAAACTTAACTCTTGAATTAGTCATAAAAGAGGAATGTTTTTAAGTATTATCACTTGCATACCACTTATAGGGATATAGCCTAGGAACACAAAAACAATACAAAACACCCTCTGCACCTCTATGTTTATTGCAGAACTATTTGCAATAGCCAGAATATGAAAATAACCTAGGTGCTCAACAACAGTTGGATGGCTAAAAACATTGTGGTACATTTGCACAATGGAATACTATGCAGCTGTTAGTAAAAATGAAGTCATAAAATTTGTCTATACATGGATGGACATGAAAAATATTATGCTGAGTGAAATGAACCAACTGAAGAGGGATAGAAATGGAATAGTCTCCCTCATCTGCAGAATATAAAAATAATATAAAAAATAGGGGCTAAAGAGATAGCACAGTGGTAGGGCTTTTGCCTTGCATGCAGCCAGGATGGGCAATGTTTCAAATTTCGGCATCCCATATGGTCCCCTGAGCCTGCCAGGAACAAGTTCTGTGTGCAAAGTAACACCCGAGTTCTGCCAGGTGTGACCCCCCCAAGAAAACAGTTTGGCAATAATATCCAAAGACAATAGAGATGAGGGCTGAGAAGACCAGCTCATGATATGAAGCTTGCCACAAAGAGCGCTGAGTGCATCTAGAGCACTAAACACCATGACATCTACCATGACAATAATAGTGAGCAAGAGAGGAAGAATGCCTTTCTGAGAGACATGCAGGGGATAGTTGTGAGGAGAGAAATGGGAGGACATTGGTAGAAAGATCACATGGTAAAGAGTGGTGTACTTTCTGTGACTGAAGCCCCAGTATGAAAATTTTTGTAAACATGGTGATTAAATTTAAAAATAAAAGGTTTTATTACTTTGATGTAACATTTTTGTTATTCTTCTTTTTATTCTAAATATATGAATCTAGTTTTAAAAAGTCAAATCCATTGGGCCAAAGCAGTGGCACAAGCAATAAGGCCTTGCACATGCTAACCTTGTGCCTTGCACGTGCTAACCTAGGATGGACCATGGTTTGATCCCCCAGCATCCCATTCCACCAAGCCAGGAGCGATTTCTGAGCACATAGCCAGAAGTAATCCTGAGGGTCACCGGGTGTGCCCCCCCCAAAAAAACCCAAATATTAAAATTAAAAAAATCATATCCATAATATAAAATATGTAATGCACTGGATTTGACTCCTGGCACTGAATGGTCCCAGCAACAAGTATATCCCTGATAAACCCAGACTATCACAAAGAGGGCCTCTTAGAAATAAATAAATAAATAAATAAATAAATAAATAAATAAATAAAAAATGGAGAGGGTATGAGCAGTAGAACCTAAAAATAAGGAAAAGTAAGTTGATTGTGCCCTAAATAAGAATGATTCTTGGCTGAATTGGTTGAGGGATAAGAACAGTGGAAAGAGATACATTAGAGAGAGAGCATAACAGATAGGGTTTAGCTTTGCATGCAACCAATCAATGTTTGATCCCCAGCACTCCACATGATCTCTCAATTTCTTCCAGGAGTGTTTCCTGAGTTCAAAGCCAAGAGTAAACCTTGAGCTTTGCTAGGTGTAACCCCAAAACCATAAAATTGATTGGTTGATTGACTGATTAAAAAATTAAAATGAAACTACAAGAAAGATACAAAGTATCCCCTGAAGAAAGAGTTTTTAACCAGTTGTGACTTGATGGTGATGCTGTGAAAGGTCATCACTCATTTACTCATTGCAGATGAATGGGTGCATATGTGCAAGATAAAATGAATGACAGGAAAAAAGGAGAATAACTTTCATATTGAAGTAATGCTACTTTCTATCATTCTATAGGATTCAAATGTGCAGCATTATAAATCCACATCTGTATATATTACATTATACTCACTACCCCAAACCTGATTTTTAGCCTTTATCATAAAATTGGCCCTTTTACATCTCCCACCTTGAAAATATGTCATGTGGACCCAACTTAGACCCCAGGTGATTAGATACCAACCATCCAGCCTTGAAGCCTGCATCCAGACATAGAAATGACACAGTTCTTCACAACAGCCACAGGAAACAAATCCCATCCAGGACATCCTTAATACTGCCTAGACGCCAACAAGTGCCAGCTCTAATATGACATACTGACAACAAGGAAACTGGGAACAACTTGACCCAAGAGCAGGTTATCCTACCTCACCAGCTAACAATAAGACAAAATCAGATTTGTCACCCTTTGGCCTCTCCAAATGCCAAGATCGTGATTTACAGATGACTGGCTGATTGAACCATGACCGGACTATATTTTTCCTGAGACCAATAAAAAAAAAAAGCACTAGTGTAGGGTTTGAGCTACGACCTGCACAACAGCCATGATCTCTGGTTCCAGAGGTCTATCTGAGACAATTGCAATCTTCTGGAAACATAGCGAAAGACATCTCCCAGGCCCCATCCTAGGATCAGCACAAAGACCAAGACCACCAACCAACCACAGAAGACGGATTAAAATGACACTGAGAGAACAGAACTTCTAGAACCACAAAGAAAAATTTCATCATAAGTTTCACTCCCTGTCCTGTGCAGATACCGAGATCTCTAGATACAGAGGTCTGATTTTATCACCCAGGACGGAGCAGAAGTCTTCCATACACCAGAAAAGCACCAACGGGAGAGTAAATGAACCTGAAAGGAATCTATAGTTAATCCCATGACAAAATGCTTCAATGGTGGAGAAACCCTGTATCTCTTAGGCCAAGGGAATTCCATTTCAAATGACCCCAATATTTACTGTACCTGTGCAGGAGGGAAGAAAAAAGGATTAAAAAAGAAAAAAAGCAAAAAACAAATTTTTATTTATTTATCTAGTCTTTGTCAATTTCTTTGTTTTGGTGTAGATATTGAAGTTTTTGTCTCCATTTATATTTATTTATTTATTTTCTTCTTTTCTTTTCTTCTCTATGTGCTCTGCCACGTGTTTTTATCTCAAGACCATGGCTTTTATGTGGTGCTTATCTTTATTGTTGGAGTGCTCACTGGATATTTTATTTGACACCTCTTTGCCTACTGTTGTGGTGTTTCACCTTCTTTTTCCCCTTCGTTTCTCAAACCTATGATAAGAGTCTCCAGAAGGACTCTGCCCCTTTCGGGCGTATTTGATTTTTTTCCCAGTTTATTACTTTTCTCTTCTTCAAACAAAATCACATAACTTGAACTATCTAGTCCCCCCTCCCAATAAGAGTGGGAAAAAAGGCAGGTACAAAGACCAAACAAGTGTAGGACCACTAAGTAGTAAGCTAGGCACAGAGGGGACCACTTATTCTGGCAGCCCCAGGGGTGAGGGAGGAGGATATGGGAGGTAGGATGGGAACGGAGGTGGAGGGAGGATAATTCAGTGATGGGAATTCTCCTGATTTTATGTTAATATGTACCTAAAATATTATTGTCAATGATATGTAAATCACTATGATTAAAATAAAAATTATATTTACAAAAAATGGCCCCTTTAATCAAATTTAGTTATTGCCTTTATTCTGTTATGGTAACCATTATTTCAGTCTTAGAATCTAAGGGTTTGTTTTCTAAGAATATCTTTTTAAGGTAGAGTTTATTCAATCCATTTATTAAGTGGGGACAATGAAGTACAATGAGCTGAATATTGTTCTAAGTCCTCATATGCAGACCGAGTTTGGCTGGGGTTTCTGTCTTATCTCACTGTCATTATATGCAGCAAAAGCAGAGGCTTAAAATTATGAATAACTCTTTTTTTCTTTTCTTTTCTTTTCTTTTTTTTCTTTTTTGTTTTTTTTTTGTTTGTTTGTTTTTTGGGGGCCACACATGTTTGATGCTCAGGGTTATTCCTGGCTAAGCACTCAGAAATTGCCCCTGGCTTCGGGGGACCATATGAGACACCGGGGGATCAACCATGGTCCTTTTCTTGGCTAGCGCTTGCAAAGCAGACACCTTACCTCTAGCACCACCTTGCCGGCCCCTATGAATAACTCTTAATACTAAAAGATATTTTATGATTTAAAAATATCATACATATTAATATGCATAATTGAACTATTTTTACTAGTCAGGTGATATCGAGAAAATTTATTTCTATCTTTTAGACTCTGCTTGTTTAACAGTCAAATAGTGATAATAACTCACCTTTTCTTTTTTTTTTTTTGTTTTTGTTTTTGTTTTTGGGCCACACCCGGTAACGCTCAGGGGTTACTCCTGGCTATGCACTCAGAAGTTGCTCCTGGCTTGGGGGACCATATGGGACGCTGGGGGATCGAACCACGGTCCGTCCAAGGCTAGCGCAGGCAAGGCTTACCTTACCTTACCTCTAGCGCCACCGCCCGGCCCCATAACTCACCTTTTCTAACAGAGTAAAATATACAACTTCTGGGAATACACCTAGATTCAAGTAAAGTTAAATAAATATAGCACTGATTACAGAAAATGAACTCATAAAAAGTTGTATAGAGAAGTAAAAAAGATAACTCAGGACACAAAACACAAGCCTCGCATCATGAGCTCCTCACAAATATGTGTGGCTTGTGACCCTGAGAAACATGGTATCAGGATCTAAATTGCCAAACCCAAACTGTAAGCTAAGCCAGCCAGAAGTACCCCCAGGTTTCCTTAGATCCTATTACTATAAAAAACAGCAAGTACATGCATAAAACATGGCCCATGCTTTAAAGCAAAAAGAACACACAAAACCATATTTATTTTTCAACTTTCACCCAATCACAATTTTATATTGTCCCAAATTATGACTTAAAATGCACAAGAAAACAAAAAGGCATTTACTAAAACATATAAGGCATCAGAACAGGACTTATATTAGATCCCAAAAGCAAATTTTACATTTTTGTACCATCTGAAAGCCTCTCAACTTCATAAGATTTGACTTAACATTGAATCACCTAGTCCTAGATACATATTGGGCATGGGGAAAGTTAATTAACAAACACTGGAAACCATCTAGGAACTGCTTGTGAAGCTGCTCATAAAAGTCTTGAAAATGTCTCTGCAAAGCAAAGGAAAAACCATATCCTTGCATACCTCTAGCAACTTTACAATATTTTATGCTAAATTTCTAGACCCTAAATCAGAATGACTTCCCTTGTAAAATTCTCTCCATCACTTCTGCACAGTTATATATTCTCACTTCTTTCAGTTCACTTTCATCACTTCATTTTCTTTTAATATTTCTCCAGTTTGGGCAACACTGTCAGTGTTTCAAGTTTACTAGTAGATCTTCAGAGATCATTCCTGGCAGGCTCAGGGGAAAATATGGGTTTCTGGGAACCAAATATAAATCAGCCGTATGCAAGGCAAGCACCCAATACATATATTATCACTTCAACAGTTTTTTATTTTTATCACCATCAAAAATTATAACTAGGGCTAGAACAATTGTACAACTGGTGGAATATTTGCCTTGCATGAAACCAACCTGGTTCAATCCCCAATCCAATCCTGCTATATGGGTTCACTGACACTGCCAGTAGAATTTTCTGAATTCCTATATAAATAAGAAATGGTGAACTCTTTTTTGAAACTGTTTGAAAACTTTGATATATAGTCCACAGAAAAAGAACCTTAAATGACTACAGCCACATGAAAATATATTAAACATGAACAAGAAATAAAGATTCAAATACATTGAAAAATTCTAAACATTCATTAAAATGTTTAAATACTTTAAATTACAAAGAAATTAATATGTCCAGAAAACAAAATGAAAACACTGATATTGCTGATGAAAATGGAAATTGGCAAAACTACTTTTGAAATAATTTGGCATCTTCTAAATCAAAATAAAGGGGCCATAATTTAGAGCAGATGGTAAGGTGCTTTTCTTGCAAGTACAAATACTAGTTTTATCCCCAGCACTGCCAAGGGTCTCTCCTGTGCAAAAAGCAAGGAACAGTTTCTGACCACCACTCGAGTATGACCAACCCCTTTTCCCCAATATCAATTAAATATATGTGTGTGTTATCTAATGCCCCTAACCTACCCTATATAACCTATATGCAATAGGTATATTTAAGTATGTTGGAAACAAGGGCTGTAGCAATATTACTGTGGGACATTTGTATAGAGCCAACTCAATTTCAGTCACCTATAGTGCTCCAAGAACTACCAGGATTAAGCCCTAAGCACTGCCAGGTGTGGAGAGAACAAAATAAACAAAAAAGCATTATGTGAGTAACCCTAGGCCATTAAGGGGTAGGGATAGGCTCAAGCGCAGGGGAACCACGTGACCAGGGAGGGTGAAATTGACCAGACTCCACCAGCAGAGCTCCACAGCCCTTCACCATTATGGGGCCAGAACAGGCACAATCAGAGGGGAACCACGTTGTCTGACAGGTAGAGTGAGAGGGTAAAATTGGTTAGGGAGGGTGAAATTGATCAGGCCCAACTGGCAGAGCTCCTGCAGCTTCTCCACCATTACAAGGAAAGGGGCTATCTGAGGGGAACCATAGATCTGACAGGTAGAGAGGGAGGGGGAAATTGACACAGGCCTGGACCCCCGACACACCTTCTGACAAGTGAAGAAAGAGGGGAAATCTTGCTGTGGTTGGGCAAGGTGGAGGGAACCTATGCCTTCTGGCAGGTAAAGTGAGGGAGGAGTCTTGAGGACAGGGTCAAACCTCAGCAACCACACCCATCATACCCACCTAGAGTCGCACTCCAGAGAAGGGATCCAGCTCATGCCACAGGTGACAAAGAAGGGATGAAATCTGAAGGCAGTACACTCTAAACCAAACCACCAAATGCAAAGAAATATGGGTAAACTAAGGAAGACACTAAAAACCGGGGATATGGAGAGAAATCCTAGCAAATTTTCAGGTCCACCAAAATGCACAAACCCAATAGATGAAGACCTAAAAGTGGCAATGTAAGCCATGGCAAAAGAAATCAAGGAATCATTAGCCAGTGAATTCAAGAAACCCATAGATGAACAAATCAACCAACTCAAAGAAAAACTTTTACAGAAGATGAGAGAATCCATATAAACAGAATTAAAGGAAATAAAAAAATCTTAGCAAGACATAGTAACAGAATTACACAGTTGGAGAATCACATAGAAGAACTTGAAGAAAAACTACAAAACAAAAATGATAAAGAAGCAAATAAGGAAATAAAAGTTAAAGCATTGGGGGAAAAAGCTAGGTATTTAATGAACAAAGACAAAAAATTAATCTATGAATTGTAGGAATATCAGAAGGAGACATAATAGGGAAAGGGGAAGAACAAATGGTCAAGGAAATAATAGCAGAAAACTTTACACCCTCTGGAAAGAGGCTCCGGTTTAAATCCAGGAGGTGAATAGAGTCCCTAATAAAATACACCCTAACAAACCAACACCAAGGAATATAGTAATCCAAATGGGGGGGGGGAGAGAGAGAGAGAGAGAGAGAGAGAGAGAGAGAGAGAGAGAGAGAGAGATAAACTCCTTAAAGCAATACGGGAAAAAAAACCTCAAGTAAAAAGGAAGGAACATAAGAATCAAACCAGATCTCCCACTTGAAACAATTCAAGCAAGAAGACAGTGGAATGGCATATTTAAATGACTGAAAAAAAGAAACTTCCAACCTACAGTAAACTACCCAGAAAAATTCTCTTTCATATGGGAGAGGGGACTCAAAACATACTCAGACAAAAAGGAACTCACATTATTTGCACAAACAAAACTGATTCTAAACAATCTACTCAGAGAAGAATTACACAATTCAAACCCTCGATTGTAACAACAACCACCCTACACAATACAACTACACAGCAGCCCTCTCTGTCAATAATCTTCCTAAATGTCAATGGACTAAATTATCTCATTAAAAGACACATGGTAGTGAATTGAATTAGAAAACAAAAACAAGATTTCTGTTGCCTGCAAGAAACACAACTATAAGCACAGGATAGACACAGGCTTAGAATGATAGGATAGAAATCAATTATTCAAACCAATGGAAAATAAAAAAGCTGGGACAGTCATTCTTATATAAGACCAAATTTTGTTCAACCTCAAGAAGGTGATCAGAGACAAAGAGAGTCACTACTTACTGATTAGAGGAACACTGGACCAATCATGTACTAACTCTGGTCAATATTTATGCACTGACTGCAGAGCCAGCAAAATATGTAAGGCATTTGCTCACAAATATGGAGAAACATATTGAAGGAAATGTGATAGTGTATGAGATCTCAATACTCCACTATCACCACTTGACAGATACATCAGACAGAAAACTAGTAAATATATAAGAGCCCTTAATGAGAAACTAGAAGAACTAGGGCTAATGAACTTATATAGGGCCCTCAACCCTCAGACAGAATATACATTCCTCTCAAGTGCACATAGACCAGAATAGACCATGCCTTAGGTCACAGTGGTCCTCAAACTATGGCCTGTGGGCCACATATTGTATTTGTATTTGTTTTGTTTCTTCATTGCAAAATAAGATATATGCAGTGTGCATAAGAATTTGTTCATAAGTTTTGTTTTTACTATAGTCAGACCCTCCAATGGTCTGAGGGACAGTGAACTGACCCCCTGTTTAAAAAGTTTGAGGACCCCGTGCATTAGGATATAAATATAACTTGCGTATAGTCACAAATATAAGGTTTATTAGAAGCACCCTATCAGATCACTATGCAATAGATATCAAGATTGACTCTAAAAAGAAACTATGAAGAAAATCCAACACCTGGAGATTAAACAACATATGGCCCAAAAACAACTGGATCAAAGAGGAAATTAAGGAAGAAATAAAAAAGATTCCATGAGACAAACGATAATGAAGAGACAAATTGTCAAAATCTGTGGGACACAGCAAAAGTAATAATTAGTGGGAAACTCATAGCAATACAGGCCTATGTCAGGAAAGAGGAAAATGAGAAATCAACAGTTTAAAGGTACATCTAAGGATCTGGAAAACAGCAGCAAAGAAATCCAAACACAACCAGAAGACAAGAAATAATAAAAACAAGAGCAGATATAAACAACATAGAAACTAAGAAAGCAATACAAAAAAATCAATGAGACCAGGAGTTGGTTTTTCTTTTTCTTTTTTTGGTTTTTGGGCCACACCCATTTGATGCTCAGGGGTCACTCCTGGCAATGTGCTCAGAAATCGCCCCTGGCTTGGGGGGACCATATGGGACGCCGGGGGATCGAACAGCGGTCCGTTCCTTGGCTAGCGCTTGTAAGGCAGACACCTTACCTCTAGCGCCACCTTCCCGGCCCCCAGGAGTTGGTTTTTCGAAAGAATAAACAAGATAGACAAAAAACTGGCAAGACTCACCAAAAATTAAAAAGAGGGAAAATACCCAAATAAATAGGATCACAAATAAAAGGGGAGAGATTACAATGAACCAAAAAAAAAATCTCACACATCATGAGGACTCATTATGAACAACTATATTCAGTCAGCTTAGAAAACCCAGAAGAAACAGACAGATTTTTGGAAAAATATCATCTTCCAAGACTGGAGAAGGAGGATGTAAAAAGCCTAAACAGGCCAATCACATCTGAGGAAATTAAATCAGTAATAAAGAAACTCCCCAAAATCAAAAGTCCAGATCCAGAAGGTTTTACACGTGAATTCTATTAAACAGGCTCTGCCAAAACATCGAAAAAATAAAATCCTTCCTAATTCCTTTTATGAGGCTAATATCACACTCATTCCCAAAGATGGCATAGAATTCAAGAAAGAAAACTACAGACCAATCTCACTGATGAACATAGATGCAAAAATCCTCAACAAAATCTAAGCAAACCAAATACAGCACTACATCAAAAAGATTATACACCATGACCAAGTGAGTTTAATACCAGAGATGCAAGAATGGTTCGACATACACAAATCAATCAGCATCATACATAACATCAAGAACAAGAAAGACAAAAATCACTTGATTATATCAATCGATGCAAAGAAGGCATTTGAGAAAATCCAACACCAATTCATGATGAAAAATCTCAGCAAAATAGGACTAGAAGTAACCTTCTTCAAGATAGTTACAGCTATCTATAAAAAGCCAACAGCCACCATCATCCTTAATGGTGAAAAACTGAAAGCATTTCCACAAAGGTCAGAAACTAAGCAAGGCTGTCCAATCTCTCCACCCTTATTTAATATAGTTTTAGAAGTCCTAGCAATAGCAATCAGACAAGAGAAGGGAATCAAATTAATCCAAATAGGAAAGAGGAACTGAAACTATCTTTTTTTGCAGTTGATATGATGATATACATCGAAAACCCTAAAGAATCCACAGTAAAAATCTTAGAAATAACCAATACAGCAAAGTGGCTGGCTATAAAATCAATACACAAAGGACAATAGCATTCCTCTATATAAATAATGAAATAGAGAAGAAAGACATTAAAAAATCAATCCATTTAAAATAGTACCTAAAAATATCAAGTACCTGGGAATCAACCTGACAAGAGAAGTGAAAGACCTATACCATGAAAAATTCAAAACGTTTCAGAAAGAAAAAGAATAGGACCTAAGGACATTGAAGAACATCCCATGCTCATGAGTAGGAAGAATCAAAATAATCAAAATTACTATCTTACCTAAATTACTATATAGATTCAATGAATCCTTATTCAAATTCAGATACCATTTTAAGGAACTAGAACAATAAACTATAATGTTTCTTTGGAACCACAAAAAAACCTAGTTTAGCCAAATCCATACTGAAAAACAAGAAACTGGGTGGCATTTCTTTACCTAACCTGAAGCTTTATGATAAAGCCTTAGTCATCAAAACAGTATTGTACTGAAACAAAGACAGAGTCTCAGACTAGTGGTTTAAAACAGATTATCCATATATATACCCATAAATATATAGTCAACTGATATTTTACAAAGGATCCAAGAATCTGAAATAGAACAAAGACAGTTTCTTCAACAAATGATGTTGGCACAATTGGATAACCACCTGCAATAAACAAAGATTGATCAATATCTCACACCCTACACAAAAATCAACTTGAAATGGATTAAAGACCTGGAAATTAGACCCAAATTTATAAAGTTCATTGAGGGAAAAATGAGTGGAACACTACAAGACTTATACCTCAAAAAAGTCTTGATGATTGTATGGCAGTGGCAGGAGCAGTAGCATCAAACTAAAACAAATGGGACTACATGAACTAAAGAGTTTCTTTATGGTGAAAGAAACACAGGCTAAAACTAAAAGACAGCTAACAGAATGGGAAATAATTGTCACACTCGACAATCAGATAAAGAATTGATATCTAGGATATACAAAGCACTCAGAAAGGCGAGTCCCACAAAACCCAAATAAAACCATAGAAAAATGGGGAGAAGAAATGAATAGACACTCTTTCAAGGAAGACCAACAGATGGCCAAGAAACACATGTAAATATGTTCACCATCACTTATCGTTAGAGAAATCCAAATTAAGATAACAATGAGGTACCACCTAACACCAGTGAGAATGGTACACATCAAAAATAATGGGTCCAAGGCAAGGAAGTGGTAAGAAAGTGACTCTCATTCACTGCCGGTGGGAATGCTCCCTGGTCCAACCCCTATAAAAATCAGTATGCTTAGTAAACTCAGGATTTAATTGCCATATGATCCAGCAATCACACTCCTGGGTATCTACCCCCAAGATGAATATTCACCCCAAATTATGTATGCACTTCACTCTTTATCCCAGCACTCAGCATAATAGCCAATAACTGAAACAAACCTCGATGCCCAACAACAGATGAGTGGTTAATGAAGACGTGGTATTTATACACAATGGAATTCTATATAGCAGTTAGAAATGATACAATAATGTATTTTGCAGCAACAAGGATAGATCTCCAAAATATTGTGTTAAACAAAGTAAGCCAGAAGAAGGATAAATAAGAATAATAGCACTTCTTTTAGGTATTCAGAACATATACCACATTTACATATAGTAATCCATGAACAAATCCAAGGTCAAAAGGGGAGAAACTCCAAGCACTGTAGTTGTCAGCATTTACTGGAGAGAAGTGTACAAAAACAAATGGAAGAGGAACAACACAAAGCCTCGACTCTACAATTTACTATAAAGAAACCATTAAGAATGGAAACAACAGTTTAGTGAACAGGTATGTACTCAGCCTTTTACTAAAAGGCCTATAATAATGTCTTAGAAATCTTATATACAGATAATGATGAAGAATATGATTGGAAGCCAGAAACTTCAATGGCAGCGTAAATATGTAAATATGTAAAGCCAGTTGTTCAAGTTCTTAAGACTTTTTATAGATATAATGAATGCATAACGAAAGGATATCCAGCTATGTTTGGGGGCTATGTGGGACCAGGGATTGTATTTAGAACTCCAAACATGCTGAACATGTGCTTTACACTTGAGCCAAATCCCCAAGCCTCCATATCATATTATTTCTGAGCAGCAAAATTGGGGCACACTCTAATTGTCTGGCAGAAAAGCTCTTCCCACTATTTATAGCATAAGATCTCCTGGCACATTGTTGCTATTTCCAGAGCATTTGCTTCACATATTTTAATTTGCTCGACTGATTAACCAAGTCATTCTCACCGATTAGCTCTGCAGGTGCCAGAAATTGAAATGCTCGATCCATTGTGAAGCGGGGCTAGGGATATTTTTCCAGTAGGGTATACTAGTCTTCTATGCCTGGAGTTAAATGGAGAAGAAGATGCAGAGAGACTAATTGTGAGTTACAAATAAGAATGTTTTAGGTGACTCTGATTTGCATTTTCAATTATTCTACTTTCTGGTACACTAAACTGACATTTTGATTAATGTTACTTTTTGGCTTATTTTTCAGTTGCAGCAACACATAGCTTTCTGTCTACAATTACTATGAACTTAAGGCAACTGATAATTACACATTCTGGAAGCTGACTGTCACAACCAATAAACTTGACAAGCTTCACTGGTTTGGCTAGAAATGAAGGCTTTACAAATTTGTTTTGTGGTATCTCAGTGTAAACAGAGAAGTGATTAAGTGAAAGATCTACAATAAAATGAAACTAGCTAAACTCAGGCTTAGGAAGAGTGAATAGAAAGATTTTGAGCTTTGGAGCCAGTAGGATCAAAGTTCAAATCTGTGCTCTATTACTTACTAGTTGAAAGGTCTTGCTTCAGATACTTCTAGGTCTACTTTTAAAAATGCCTATAATGTTTATTTTTAATGTTCATTATAATTATAATGTTTGGAAGAAAATATTAAATACCTGTATACTTAATGTGCTATCATAAAAAATGAAACTGACTACTTCCTTTCTGCCCTGGAACTGCAAACTTTTCTTAATTATCCTCTTTGTTTCTTCTATCATCTCATCTAAAGTCCTCTCTAGCTATCCTAATGTACAGCATTCAAAAATCATTAAGACAAAATTATATAAAGCACAGCAACAATCACCATTAATTATATGAAAAGTGAATATTTAAGAAAAAAAAAAGTAATACCATACAACAAATAACACATACAAAAGCACATGAAACTTAAAATAACACATATAGTAAAAGAGGCAATACAAACACAACCTGAAGAAAGTAGCTCCAGTATACATACTGCCTCTACTATAGTTGTTATAAACTCAATACTTTCACCTTTTGTTTTTAAAGCAAATACTCTTTGGAGTTCTTTCAATTGAATAATGCAGATACTAAAACAGGACTTTGATTATAAAGTGTGACAAATCGAAACTTTCCCCAAATGGGATAACCATACATATGTTGCATTAAATAATTAACGATGGGGCTGGATGGAGGTGGATGCCATGCCAGGCCACGTGGCATCCAGCAGGCAGGTCCAGGCCCAGGTGATCGGCGTAATCACTCAGGCATTAGGAAGCATCATCTTTATTCATGCCACATATGTGTGGCCTATCTCATAACCTTTTAAGTATTCAGCCATTCTTAGCTACCCTGCATCTTAACTCCTTTCAGCCCTCTTCATTTGACCTCCATCCTGGTTCAAGACCAAAAAAGGCAGAGCCCAAAAGCCAAAGCGCGTAGCAGGGCCGAACCCCTAATCTTCTGGGTCAAAGGCTTTATATAACCTTCCAAGACCACTCCCCAAAATGGGAGGGGTCTTGCAGGTAAGGTTACACCTAATATCTGGTTCCCAGGACCCCTCCCAGAAATGGGTGAGTCTTAGGTAGCTACACCTAAATCCAGGATCTCAGATAGGTACACCAACATACATATATATACTTAAATTTATTGATATTCTTTTACTCTGTTCTGAAGTCTAGATCTTATTTTATGTGCAATTTCTTTGTCTTGCTAATCCTTTTGATCTACGGAGTCTAGAATTAGTTCACAATGATGTATATGGTTATATATTCATTATTGTCTTTATTATATAGAATTTCACTAACTGAATATAAATAATAAAGGCAACTATTCTACTGACTGTGACCATATGGGATGACTGGAACATGGCACTATTAAAATAAACATTCATGTAAAGTTTTTTTCAGTGTATCAAAGTTGATTTTTTTGTAGAGCAGGAGTCAGCAAGCTGTAGTCTAAGTTCCAACCTTACCATGTCATTGGCTTTAGCATATAAAATAGTTACTCTTTCATTGACATGTGACCTGTGGTTTCTTACTACCAAAACAATACAAGATTCTATGCACTGTCTTGTATGGTCCTTCTTTTCTCTGACACTCAACTCCATCTATATCCTTCCACTCAAAAAAGCCTAGTTTTCTTCGTTTTTCTTAATGAACCATGGAATTACTTTGTGACAAAAAAAAGTGCCACTTTGCAAGTATGAGGTCATGAATTCAAATCCATTGACATAAAATGTAGTCCTGATGGCTCTGTTGCCTGGGGAGGCCCCAAAGCAGCAACAAATTTTACAACCAAGCATGTGAGCTGTTACCCCCCACTTAAAGAAAACACGCACCAAATGTGGTTTTATCCTTCCCTGGTGCAGTGCCTTCCTCCAAAAGAATTATTTGCCAAAAGGCCTGCTTAGCGAAGTCAATCATTTGACCCTTTGCGTGGATCATTGGTGGTAATTCCAACATGGCTGTAACATTATATTTTTTCCTCTATTTGGCCACTATAGAAATCCAGCCTCAGCTCTCCTACAAAGATATGTCAGTACCAAAAGCCCGCCAAAAGTTCCCTGCTGGCTAGTTCATATAACCTGGCACAGCAGCTTGTTTTTCTGAGTCTAGCTCTATGATGGTAAACACTTATTTCCGTCCCCCCTAAAATCTATTTGCTGGCTACTACATAAACATCATATATATCTCTGTCTCTCTCCTCCTGATTTCTTGAAAAACCTGCTTTTTGCTAAACCATAAAACGTCTCTAGCTCTGGTTTCACTGCCCTCCAGCAGAGTTCTTTCTCACCTGAAGAACGGTCTTTTAATATGTAGATTTAAGGCTTTTTTCCTCATTGTACTTTCTCTGAAACATCTCCCACTCTTTGTTCTCCCTGAGGACACCCTGCATTCCAGAGCCTGTGCTTAAAATGTCATCGGCTGAAAAATAAATTTGTCTTTCGTCTCTTGGACGTGAGTCCCCATACATTGTGTGTGGTAATTCATTTTTACAATATTATTCTGTTTTTCATCCACTCGTGCTCCCACTTCTCTCCCTGTGAAAGGTTCCCGGACCCCACGAAGGTTCTGCTTAGCAACGCTGGCTGTCTGCAGCAGTGAGCCTCAGTCACTGCAACAATGGCAATGAGGGGAAGTAAAGGGAAATTAATAAAGCAAGTATAGTATAAAAAATATCTCACACACATATACACACGGTCCTTAAAGGTAAGAATATTAAATTCAGATGCTGGAGAGATAGCACAGTGGTAGGGCATTGGCCTTGCATGCTGCCGACCTGGGACAGACCCAAGTTAGATCTTCTGGCATCCTATATGATCCCCAAGCCTGCCATGAGCAATTTCTTAGCATAGAGCCAGAAGGAACCACTGAGTGCCTCCAGGTGTGACCTAAAAAGCAAAATAAATATATTTGGGCCCAAAGCAATATAACACAGTGGTAGGGCATTTGCCTTGCATGCAGCTAACTCAGGATGGACCTTAGTTTGATCCCTGATGTTCCATATGGTCCCCCAAGCCAGAAGTGATTTCTGAGTGCAGTGCCAGGAGTAACCCCTGAGCATCACCGATGTGGTCCAGAAACAAACAAGCAATAAACATATAAATAAATTTAAATAATATTAAATTCAAACAGAATTATAAAGAGAATGATTATGTTCATTATGTAAGCCTTTAGGTCTGACCAACCGAAATAAGAATAAAGAATGCTATTTGAAAATAAAAGGACTTTTCTTTTTAACCTTCTACTTCCTGCTTCTTATGCTTATTAATTATGTAGAGGCATTCCTTAATCAGAATAATTCTGTCCCCTGATCATGGAGAAAGTCAGTCTAAGGGGAAATAAGAGGATGATACTTAAAAAAAACTAATAGTAGGCTAGTCTGATCA
Organism: Suncus etruscus; assembly: GCF_024139225.1. Lineage (NCBI taxonomy): Eukaryota > Metazoa > Chordata > Mammalia > Eulipotyphla > Soricidae > Suncus > Suncus etruscus. The sequence continues at coordinate 107,169,544 of NC_064852.1, read as the reverse complement.
AGGATGTACTAAAACAAGAAGAATGCCAAAAATCTCACTATAACCATCTAGAAGAAATGAGCTGTTGCCCATCTTTAAACAAGATTCGAATCCTGGTCTGGGAGCCTCGCTGAGAAGCCCTTGATGTAGCTTCATCTTTAAGACTGGCTATTTGCTTCTGGAATAAATATGTTGGTCTTGAGTAAGTAGTGAGTGTGCCTTGTGGGCTCTAAGGCTTGAAGCCTTAGAGATTAGTCCTTGGGAAAACTCATATTCTTTGTTACCCTGACTGCTCAGAAAGATTCTAGGCCTATTTTCTGCTTGGGCATGTTTTAAACCAGAAATTCATTCAGACTTCATTTCTATATCTTTACAAAAAGCATGTTATAATGGAAAATGAAAGGCACAGTTCTATATAAGTTAAAGTGATTCTAAATATTGTACTCTTAAGAACACCAATACCTATACTGTTCATAGAGTACTGTGGGGAAAAAAGAAAATGCAAAGTAATTTACTTGAAATATATCAATATTTTAAAGACGCTCATTTGAGTGTTAACCTTTTCTGAATATGCTGTGTACTGTGAAACCTACTTGACTCATGCATACAGAAACAGTTCTCATATTTTAAGCAATTTGATAGACATATAAAGAGCTACCTTAAAAGAACAAAGGGCAGACAACATACATACACTTATCTCTAGGTAATACCTTCTTTTAGGAATTGAAACACGTGACCAGTTAGACCACCGAAGCAGTACATGTAATGTACAGACTTAAACTACAGGCTCTATTCTTCAAACACATTCAACCAAACCAGCATTCCCTTGCTATTCTCTCCTCTCTTCTCATTACTTTTTTTTTCTATTCTTCTCATTACTTTTTTTCCTTTCTTTTCCCCTTTTCTTTCTAAGGTATTTTCTCTTTTCTCTCCCTTCATACCCCTCCCATATACCTTCCCCTTTCTCCCCTCCGGAAATCCAACTATCCCTTCACCCCTCAATCCCATCCAGATCTCCCACCATATTAAAACTCTTCACCAAAAAAAAAAAAAAAGAACAAGAAAGAATGACAGGAATACTTAAGAAACACAAATATGTGTTGTAGGCTTGCAATTCTTTTTTATTTATTTTTTTAATTTTTATTTTGATCATAGTGGCTTACATATCTTTCACAGTAGTATTTCAGGTACATATTAACATTGAATCAGGGTAATACCAACAAATTTGTCCTTCCCCCTTCCCTGTTCCCTTTCTGCAACCCAAATCCCCCAACATCATCCCCCAGGCTGCTAGAGTAGGTGGCCCCCTATTTATCTAGCTATCAGTGATCATACATCTGTTTGGTCCTGGTGCCCTCCCTTGTTTCTCCCTCTATTTGAGAGGCTAAGCTAGATAAATCGAGTTATGTGGTTTTGTTTGAGGGAAAGAAAAGCAATAGAATGGGGTAAAGATTAAGCAAAAAAAATTAAAATTAATTAATTAATTAATTAATTAAAATATGCTGAAAATGGGCGGAGTCCTTCTAGTGGCTATCAGCCTCAGTTTGAGAGAGGACATGAAAACGGTAATTGAAACACCATAACAATATAAAAATAAATATCAAATTAAATATCCAGTGAGGCCTACAGCAATAAAGAGAAGCACCACACAATAGTCTTGGTTCTGAATTCAAATTATGCCGGAGTGCAAAAAGAAAAAGAAAGATAAGATAAAATAATATAAAATAAAAAAGGAGACATCAACTTCAATATCTACACCAAAATAAGGACGTCAAAGAAAACAATCAATATATATATATACATATATATATAAATTATTATTTTGTGCTTTTTTTCCCTTTTTTATTTTTCCCCCCTGCATAGGCACAGTAACTATTGGGGATATTATAGAGGTAATTCCTTTGGCCTAGGATATACAAGGTTTCTCCATCCCTGAAGTATACTATCATGGGATTAACTATAGACTCCTTGCATGATCATTTACTCTCCCCTTGGTGCTTTCGTGGTGTATGGAAGACTTCTGCTTAGTCATGGATGGTAAAATCAGTCCTCTGTATCTAGAGATCTTGGTGACTATGCAGCTCAAGGAATGGAGCTTATGATGAAGGCTTTCCTTGTGGTTCTAGCAGTTCTGCTTCTTCAGTGTCGTTTTAATTCATCTTCTGTAGTTGGTGTTCTTGGTCATTATGTTGCTCCTAGGATGGAGCCTGAAACAGAGTCTTTTGTTATGTTTCTGGATGACCTGTTCACTTGTGGTTGTCTCAGTCAAACCTCTGGAATTGGAGATCTTGTTTGTTGAACAGATTGTAGACCAAAAGCTAGGTTAGAGCTTTTTCTTGTTGTTGTTGTTGTTGTTGTTGGTCCCAGGATGCGTACTGTCTAGTCCTGGTTGTAACAGCCAGTCATCTGTATATAGCAATCTTGGTTTTTGCACAGATCAAAGGGTGACGTGTCCTCTGATTTTGTCTTATTGTTGGCTGGTGAGGAAGGATAACTTGCTCTTAGATCTGATTGTTCCCATTTCCTCGTTGTCAGGTTATCAATTTAGAAGTGGCATACGTTGGAGTCAAGAGCAGCATTACAAATGCCCTGGAGGGGACTTGGTTCCTGGAGCTGTTGTGAAGAACTCTGTCGTTTCTATGTCTGAGATCCAGGAGTCAAGGCTGGACGGTTGGTGCCTATTTCCCTGAAGTCTAGGTTGGTTCCCCAAGGCATGCAATTCCTATGGATAAATAAAGAAGTACTCCCCATTGGAGGAGGTACTGCCTTGAACACTAAATGAGTGAAGATACTTTTATACATAAAGAAGGTGAACAAATTCCTGGCTGGAAATAAACACACAGAATATTTGTTTTACAGGATGTTGATTTGATAGAAAGGGGACAGAAAGACGACAGGCATGAGACCAACTAAGATTTGGTAGAAAGGGGGCAGAAAGACGACTGGCATGAGACCAACTAATGCTGTCAGTAAAATGGCAGCAACGAGAGAGGCTGTTACTGGGTTTTATTGGAAGTCTGAATTCCTAAAGTTTGGAATTTGTCTTGAATTGGATAGATAGGACCTGTAAAGTGTTCTAGGTAAGAGAATGACATGATAAAATCCAATGTGCCAGTAGTAAAATTAACTCAAAGTTGTACTGTACATGAAAATGAATTTTAAAAAGCTTAGAAAAAAGACACTAGAGAAATGGACAACTCAGAAAATAAGACCATTTGGGGCCAAATAAAGCCAAATGCTATGAAGAAAGATTTAGAGAAAAGAAGACTCACCACAGAAAGCCTTAAACTCTGGAAAAGAAAAATATGTTATGAACATTTCAGTATTTTCATTTTTAATGTTTTTCAACCACTTATGAAGGTAATGCATAAATATTTATAAGTGTGTAAATATAAATATTTATAATATGTATACAAATTGATGAATTTGGCCATCATAACCATAATCAAAATTATGATGTTGATGTTCACCTCTAAAAATTCTCTCTTAACACTCATTCTTTTCTATTGTGTGTGCATGTATTTGTGTGTGTATGTGGTATATGTGTGTTTTCACTCAGGAAATTTTCAGTGTACAATATGGTATTGTTACTTCTGGAATGTTTTTATAAAGATAATCTCCAGAAACTTTTTGTTTACTTTACTACAACAAGATATACACAAAAGGGACCTGTTATACTAGCAGTCTAGGGGGCTAAGAGTGGAGGTGTGGGAGATATGCCATGAACTATGGTGGAGGGAGGTCAACATTAGTGATGGAATGAATTATCACTGTCATTATCTCGCCTATGTCACTATGTCACCTAAAATACAACTGTGAGAGCCTTGTAATTCACATTGGTCTCAATAAAAATTATTTTAAATATATAATTTTACAGTGTGTATTTTATAAAAGAAAGTTAATTTTAACACATTACATGAGAAAAATAAGGATATAAGATGCTTACAGGATCCATTTAAATACCTAAACTGTCAACTTTACTTGATGGAAATATTTTATGAATATTTTGACACAAAATAAATAGCATACATAAAATTTTACTGATCCTTGCTTCGACTATAAGTTCAAGAGATAAATAAGACATATTAGAGGTGCAGAAGCCTTACAACTTAATTTAATCCAGTATGTTTTTGCTTCCACTTGTTTGAAGAGTGCTGTTTCCTCCTTGAAGATGCCTTTAGTCTCAATATCATGGAGTGTTTTACCTATGTGTTGTTTTATATGCCTTATAGTTTCTGGTCTGATATCAAGGTCTTTAATCCATTTGGATTTGACCTTTGTGCATGGTCTGAGAAGGAAATCTGAGTTCATATTTTTGCGAGTGGCTGAATAGTTCTGCCAACATGACTTGTAGAGGCTTTCCTTGCTCCATTTTATATTTCTTGCCACTTTATCAAAGATTAATTGGTTTTATACCTGGGTAACATTCTCTGAATACTCATGTCTATCCACTGATTTGAGGGTCTCTCTTTATTCCAATAACATGCTATTTTAGTGACTATAGCTTCATAATGTAACTTAAAGTTTAAATATATAATATTCAAATATTAATTTAATATTAATAATATAATTTATTATTAATATGTTATAATATAAATTTGAATAATTTATTATTTAATTGATTAATATAATTTAAAGTTCCTTTTCCCAGGGTTACTCTAGCTATTTGCTGGTGTTTATTTTTCAAATGAATTTCAGGATCCACTTCTTTGAAGAATGTCATGAGTATCTTTAGAGGGATTACATTAAATCTATAAAATGCTTTGGGGAGTACTGTCATTTTAATAACGTTAATAATCCCCATCCATGAACAGGGTATGTGTCTCCATTTCTTCATTTATGTCCTTGTTATTTTTTTTATTTTGATCATAGTGGATTACATATCTTTCACATTATTTAGGTACATATTAACATTGAATCAGAGAATACCCACCACCAAATTTGTCCTCCCCCCCTTCCCTGTTCCCTTTACAAACCATATCCCCCACTGTACTCCCCCCAGGCTGCTAGAGTAGGTGGCCCCCTATTTATCTAGCTTACTATCAGTGATCATACATCTGTTTGGTCCTGGTGCCCTCCCTTGTTTCTCCCTCTATTTGAGAGGCTAAGCTAGATAAATCGAGTTATGTGGTTTTGTTTGAGGGAAAGAAAAGCAATAGAATGGGGTAAAGATTAAGCAAAAAAAATTAAAATTAATTAATTAATTAATTAAAATATGCTGAAAATGGGCGGAGTCCTTCTAGTGGCTATCAGCCTCAGTTTGAGAGAGGACATGAAAACGGTAATTGAAACACCATAACAATATAAAAATAAATGTCAAATTAAATATCCAGTGAGGCCTACAGCAATAAAGAGAAGCACCACACAATAGTCTTGGTTCTGAATTCAAATCATGCCGGAGTGCAAAAAGAAAAAGAAAGATAAGATAAAATAATATAAAATAAAAAAGGAGACATCAACTTCAATATCTACACCAAAATAAGGACGTCAAAGAAAATAATATATATTTATATGATTAATTTGTGCTTTTTTTCTCTTTTTTTATTTCTTTTCCCCCTGTATAGGCACAGTAACTATTGGGGATATTATAGAGGTAATTCCTTTGGCCTAGGATATACAGGGTTTCTCCATCCCTGAAGTATACTATCATGGGATTAACTATAGACTCCTTGCATGATCATTTACTCTCCCCTTGGTGCTTTCGTGGTGTATGGAAGACTTCTGCTTCGTCATGGATAATAAAATCAGTCCTCTGTATCTAGAGATCTTGGTGACTGCAGCTCAAGGAATGGAGCTTATGATGAAGGCTTTCCTTGTGGTTCTAGCAGTTCTGCTTCTAGGATGGAGCCTGGAACAGAGTCTTTTGTTATGTTTCTGGATGACCTGTTCACTTGTGGTTGTCTCAGTCAAACCTCTGGAATTGGAGATCTTGTTTGTTGAACAGATTGTAGACCAAAAGCTAGGTTAGAGCTTTTTCTTGTTGTTGTTGTTGTTGTTGGTCCTTCGATGCGTACTGTCTCGTCCTGGTTGTAACAACCAGTCATCTGTATATAGCAATCTTGGTTTTTGCACAGATCAAAGGGTGATATATCTTCTGATTTTGTCTTATTGTTGGCTGGTGAGGAAGGATAACTTGCTCTTAGATCTAGTTGTTCCCATTTTCTCTTTGTCGGATTATCAAATTAGAACTGGCGTACATTGGCGTCAGAGCAGTATTATGAATGCTCTGGAGGGAACTTGGTTCCTGGAGCTGTTGTGGAGAACTCTGTCGTTGTCTGGGATCCAGGAGTCAAGGCTAAACAGTCAGTGCCTATTTCCCTGGAGTCTAGGTTTGTTCCCCATGTGTTGTAAAAAAGTATAAGTTCTTATCCCTTGTAGATAAGAGCTTGTTTCTACACGAAAAATTTCCCCTGTTTTTAATATGCCTTTGCAGGAAGAAGTGGTGCTACATTATATTGCTGGTGGATTTAAGGGTGAAGAGAGAAGACAACAGACCCATGACAAAGACTAAAAATATATATGCTCAGACTTATCTAAAGATAAAAGAGTTTCTTAAAAGAAAAAAAAAGAATTAAATAAAAGACATAATTAAAGGAATGAAGTGGTGCCGGGAGGGTTAGCATGGAGGCAAGAAATCTGTCCTTCCTGCAGAAGGACAGTGGGCCTCATCCCGGTATCCCATAAGGTCCCCCATCCCACCAGGGGCAACTTCCGAGCACAGAGTCAGGAGCACCCTCCAAGCGCCACCAGTTGTGACCCAAAAAATGCACAAAAATTAAATCAAAAAAACAAAAAGTAGAACAAAACAAAAATAAATTAAAAAAATGAACAAGAGGGAAAAAGAAAAATAACAAAGAAAAAGGGAGAAAGTGATACAGCAGATAACTTTACATTTGGGGAGAAACTGTATAAGAGGTAGTGTAATATAGATATATACTTATGATGATAGTATAGGCTTCCCCATTGTCTTTTGAGATTTCCTCGTGAGGTGTGGGCTTCATGCAGGGAGTTCTTGGGTAGAGTTCTTGCAATGGGAGTCCTTTTGTAGCTAATCTGGTATTAAGCCACATTCCACAATAGGGAGTGGTGATTAGGAGGGCCACACTGCATGAGTCAGTCAAGGTGTTGGTTGTATTTTCTTGCGGGTAATGAGGTGTGAGTTTGAATGGGTGTCTCTTTACTTGGGAACTAGGTACTGCTTCATTGGTGTAGGTAGGAGGTTGGTCTTCATGCCTAATAGGTTAAGAACTGAGGGTAAAGAGTTAGAACATGGTGGGGATATGAGGGATTGGATTAAGGGGTGAAGGTTTAGTCAGTTTTCTAAGAGGAGAAGAGGAAATAGTACATGGGAGGGGTTATATATGATATAGGTATGGGTTGTTTGTGGTTTAGGTTTGTCTCATAAGGAGGATTCTTATCTTGTGTGCTCCTGCCCGCATATAAACATATATAAGTTAGCTTAGGTATATATTAATGTAGAGAGGTAGGGAGGGCAAGAGATATGCTGAGTACAGAAAGATAAGTAGGTATAGTACTTGTAAGGAAAGGAAATTAATAGATCAACTTTTGGATATGTATAGGTTTGTGTCTTGAGTACTAACCATTGTGTTAGTGAAGTCTATTTATTAGGTGTTTACCCTTTGCAGTATTGTCCCCAGCACCCTTTATATCACCTTTCTTCCCTTTCCTATAGAGGAGGTAACTATGTGGTTTTTATTTGACCTGGATTGAATAGATGGTAATGAGGAGAAGGTGGAAGAAGAGGGAGACAAGAAGGGAGAAAAGGGAAAACAAAACAGAACAAAACAAACCAACAATTAAACAACAACATGAAGTAATGAGAAGAGAGGGTAAAAGAGCAAGGGCATCTTAGTTTGCTTGAATGTGTTCGATGCTTAGGCCCTATAGTAAAAATCTGTAGGTCACGGTTGTTGCTTCGGTGGTCTGCATGCACTTCAGGTCCTAAAAGAAAGCATAATCTAGAGAAAAAAGGTATGTTAAAGAGTTATATCTGGACATTTTCATGATGCTAGCTGAGTATGGTGCCTCGTGTGACTCAGCAAGGTACCAATGTAGGATGTTAACCCTTTGTATCCAGAAACCCCTATGGGCAGAAAAAATGAGAGGTTATTTTACATGTGGTAAGGTTAAGGCATTCAATCATAATGTTTTGAAATGTTTCCATAGGAGTAAATAATTTCCCATGATAATATTTACCTGTATTCCTATATAAGATCCCTAGTAAATTATTTTGGACCTTTGTAGTAAAACGATAATTACATACCTGTTCTCTCTATGCTGCTATTTCTGCTGTTGCTGGTTTCTTTATGATATAATGTGTAGTCAGGCTTCGTGTTGTTTCTCTTCCCTTTGTTTTGCGCTCTAGTTCCCAAGTTCCCAGTATATGGTGATTATTACAGTGTTTGAGGTTTCTATCCAGTTACACCCTGTTATTTAATCATGGGGTTTTGGTTATATATCTGGTGCCTATTCTAGGTACTTCAGAATAGTGCTATCATTCTGTGTTTATCTTTCATCTTCTGGCTTGCTTCCTTTAACATAATATGTTCTAGGTCCATCCACGTTGCTTCAAAGTCTGTGATTGTATCATTTCTGACTGCCATGTAGTATTCCATTGTGTATAGATACCACATCTTAATGATCCACTTATATGTTGTTGGACATCGAGGTTGGTTCCAACACTTGGCTATTATACTGAGTGCTGCAATAAATAGTGGGGTGCACACATACTTTGGGATGAATGTCCTTCTGACTTGGGGGTAGATACATAGGAGAGCAATTACTGGATCAAATGGAAGCTCAATTTTGAGTACATTTAGCAGTCTCCAGACTGTTCTCCATAGGTGTTGGACTAGGGAGCACTCCCAACAGCAGTGAATGAGAGTGCCTTTCATTATACAACCCCGCCAACAGAAATTGTTTCCATTATTTTTGATGTGAGCTATCGTCACTGGTGTCTTGATTTGGATTTTCCTAATGATGAGTGAAAGTGAGCATGTTTTCATGTGTTTGGTGGCCATCCTTCGGTCTTCCTCAGAGAAGTTTCTATTTATTTTATTCCCCATTTTTATGGCTTTATTTGGTTTTGGGTAGCTCAGCTTTCTGGGTGCTTTGTATATTCTAGATATCAGCCCTTTATCTGACATGTTGAGTGCAAAGATTTTTTCCCCATTCAATAGCTGTCTTCTTGTGTTAAGTAGGATTTCTTTTGCCATGCAGAAGCTTTTTGGTTTGATGTAGTCCCATTTGTTTATTTTTGATGCTAGAGTTCTTGCCATTGGTTCTCCATCCTAAAAGACCATTTTGATATATAGGTCTTCAAGTGTTCTGCCTATTTGATTCTCAATAAACTTTATAAATTTGGGTCTGATTTCAAGGTCTTTGATCCATTTTGAGTTGACTTTTGTATAAGGAGTGAGGTATGGGTCAATTTTCAATTTCTTACATGTGATTTTCCAACACCAATTGTTGAAGAGACTTTTTTGTTCCATTTCAAATTCTTGGCTCTTTTGTCAAGTATTAGTTGGCTGTATATCTGGGGGTTTCTGTCTGGGAATTCTGTTCTGACTCATTGGTCTGAGGTCCTGTCTTTGTTCCAGTACCATGCTGTTTTGATCACTATGGCTTTATAGTATAGTTGCACGTTAGGTAAAGAGATGCCACGCAGCTTCTTGTTTTTCAATATGTGTTTGGCTATCCTGGGTGTTTTGTGATTCCAGATGAATTTTGTAATTAATTGCTCTAATTCTTTAAAGAATGATGTCTGAATTTGGATAGGGATTGCATTAAATCTATATAGAAGTTTGGTTAGGATAGTCATTTTGACTATGTTGATTTTACCTACCCATGAGCATGAGATATTCTTCCATTTTTTAGATCCTCTTCAATTACTTTCTGAAGTGTTTTGAAGTTCCCCTGGTATAGGGCCTTCACTTTCCTTGTAAGGTTGATTCCTAGGTACCTAATATTTTTGATACTATTTTAAATGGAATTGTATTATTAAACTCTCTCTTCATCTTCATTATTTGTAAAGAGAAACGCTACTGTCTTTTGTGTATTGACTTTGTAGCCAGCCACTTTGCTGTATTGGTTAATTGTTTCTAGGAGTTTTAATGTAGACTCTTTGGGGTTTTCGATGTATATCATCATATCATCTGCAAAAAGAGATAGTTTGAGTTCCTCTTTCCCAATTTGGATTCCTTTGATTCTGTTCTCTTGCCGGATTGCTATTGCTAGGTCTTCTAAGATTATATTGAATAAGAGTGGAGAGAGTGGACAGCCTTGGCTAGTTCCTGACCTTAATGGAAATGCTTCTAGTTTTTCGCCATTAAGGATAATGTTGGCTGTGGCTTTTCATAGATTGCTGTAACTATCTTGAGGAAGGTTCCTCCTAACCCTATTTTACTGAGTGTCTTCAACATGAAAGGGTGTTGAATTTTGTCAAATGCCTTCTCTGCATCGATTGATATGATCATGTGGTTTTTGTCTTTCTTGTTGATAATGTGATGTATGATGTTGATTGATTTGCATATGTTGAACCAACCTTGCATTCCTGGGATAAAACTCACTTGATCATGGTGTATGATCTTTTTGATGAAGTGCTAGATTCGGTTTGCTAAGATTTTGTTGAATATCTTTGCATCTATGTTCATTAGTGAGATTGGTCTGTAGTTTTCTTTCTTGGTGGTGTCTTTGCCATCTTTGGGGATGAGTGTGATATTAGCCTCATAAAAGGAGTTGGGGAGAATTCCTGTTTTTTTCGATGGTTTAGAAGAACCTGTGGAAAAGTGGTAGTAAATCTTCTCGGAATATTTGATAAAATTCACCTGTAAATCTATCTGGGCCTGGACTTTCATTCTTAGGGAGTTTCTTAATTACATCATCAATTTCCTCTGAAGTGATTGATCTGTTTAGGCTTTCTAGGTCTTTCTTTTCCAGACTCGGAAGATGTTATTTTTCTAGGAATCTCTCGATTTCTCCTGGGTTCTCCAGCCTGAGTATAGTTGTTCATAATATGATCTCATGATATGTTGTATTTCTTGGGGTTCTGTTGTAATCTCCCCCCTTTCATTTGTGATCCTACTGATTTGGGTGTTTTCCCTCTTTTTTTTGTTGAGTTTTGCCAGTAGTTTGTCTATCTTGTTTACTTTTTTGAAAAACCAACTCCTGGTCTCATTTATTTTTTGTATTGTTTTCTTAGTTTCTATATTGTTTATTTTGGCTCTGGTTTTTATTATTACTTGCCTTCTGGTTGTGGTTGGATTTCTTTGCTGCTGTTGTTCCAATTCCTTGAGATGATCCTTTAAACGTTGGTTTTTTTCATTTTCTTCTTTCTTGATATAGGCCTGAATTGCTATGAGTTTTCCCCTAATTTCTGCTTTTGCTGTGTCCCACAACTTTTGACAAGTTGTTTCTTTGTTCTAGTTTGTCTCAAGGAATCTTTTTATTTCTTCCTTGAGTTGCTCCTTGATCCAGCTGTTATTGAGCAGCATGTTGTTTAATCTCCAGGTACTAGTTTTTCTCCATTGCTTCTTCTTGCAGTCAATTTTGACCTCTGTTGCATAGTGATCTGATAGTGTGCTTCTAATAATCCTTACACTTGTGGTCTTATATAGGTTAGATTTGTATCCTAAGACATGGCCTATTCTGGAGAAGGTTCCATGAGAGTTTGAGAAGAATGTGTATTCTGTTTTCTGGGGTGTAGAGGGCCCTATATAAGTCCATTAACCGTAGATCTTCTCTTTTTTTTTTTTTTTTTTTTTTGTGGTTTTTGGGTCACACCCGGCAGTGCTCAGGGGTTACTCCTGGCTCCATGCTCAGAAATTGCTCCTGGCAGGCACGGGGGACCATATGGGACGCTGGGATTCGAACCGATGACCTCTTGCATGAAAGGCAAACGCCTTACCTCCATGCTATCTCTCCAGCCCCAACCGTAGATCTTCTAATTTTTTATTTAGGTCTCTTATTTCTTTGCTATTTTTCTGTTTGGTTGATCTGTCCAGTGATGATAGTGGAGTATTAAGTCTCCTACTATTATCAAATTTTCCGTCATGTGTATCTCCTGGTTAGTAGCAATTGCCTCACATATTTTGCTAAATATTGATCAGGGTTAGTACCTCTTGATCTATTGTACCCCTGATTAATATGTGATGACCCTCTTTGTCTCTGATCACTTTCTTGAGGTTGAATGGAATTTGGTCTGATATAAGAATGGCTGTCCCTGCTCTTTTTTGTTTTCCATTGGCCTGAAAGATTGATTTCCATCCTTTTATTCTAAGCCTATGCATGTCCTGTACTTGTAAGCGTGTTTCTTGCAGGCAGCAGAAGTCCAGTTTATGTTTTCTAATCCAGTTCTCTACTATGTTTCATTTAATGGGAGAGTTTAGTCCATTAACATTCAGGGAGATTATCGACAGAGAGAGCTGTTGTGCAGTTGTGTTCTGTAGGGTGGTTGTTGTTACAATCGGGGGTTTGGATTGTGTAGTTTGTCTCTGAGTAGGTCATTTAGAATCAGATTTGTTTTCACAAATAATGCAAGTTCGTTTTTGTTTGAGAATGTTTTTAGGCTACCATCCCATATGAATGAGAGTTTTGCTCGGTATTTTACCCTATGCTGGAAATTTCTTTCATTCACTCATTTAAATATTTCATTCCACTCTCTTCTTGCTTGAATTGTTTCAAATGGGAGATCTGATTCTTATGTCCCTTCCTTTGTACTTGAGGTTTCTTTTTTCCCTTATTTCTTTAAGGATTTCATCTTTCTCTCTCTCTTTTTTTTCCGTTTGGATTATTATATGTCTTGGTGTTGGTTTATTAGGGTCTATTTTATTAGGGACTCTTTTCACTTCCTGGATTTTCACAGAGTCTTCTTTCCAAGGAGTGGAAAAGTTTTCTGCTATTATTTTCCTAACTACTTGTTCTTCTTCTTTGCCTGTTTCCTCCCCTTCTGGTCTACCTACAATTCTTAGATTATTTCTTTTTTCTTTGTTCATTAAGTTCTGGACTTTTCCTTCTAGTGCCTTGCCTCTTAATTCTTTGGTAGTTTCCTGGTCATTTTTGGTTTGCAGTTTTCCTTCAAGTACTACTATGTGCTTCTCCATCTCTGTGATTCTGCTCGTCCGACTTTTTATGGTGTCTGTTAATTCCTTTAATTGCTTTGTATGGAGTCTCTCATATTCTGTATCAGATCTTCTTTAATTTGGCTAATTTGTTCCTCCATGGATTTCTTTTACTCAGTGGCTAGTGATTCTCTCATTTCCTGTACCAGGGCTTGCATTTCCTTTCTCATGGCTGCTTTTAAATCTTCATCTCTTGGATCTGTGCGTTTTGGTGGACTTGGGAACTTAGTAGGAGTTCTTTCTGTGTCTCCAGCTGTTAGGGTCCTCCTCATTCTACCCATGTTTTTATGCATTTATTGGTGTGGCTTGGAGAGCAGTGCCTTCCAATTTCAGCCTGCTTTTACTCCCTGTGGTATGTGGCTGGATCCCTTCTCTGGATTGCAGCTCTGGATGGGACTGTTTGGTGGGCTGGCTGAGGTTTGGCCTCTAGAATGCCCTCTAGCGGAGCCTGATTAGTTGCTGCCTCCTCTTGTTGCCAGCCCGTTCAGTACCCCTCCTGGCCACAATGGTGGAGGGCGCTGTTGAGCCTGGCTCCTTTGTACTCCTCCTCTATGTGGAAGTCAGTGGAGCTCCGCCCCCTCCAGGCCTCTGCTGGAAGACCCTCCTGCCTGTAGTTCCTATCCTGTTGCAGGGGTGCAGAGACACGGTGGGGAAGGGGCGGAGACAGAGGAAGGTCCTCTACTGTCTGCCAGTCCTGGAAGCCTCAGGGATGTGATCAGGGGAGGGGAAGAGGCGGGGGGGGGGGGAGGTCCTCTACTATCAGCAGGTGCAGGAAGCCTCAGAGATGCAATCGGGGGAGGGGCAGAGACGAGGGAAAGTCTCCTACCATCAGCAGGTGCTGGAAGCCTTTGAGATGCCCCCCCTTTTTTTTCTTGAAACAGGATTTTATAGTTTTCTTTGTATAGATCCTATACCTCTTAAATTGATTCCAAAATATTTGAGTTTGTGTGAACCTAATGTAAATGGGATTTTTATGTCTATTTCTTCTCTATCATTATTGATGTACAAGAAAGCAGTTGATATTTTGTGTCAATTTTTTAGCCTGCCATTCTACTTTATAAATCTATTGTTTCTAGGTGCTTTTTGGTAGAGTCTTTAGGGTTTTCTAAATATAGTATCATGTCATCTTCAAACAGCGAGAGCTTGACATATCGGAAATCCTTTCCTATATGGCTGCCCTTGATATATTTTTATTGTCTAATTGCTGTGGCAAGAACTTCCAGCACTATGTTGAATAGGAGTGGTGAAAGAGGGCAACCTTGTCAATACCAGAATTTGGAGGAAAAGCTTTTAGTTTATCTCTGTTGAGAATAATATTTGCCATTGGCTTGTGCTAGATGTCCTTGACTATGCTGAGATGTACATGGAATCTATTGTGTTGAGTGAAATAAGTCAGAGGAAGAGAGATAGATTCAGAATAGTCTCACTCATCTATAAGTTTTAAGAATTAGAAAAGACACTCTTGCAATAATTTTCAGAGACAAAAGAGAGGAGGGCTGGAAGTTCCAGCTCACTACATGAAGCTCATCACAAAGAGTGATGAGTGCAGTTAGAGAAATAACTACATTTAGAACTATCATAACAATGTGAATTAATGAGGGAAGTAGAAAGCCTGTCTGGATACAGGTGGGGGTGAGATGGGGAGGTGATGGGAATGTTGCACTGGTGAAGGGGGGTGTTCTTTACATGACTAAAATCCAACTACAATCATGTTTGTAATCAAGGTGTTTAAATTAAGATACTAATAAAAAGGAGAAAGTTCTTTCCATTCCCATCTTGATGAGAGTTTTTATAAAGACTAGATGTTGGACCGTATCAAATACTTTCTCTGCATCTATTGATATAATCATATAGTTTTATTTTTCTATTTTCATTCCTGGAATAAAACTTACTTGGTCATAGTATATGACCTTATTGATGATGCATTGGATCCTATTTGCAAAAATTTTGTTGAGGATCTTCGCACTGTGTTTATCATGGATATTGGTGTGAAGTTTTCTTTTATTGCAGCATCTCTGTCTGGTTTTGGTATCAGGATGATGTTAGCTTCATCAAAGCTATTTGGGAGTGTTCCTGATTCTTCAATGTTATGACAGAACCTGAAAAGGATTGGTGGTAGTTCCTTTAGAAAGGTTTAAAAGAATTCATTAGTGAATCCCTCTGGACCTGGGCTTTTGTTTTAGGTAAGAATTTTGAAGACCATTTTAATTTCCTCAGTAGGTATGGGGCTGTTTAGATATGTTACACCTTTATGTTTTAAGTGTGGAAGATTATAAGAGTCTAAGAATTGATCCATTTCTTCCAGGTTCTCATGTTTCATGGCATAGAGTTTCTCAAAGTACTCTCTGAATTCCCTTTAAATCTCTGCAGTATCTGTAGTAATCTCCCCCTTTTTATTTTTAGCCTGGTTTATTAAGTATATCTTTCCTTTTCTTTTTGAATTTTTCTAGTGGTTTATCAACCTTGTTTATTATTTCAAAGAGCCAACTTTTTCTTTCATTGATCTTTCAAATTGTTTATATTTTTTTGATTTCTACTTCAATGATTTCTCTTGAAGCTTTCTTATTTCCTTCTGCCTACCTTGGTTCCTTTCTTGATCATTTTCTAATTTTATAAGCTGTGGCATAAAGTATTTTAGTAGACCCCTTCTTTCTTTCTGATGTGTGCTTGCAAAACTATAAATTTTCATCTTAGTACCACTTTTGTTGTGTCCCATAAATTCCATAATTTGTATTTTCATTGCCATTTGTTTTCTGAAATGTTTTGATTTCCTCTTTAATTTTATCTCTGACCCACTGGTTGTTCATTATTATGTAATCTAATTTCCAGGTGCTAATGTTTTTCTTCTGTGTTCCTATGTAGCTCACTTCTAATTTCAGTGCCTTGTGATTTGAGAAAGTAGTATGCACAATTTTTATCCTCTTTACTTTATAGAGATACGTTTTATGGGCCAGCATGTGCTCTATCCTGGAGAATGCCCCATGTGCATTGGAGAAGAATGTATATCCAGTGTTCTGGTGATGGAGTATCCTATATAGATGGAGTGTTTTATATATATATATATATATATATATATATATATATATATATATATATATATATATATATATATATATATATATATATATATATATATATACTAGTCCACTTTCTTCCATTTCCCTTTTCAGAGCTAGTATATTCTTGTTGGGTGTCAGCCTGGTTGACCTATCAAGAGGTGACAGAACAAACTGAGGTCTCCCACTATTATTGTGTTACTGTTAATAAACTTCTTTTAGATGTTAACAATTCTATTAAATATTCTGCTGGTCCCTCATTTTATGCGTATATTTAGGAGTGATTTCTTCCTGTTGTATATACCCTTTGTATAATACAAAATGTCCATCTTTGTCTCATAACTTTTCTGGGTGTAAATTTGTGTCATCTGATATTAATATGACCATTCCAGTTTATTTAAGGAAGCTGTTTCCTTGGATAATTTTCCTGCAGCCTTTGATTTTGTTTGTTCTGACTATTCAGATGTGTTTTTTGTATGCAACAGAATGTTGAATTCAGATTTTTTATTCATTTTTGTCTTTTAATAGATGTGTTTAATTCATTGACATTAAGAGAAATAATTGTCATTGTATTTAGTGTCATCTTTGTGTAGAAGTTTAGTGTGTCTGTTGGCCTGTCTTAAAGTAGACCTTTCAGTTTTTCTTTTAAGGCTGGTTTTGCATCTGTAAAGTTTCTGTGCTGTGTTGTTGTTTATCTGTAAAGCTATCAGTGGTCCTCAAACTATGGCCCTTGGGCCACATATTGTATTTGTATTTGTTTTGTTTCTTCATTGCAAAATAAGATATATGCAGTGTGCATAAGAATTTGTTCACAAGTTTTGTTTTTACTATTGTCAGACCCTCCAATGGTCTGAGGGACAGTGAACTGGCCCCCTGTTTAAAAAGTTTGAAGATCCCTGAGCTATGTATACTTCCTTCAAACCTTAAAGTGACTCTGGCTGGGTGTAGTATTCTAAGTGAAGCATGCATTTCATTTAGTTTTGTCACTATATCCCACTACTTCCTTTTGGCCTTCAGGATTTCTTGTGACAGTTGTGCTGTAAATCCTTTTTTTATTAATATCTTTATTTAAACACCTTGACTACAAATATGATTATAGTTGGGTTTCAGTCATGTAAAGAACACCCCGCTTCACTGGTGCAACATTCCCATCACCAATTCCCAAATCTTCCTCCTCCCCACCCCAGTCCCTCTTGTACGCTAGATAGGCTTTCCACTTCCCTCATTTATTCATATTGTTATGATAGTTCTCAGTGTAGTTATTTCTCTAACTGCACTCACCACTCTTTGTGGTGAGCTTCTGTGCTATAAATCTTAAGGTTGCTCCTTTGAATGTAATTTCCCTTTTTGATCTTGCTGCTTTCATTATTCTATCCCTGTCTGTGGGATCATCATTATGACTAGAATGTGTCTTGGGTGCTTTTCTTCAGGTCTTTTTTAGCTGGTACTCTTTGGAATGCAGGATTTTGGTTGCATGCAGTCTTTAGCTCTGGGAGTTTCTTTGTAATTGATGTCCTTAATTGTTGATTTTTTCCTGTGGATTTTCTTCCTGGGTTTCGAGAATCCAATAAATTTTATGTTCAGTTTATCAAAGACTTCTGTTTACATCTGTTCACATTTTTCCATTGTCTGATCATTTGCTTTAAGGTTCTTTTCTCATCTCTTTTGCTGTATGTAGTTGTTATGTATCTCATTTTCCAGCTTACTGATTCTGTCTTTAGCTACTCTTCTCTGTTGGAGAAACTTTCCATTGAGTTATTCATTTCATCTCCTGAGTTTTTCAGTCCTGTTATTTCAGTTTGGAGTTTTCTAACTTCTATCTTCGCAGTCTGTTTAGCTTGATCTATGCTTTCTTTGAGTTCTATGAACATCCTCCATATGTCTTCCCTAAGCTCCTTATCTGAGAGGCTAACTAGGTGGTTGGCACTTTTCGGGTCATTAGAGCTGCCATCTTCATTTTCTATGCATGGTGTTGGCCTGCTTTTTTTTCCCTATTGTCATGCTTGTAGTTTGGGTTTTTTCTTTGTGTTATGGTGGGGTTCACTGGCTAGAAGATGCATGCAGCCATGAAGCGATGTGGAGTGGCAAAACTTCTCTAGCTCCACTTTTTGTGGGTGGGACAATTCACCTCTGAAGAAGTGCCCCCAGAGATCAATGGCAGGGAGGACAAAGGCCTAAGACACAGGAAAGCAGAAAAGGTAGTCCAGAATGTATGCCTGCCATATTTCAAAGGACAAAGCAGTAATCCTACACTAGAAACCTTAACCTATTGGTAGAACTACAGATCTTTGTGATACAAAAGTTTGATTCTATATTTTTATTTTTACAGTAAATATTATCCCAAGAAATGAGATATACAAGCCAGTTGAGTTTTTGTGTTTCTGTGGGTTTCATGTTTTGTTATAGACAAACTTGTAACAAATATTTGCAAGCATCAGAGAAAGAGACTGCATAATCAATGAAAGTAATAAACAGGAAATCCTGCCAGATCCTTCAGTGAATAACCAAAAAATAGACTATATATATATGTTGTCTTTTAAGCATATGGGAATGTTAAAAAATAAGTGAACTTAATAAATACTGGTAAATCACATATTTTTCTCTCTTCTCTGCCACCCCCCCAAAAATCACATAAATCATCCATTTTATGTAGAAGCTCAGTTGTTGCCTCCTACATTGCTGCTTCTGACCAAGCAAATTGACCATGTTATATTAAATCATTTCTGACATAAGAATTCAGTTCTTGTTCTGATATGTCTGGAAATCACTAAAGTTATAGTCTCCTTCCACTTTAAAGAAAATCTTACAGAGCAAGGACTCTCATTTTTGTTTCATCCTTAATTTCTATTTCTGTACTTAACACATGATAAATGATTAATAATGGATATGAACAAAAGCTAAAGAGGTCTACTAAATGCAATCTTCATTTGCAATAGTTTACAATAGATAAAACACAGAAGCAATTAAACTACATCAACAGATAATTGGGTATTGACTATGTAAGACATTTATTACATGGAATATTATTCAGTCATGAAAATATCAGTTTTGTTATTATTTCAAAGTAAATAAGCTCAAGAAAATTATGTAAAGCATGTTTGTAATTTTGTTTGTAAGCTTAAATAAAATATTTAATATTTAAATAAAAATGAAGAAAATTATGTAAATCAAAATAAGTCAGAAAAATATGGTAAGTAATAGGGGTCCTTGGATACAAAGGGTGGACAACCTAAGATGACATCTTGGTGCCCAATCACAATAGAGACTATATCCAGTCTGCATTATGAAAATGTCTGGAGAAAACACATCAACATACCCTTTATCTCTAGATTATGCCCTCTAATAGGACCTGAATCATGTGACCAGCCAGACCACTGAAACAGGCATCTGTGACCCACAGACTTATATTATAGGACCTACTCATTGAACATGGTTATACAAACATTTCCTTTCTCTTTCCTTCTCTCCTCTCATTACTTCTTTCTCCTTTTTCTTCTTCTACCTTTTCCTCCTCATTATCATCAATTCTATCCATGTCAAATAAAAATCACACTGTTACTTCCCCTTTAGGAAAGGAAATTTGATACATAGGGTAACCACCTATATAGATAGACCTCACTAACACATTGTTTAGTACTCGAGACACAAAACCTATGTGTATCTAAAATTGCTCCAGTCATCACCTTATCCTGAAACCCTCATTTAAGGAAGCCCAACTCCATCACTAACAAAATCCCTAGAAACTGAGAAAAACTCCCAACTTCGACACACCAGCCCAATCTCTCTTAGCTGATCTATTAGTCTCTTTACCTTACTTGTACTATATTTACCTATTTCTCTCTTCTCTTATTTCTTGCTCTCCCTGCTCCTTATTAAGCTATACATAAGCTAACTATTGTATGTTTGTATGTGGGCATGAGCACACAGAGATAGGACTCAAACCTAAAATGCAATCAACCCATGCCTATAGTGTATATAGCCCCTCCCATATACTATCCCTCTCCCCCTTTCAGAAATCCGACTACCCCTTTACCTCCCAATCCCAACCTGATTTCCCACCTTATTAAAGCTCTTTACCCTCAGTTCTTAACCCATTAGATATCAATGCCGACCTCCTACTCAATAAGCCACTACCCAGCACCCAAGCAAAGGAACACCCACTTAGACCCACACCTCATCCCAGGCAAGAGTCTACAACCAACACCCCTGCTGACTCATGCTGTATGGCCCACCTTCTTACCTCTCTGTGGACTGTTTTTTGATATTGGACTCAGATACAAAAGAATCCCCACTGCAAGAACTCTACCCAAGACCTCTCTGCTGCAAATCTCTTCTCAATTTCAAGAAGACCAGGGCATGGGATGAAAATGCACCCTGGATCTTACACCCCACAAGAAAAGCTCAAAAAACAAAGAGGAGCCCTATGCTCCCTTCATAAGCTTAAAACCCATATAATACTATCTCATAACTTGCTTACCCCTAAATGGAAGGTAGTCTCCTACATCACCTTGTACCTTTAATTATTTTTAATTCATTTTAAAAATTCCATTTTCAAGGCTGGAGAGATAGCACAGCGGCATTTGCCTTGCAAGCAGCTGACCCAGGACCTAAGGGTTCGAATCCCAGTGTCCCATGTGCTCCCCAGTGCCTGCCTGGAGCTATTTCTGAGCAGATAGCCAGGAGTAACCCCTGAGCACCGCTGGGTGTGGCCCAAACACCCCCAAATTCCATTTTCTTTATATATATGTGTATATATATATATATATATATATATATATATATATATTTGTGAATATAGATAGCTTTAGTTTTTGTCTTATTCCTGTCATCTTCTCTTTCCACCCCCAAATGCACCAGGAATATAATGTGGCACCATTTCTTCCTGCAAAGGCATACTAAAAAGGGGAAATTTTACGTATAAAAACAAGCTCTTATCTACTAGGGATAAGAACTCACACTTTTTTTTTTACAATGCAGGGGCACCTCCTACCTTAAGCATGTGTCATGTGGAACCAACTTAGACTCTAGGTGATTATACAGAGACTGTCCAACTTTGAATCCTGGATCCCAGACATAGAAACAACACAGTTTTCCACAACAGCTCCAGGAAACAAACCCCCTCTGGACATCCTTAATACTGCTCTGACACCAACATGATCCAGTTCTGATATGACAACCTAATAATGAGATAATACAACAACGGGACCTAAAAGTAGGTTGTCTTACCTCGCCATCTAACGATAAGACAAATCAGAAGACTTGCCATCTTTTGATCTGCATAAAAGCCAAGATCGCTATCTATAGATGACACTCTGTGACAACCATGAATGGGCAGAATGTATCTTGGGTCCAATAAAAAAGCCCTAATTCAGAGTTCGGCCTATGATCTATACAACAACCAAGATCTCTAACTCCAGAGGTCTGACTGAGACAACTGCAACTGAACTTGGTCTCCTGGAAGCATAAGAAAAGTTGCCAATCCAGGCTCCATCCTAGGTTCAGCACAACGATCAAAACCACCAACTACAGAACACTGATTAAAACTACAGTGAAGGAAATTAACTTCTAGAGCCATAAAAAAAAATAAAAAGACTTCTTCATAAACTCTATTCCTCTGTGCAGATACCAAGATCTCTAGATACAGAGGTCAGATTTTATTACTCATGATGGAGCAGATGTCTGCCATACACCACAGAAGGATATAGGGAAGAGTAAATGAACATACATGGAGTCTGTAGTTAATCCCATGACAATATACTTCAAGGGCGGAGAAACCCTGTATCACTTAGGCCAAGGAAATTCCCTTTCTAATTTCCCAATATTTACTGTGCCTATGCAGACGGGGGGAAAAAAAGGAACTAGAACAAATTTTATTTTTTGTTTTGTTTTGTTTGTTTTTCAGTTTTTTTTGAGTTTTTGTTTTGGTTTCATTATTGTTGTTGCTTTCTTTCTTTTTTGTGCTTTGTTTTGATTTTATTTCAGAAGAGTGATTATTGTGTGGTGCTTGTGTCTATCGTTATAGTGTTCATTGGTTTTCTTGTCTGATTTTTCTTTTTGTATTGTGGTAATTATCTTCCTTTTTTTCCTTTCTTCTTTCAAAACTGATATTTAGATCCTCTAGAAGAACCCTGCCCACTTTCGGCCTGTGTCATTTTTACCCCATTCTATTTCTTTTTTTTTTTTTTAAACAGAAGCACATAACTGGAACCATCTTGCTCTGCCCTCAAATTGAGAGGGAAATAACAGAGGGTACCAAGTCCAAGCAACTGTATGATCATTAAATAGTAATAAAAATGATCAGACTTCAGCACCAAATCCAAAGCCAACAACAACAGAATTGATACCCAATCTACAACAAGCTAGACACAGAGGAGAACACTTATACTAGCAGCCCGGGGGGTAAGGGAGGGGGATATGGATGAATGCTGGGAATGGGGGTGAAAGGAGGTCAACTTCGGTGGTGGAAATTTCCCTGATTCAATGTTAATATGTACCTAAAATATTACTATGAAGGATATGTAATCCGCTTAGATCAAAAATAAAAATAAATTTTTTTAAAAAATTAAAAAAAGAAAAAAACAGAAATATGGTAAGTATTAAATATTTGTGTGCAATATATGTATAAAATTGATGAGTTGATAAATAGAAAAAATAAAAAGATAAGACATTCTAGATTAATAAGAGAACTTAGGTCATTTGAAGAGAAATGGGGTTATGATAAAGTGGATGATAAATAAATAAAAGTTTTCCTAACATTCTGAACTGGGTTTTTCTCTGTAAATTATTTTCAAATTTCCTAAGTACTTTTATCTCTGCTTTAAGTATTTTATTTTCAAAACAACAAAGACTAAAAATATCATCCTTTTTTGTTCTTTAAATAGCGTAATTCCAATTAATGTGTAATTTCACTCTTTTCCCTATTGTAGCTATTAATGACTCGGTTTATCCATAGAAAGAGTTTAACTTTTATGTGATATGACCTCTGAAGATGGCATTGCTCTGAAGATTTCAATATTTGTAGAATACCAATGAGTGATTCTAAAACAAAATTCCCAAGAATATTTTCCCAAATTTGCTATCATTACTATGTGAGCCCACTCATGTAACTTAAATTCTCAATTCCTCCTTACTAGACACAATAGAGGAAATAATGTTCTTTCCCTAATAGCATTGTGTATAACACATGAGATATGCTATGTGAACACCATACAAGAAAAACTGAACCCATGCATAATTGGGGGGGCATAGTAAGTACTCAATATATATATGTATATATATACTTATATATATATATATATACTTAAAAAAAGCCAATAACTCTTGTTAACTATTTGACATATTTTAAAAAAATACTCAGCTTGCTAGTTTCAGAAAGAGAAAAAGGTGCTTATGCTTTTGAAAGAAAGGGGCTCTATCCAAGTAATAAAAGATAACTTTGATATTAAACTTCATCTATTACTCTTCCAGATGTAAGCACATAAAAGAGAGAAGATGATCTTTATAGCAGCCAAGTAAATCAATTATCAAATGTCTTCTAACACTTCTACTTAATAATGTGTACTAAATATCAGTGAAATGATAACATATAAAAATATAAAATATTAAAAATATAAATATATAAAAGATATAAAAAAGATATCAGTAACATAATAAAAATAGAAACTTGGCTGGGCTAAAATTTTTACATTTGATCTTATGTATTCTTTGGCTACATAACTTCAAGATAAGTAGGATTATCCCCAACTGGCTGTACTGATAGAAGTTTAGAGAAAATATCTAACCTATAATCAAATATCATCTTATAATATCTTAAAAAATTATAACAAACCCTAAAACATATAACAGCATGAACACAATTAAAGTTTGAGTTACATTTATAATAATACTGAATTGATAAAGAAGGCAAAGACCCAAGCTGCCAGAAGACTGATTAATGTATATATTCAAATAAAGTAAGAGGAGTCATGTGTTAGAAAGAATATGTGGGAGTAATTCCAGGGGAATGGTTTGGGATCATGCCTAGCAGTATTCAAAGGCTTCTCATATTCTCAGGGAGTGTAACAGAAAATACTTGGGATAACACATGTAGCCACATATAAGCAATTCTGTACAATTTCTCCAGCTTTTATAAGAACCCTTTAATAGATTCTACCATAGAAAAAGTGGATATTGATTTGATCAAATTTTTATGCACAGTACTTGTTCACATGGCCACCCTTAAGTTCAGGTAGAAATATGCAGTCATCTTCTAACAATAAACTTATACAACATTTTAGGTAAAATAAATATGTGTGAATTCAGCTTTCTTTATACGACAAAAACAGTTATCAAATTCATTATTAAAACCTCTGTGAGTATTCAAAGTCTATGCTTCCACAAATTACATAACTAGTAGAAGCAGTGCTTCAAAGTTCTGTAAGTTTCAAATACTTTATTAGGCAAAGGAAGATGACAGGAAAGATTAAATATCTGATACCATTTTCTTTTATTTTTAATTCAGGTAGTTTAGGTCACACCTGGTGGTGTTCAGGGATTACTCCCGGCTCTGCACTCAGAAATCACTCCTGGCAGGGTGAGGGATGCTGGGGATCGAACCAGGGTCCATGCAGGGATGGCCACATACAAGGCAAATGCCTTACCACTGTGCTATCACTCTGGTCCCTGATACCATTTTCTAATGCAAATCAAGTAATAGGTTATGAATTTGTTCAGAACTTCTAACCATCATCCCAGTCTCTGACCATGACCTCTTTTCTATATGCTTCCTGCTCATTATGCAGCCCTAATACTATTCTTAAGGTCAGCTCAGAAAATACAATGTTTCAAGGTATCTGCCAGAGTATCTCCTAGGGTGATATTTTGATTTGTATGGTGCCATCTGTGGATTATCTAACTTCCAGAGAATCCTTATTGTAGCTTATCTATGGACTCTACAATAAAACACTACACTGCAATAAAAAGAGTTTGGCTTTTAATAGACTTACAATTTTCTGGAAAACAGCATTTCTCTCTCAAAGTTTGCCATAAAATGATGACATTTGTCCAGACTTAAACACTACGATTCTATTTCTATATTATTTTGAAGTTAAAAATCAAAATTTCATTTACTGGACAGAGGTTTAAAAATCTCTATTTTTAAAGAAATCACAAACCAATTCTTACAGTGCAGTCTATCACAGTAAATTTTATAGTGCCTGCTCTTTCTAAAAGGATTTCATGTCTTTGAATTTACCAGCCTAGAACATAGAGCCATATATATATGTATATATATGTATGTACATACATATATATGTACATGTTAGAAGCCAAATTTTTCATATCAAGTATTTTCCAGCCTGCAAAAATGGAGACAAATTCAATGTCAATTTTAGAGTGTTATGAATAGTAAATGTCTGACTATGTCTGGTGTGATCACTCTGTATAATGCTTAGTTCATGGCAAGCAATGATCAGATTTTGTGAGTAAATGAAGTCTTTGCATCTTCTATGCATTTGTTTAGATTTAAAACCACTCATGATGCATTGAGCAGAAATTTTCTTTTTGTAATATTAAATCCACCATTCAAGATAAAAGGTAGATTAAACCTGTGGTTAGAATCTTTCTCAAAATGTTCCACATCACTAATCATCAGGGAGATGCAAATCAAAACAACGATGAG
Organism: Suncus etruscus; assembly: GCF_024139225.1. Lineage (NCBI taxonomy): Eukaryota > Metazoa > Chordata > Mammalia > Eulipotyphla > Soricidae > Suncus > Suncus etruscus. The sequence continues at coordinate 107,143,712 of NC_064852.1, read as the reverse complement.
ATACCACCTCACACCCCAGAGAATGGCACAAATCACAAAGAATGAGAATAAACAGTGTTGGCGGGGATGTGGAGAGAAAGGAACTCTTATCCACTGCTGGTGGGAATGCTGTCTAGTTCAACCTTTATGGAAAGCGATATGGAGATTCCTCCAAAAACTGGAAATCGAGCTCCCATACGATCCAGCTATACCACTCCTAGGAATATACCCTAGGAACACCAAAATACAATACAAAAACCCCTTCCTTACACCTATATTCATTGCAGCTCTATTTACCATAGCAAGACTCTGGAAACAACCAAGATGCCCTTCAACAGACGAATGGCTAAAGAAACTGTGGTACATATACACAATGGAATATTATGCAGCTGTCAGGAGAGATGAAGTCATGAAATTTTCCTATACATGGATGTACATGGAATCTATTATGCTGAGTGAAATAAGTCAGAGAGAGAGAGAAAAACGCAGAATGGTCTCACTCATCTATGGGTTTTAAGAAAAATGAAAGTCACCCTTGTAATAATAATTTTCAGACACAAAAGAAAAAAGAGCTGGAAGTTCCAGCTCACCTCAGGAAGCTCACCACAAAGAGTGATGAGTTTAGTTAGAGAAATAACTACATTTTGAACTGTCCTATTGAGAATATGAGGGAAATATAGAGCCTGTTTAGGGTACAGGCGGGGGTTTGGTGGGGAGGAGGGAGATTTGGGACTTGGGTGATGGGAATGTTGCACTGGTGATGGGTGGTGTTCCTTTTATGACTGAAACCCAAACACAATCATGTATGTAATCAAGGTGTTTAAATAAAAAAAAATTATGCATTAAAAAAAAAAAAGAAAAAAAAAAGAATCTTTCTCAATTTGTATCTGGAGCCCTATGGCTCCAGAAAGTATGTCCTTCTAATATTATATCATATCATCTAATATCATTAGATGTTTACAACCTACCTAGCACATGATGAATTTAATCCTAATTGACACATCCAGAACTGAAAGAGAAAATGACTTTATAGTGCAGTGTTGAGTTCATTTAGGGGGCCAAAGAGGGTCATGATTTGAGTCTCAAATCACCTGCCAAAAGTTAGTGTCAAAATGTATTCCCTTTCTTCTGTGTTCAATATGCTCAAATGATTGACCTGTTGGACATTAACATGCTAAATTATTTCACTTCTTTAGATAATTGTGGTAGTGTAACTCAAAGTGCAATAGTTTAACCCTGATATTCAGAAATCCACTGAACACTGATATGCATGACTCTGGTGCCCCCCCCGCAAATACTATTGGGTCTAATCAGCTTGCCTCCGTGCCCCAGAATTGAAACCATTGGACTACACAAAAAGAAAATATATCACCCAGTCCCCTTGAGCACAACCTGATATCTCTTTCCCCCTCAAAAAATAAGGAATGTTGAGGCCGGAGTGATAGCACAGCAGTTAGGGCATTTGCCTTGCATGCAATTGACCCAAGTTTGATCCCAGCATCCCATAAGGTTTCTCCAGCCTGCCAGGAGTGGCTTTTGAGTGCAGAACCAGGAGTAACACCTGAGTGCAGATATGTGTGGCCCAAAAGCCAAAATAATAATAATAATAATAATAATAATAATAATAATAATAATAATAATGAATGTTCATGAGATTAATAGGTATATAAAATAATTCAAGTCTGATCAGCCCTTCAGAAAAGTTGAAAGGACACCTAAGTTGCCTTATTCTAGCCAAGAATTGTACATTATTATAGTCCATTGAGAACTTATCATGGTATTGTCTGGCACTTATGTCTTCTATGAATACTGAAGTTTTATTGACCCAACAAGATTGTTGAAGGAATTATTTTTCACACATAACTTGATTATACAAACACCCATTTCAACCACATTTCCAACACAATGAAAAGGGATAAATAGTGAGGGAGACAGCGAGATCCTCCAGGTACCAGACAAGAGTTTGTTAGCCTCCCCACTACTCTCAGCTTCACCACGGCTGTTCCTTCAGCTTTCAACTGGCTTCAATTACCTTTCTCCTTAGCTCTAGCTAACAGAACAGTACTGAAAACTTAATTTTCCATTCTTCAAAGTGCATTACTAGAAAAAGTGAAATGCAAAGCAACAAAGAGTATTTAATCATTAGACTTTTGCCCCTTGCTGTAGTGAAACCACACGGCTTGGCCCAATTCCAAGCTTAGAATTAATGAATGAGAGAAGTTCTTGGGAAAGCCTTTAACTAGAGTCTGCTCAGTCCACAGAGCCTACCCCTTTATTGCTCTTGGCATGTCTGCCTCTGTTTCTAATGGCTCACCATCCCTCTGGGAGCATACACAAAAAAAGTTGCAGTCTTATAAATTTGTGTTTCCATTTCTTTAGAAACAAACTTAAGGAGCTTTAATTATGCTGAGGCAGAAAAGTCTTGAGCTTTTAAACTAGGAAAACAATAGTTCTACCTGTCCTCTGCCATGTCTCAATAATAGGGAATTTGGATTTTGTTGTTGCCATGTTTCTGGACTATACATTATCTCAGCACAACATTTTCTCCAAGCTTAGACTTTATAAGTTTTCCCAGCATCATAAATTTTATAGATCTCTACCCATCTTTAGCCTCTAAAGAATATTGTCTTGAAAGAGATTGTTGGGTGAGAGAGGCAATACCGGGAGTAAGGCCCTAAAGCCTTGAATGTGACTAACCTTTTTCAAACTTCAGCATTTCTTGTTGTTCCCCCCGCCATGAACTTCTAGAGATCAGTACTAAATGCAGGCCCAGGAATGATCCCTGAGTACTGGGTAAAAGAATCTGACTATAACCAAGGGAAATGGCAGTGACATTCACAAGGATGGCGCTTTATTTGGGCAAGGTAAAGCATTTCCCTGAATTTTATTCTAGTAGACAAATACTAATTGTTTCTTTCTGGTATACCAACAAAAACTGGAGGATAAAATTGGTTTACTGCTGCTGTGTGACATTGTTTGGTCATGGGCCACCCAATTATCACATCCATCTTCTTGTTTTGAATGCATCTCTAGTTTCCTGTGCAAAAAACCCTCTACTCTTTCTAGACATAACCCAACTCTATCAATGAATCATCACACCTATCTCAAATCATTAGACAGAGATATTCTTCCTCAAAATTGTCATTGTCAGCAGAATTACCTTTTAAAATTAAGGGATAAATTCTTTTATTCCTTGGAGAAGATAGCTATCTAGGCAAGTGATTTTATCAGTTCCTGTTATAAATAATTCACTTCACCTTCTCCCCAGCCTGAAGCATTACACAAACAGCTGTGGTTTCCCCAAATTTTCAACCCCTTGTTTCTGTTCCATGAACAACTCCACATCCTTCCAATAATTCCCTCTCTGCATAAGCTAACCAGAGTCAATTTCTGTTACTTGAAACCAAACAGCTGTGTATTAGGTTCAACAGGTTCAATTTTTCTCTGCTTAATAAAGCCAATTCAAGAACATAACTAAAAACTGGTCCCCAAAGGTACTTTGTGCCTCCAATCCTTAAAGAAAATATCAATAAGTATGCTTGTATAACAAATAGTCTTTAAAATGCTTGCTTGGTACTCTCTCTCTCCTTTCTCCCGATCTCCAGCTAGATATGCACACATTCATATATATGTGAATATATATATAATTATATGTATATGAATGTGTACATGAACAAATATATGGGTACAGGCTGAATTATACACATATTTATTTATATCTAGATATAGACAGAATCACTCTGAATAGAATGAATCTATTTCACCAAGTAACTTACTTTAATAGCCTATATTTATAGAATTAATAATCAAAGCAGAAAAAATAAAACAATTTGCTCTGAAATGTATTCAGATATTTTATATATTACTATAAGTCATATATTCGTATATAATTTATATAATATATGTCATATAATTAATATATTCATATATAAGTCATACAGTCCAGAATTCTTTTAGTTAAAAAGACACAAAAGGGTTTAAGTAAAATTCTTTGAACATTACTACTCAGTTAGTTTAGATGTTTGACCCTTTCATATTTGACCCTTTCTATAGCTCCATAAAAGAAAACTGTTATTGTTGTTGTTGTTGTTTTTAAATTCTCTGAGGAAACTGAAATTATTAAAGAAATTTTCTGCATCTCAGCCATCAGTTGACAAAGGTGAGATGCTGCACACCAAATACAGTGTCTATATTTCTTGCCTACATCACATTGACAGGGAGATCTTCAATAAATTAAAATCAGAATTTATTTTAAGAAATTAGAGATGTCTCTCAAGTGTTGCTCAGGAGGACTCCTGGTGACCCTCCTGGTGATTCTCAGCCAACGCAAGGACCCTAAAGATAAAATGTTTCTCAGGCAACTGTAGTTCTAGAAAATCCCTGGGTTACTCTGGTAGAGCTCAAGAAGTCCACAGTCATTCCTGATTGCACTTAAAGACCTACAGATCTGTAGGTTTGGCAGCATGTGAAGGGCCATGAGGTACTAGGAATTGCACTATACTTACATGGAAGTCATATGCCTTGACCCATTATACTAATTCTCTGTCCCCTGAAATCAGAATAATTTTTCAATATTAGTGGATATCTGGCTTAATTATGGAAAGATTAATTCCTGCTATCATATATAAATTAAGACTCAGTGTTGGTTAAGAAATGCAAAATTGTGATGAGAATAAAAAACTCTAAGCAAAATTTTTCTGTTCTAATGTAAAAAGACTTTTTAAACAGAAAATATAAACAAAGGAAATTATCAATATAATTGACTGCATATAAATTCAAAACATCTGTAGACCCAAAAGTAATATAAATTGGATTCAAGAAGCATAACTCCAAATTACATTATGCAGAATATTTCTTCTAAAAAATAAACAACCAATTGACTTTTTAAAATACAACAGAGAGTCAAATCTTAAAAGAAATAGATGTAAGAAATCATATAATAAAAGATATAGTTCATTAAAAGTAAAAGATGCAATTGAATAAATTATACATTTCTAATGTTCACTTTCTACATTGACAAGTTTTTGAAGTAGTATCAATATTGTTTTAACACTTAAAGCAGCCCAGGGTACATGCAGTGTAGATATGCATAACTTCTCTAGAGAACACTTAATAATGTTTTTTTTTAAAAAATATCAATACAATTAGTCTTCCTGTGACAAAGGGAACTTTAAATGCATTTTAATAATTAAAATAGTGTTGATTGAATACAGTAAAATAGTCTATAAACAAAATGTAAAATAATAAAAAGAGAGAAACTATGAAAAGATTCCAAATATAAGGCCAGAGGGGTAGTGTAAGGGACTGGAGTGTATGATCCCATGCACAGCATCCCTAATTCAATTTCTTGTACTTCATAGTCTTGCTAGCACTCCTGGATGTGGCCCTGGTGTTTTCTAGCATCATTGAAGTTCCCCCTGCCCTAATAATTTTCAAATGGAAATAACAGAGTTTAAAATACAATGACTGACATAAAAATGCAATGGAGAGTTTTTTTTAGAAATCACAAAAACAAAATCAGTTGGGTTGGAGTGATAATACTTGACAAGGAACTTGGCATGCAGTTGACCTGGGTTCTGTTCCCACATTCCATATGGTCCCCTGAGCACCACCAAGATTATTTCCATAGTGCAGAACCAGGAGTAATCCCTGAACATAGCTGGGTGTGACCAATAAACTGAAAATAAAATAAAACAACAATAAAAAACAATCAATACAGTTATTGAGTTCGAAAATATAGCAATGGAAACTGCAAACAGAAGATCAATAGAAAAGAGAGTAAAAGGAAAAAAAACAGTCTAAGAGCTCTAGAGAACCAATGACAACAATATTGGGGTCCCAAAATGAGAAACAAGAGAAAGTATAAAAACATAACCAAAAAATTTTATTTGGAGAAGAAATGGAACCACCTAATACAAGTGGTTAAAGGAATCTCAAACACTGGTGGTGGGAATATTTGCACTGGTGAAGGGGTTGTTTTTTTCATCACTGCAACCCAACTACAATCATGTTTGTAATCATGATGTTTAAATAATGATATAAAAATAAATAAAAATAAGGCTGTTTGCAACAAAAATAATAATAAATAGAATAATTCATTTGGAAGATTAAATATTTAAATCTATGTACACCTACCAAAATAGATATCTCTAAATATATAATGGATAGAATTACTAGAAAAAAGAGAGAAATCCCAAACAAAGCCAACTCAAATGCACATATTCCAGGTCTTTGCTGCAGGGGGTTTCCATCATCAAGAACAGTCCCCAGAGCTTATTCATACATCAAGGGAAGAAAATGACTCAATAATTCTTGCCTCACAGGCTCCTCCTCATTTCTGTAACCATGAACTCTGACTACCATTCCCTCTTGTCTGTATTGTTGGATATATCATCCAGCTCCCTCCAGCACCATCTGCAATCTACCTTCTACAGAACTCTTGAAACACATGTCCAATTGCTTAGAAACATTTGTAAAATTTCCTATTCTCTTAGGATGAGTTCCAAACATAAAAATAAGGGATGTGATGTTGATATCTGGCCTCTCCTAACCATCTACCCTCATCTCTCCCTTTCACTTCCCACCCACCTTAAATGAGTCTTGCTTATTTTCAAAAGGCTAACCTCTTTCCAAGTTGCTGGTCTTTCCATGAACTGCCATCTCCAATATGCTCCCTGCCATTACCCCTCATGTTAGCACATCTGCCTCCTGTACCTACCCAATGTCAACACAATATTTATATTTCCCTGCAAGTCACCCTTCCTCGGGCAGTCTGCTTATGCCAATAACAGCAAGGTCCCTCCACTCTTTCTCCCCATCACCCTCATTAAACCACTTTTCCTCACTCATTTAATTTCTGTGCTTTCTAATAGGCAATGCTCTCCATGAAGGCTGTAATTATACCTACCATCTCTATAGGATGTAAAGGTCCTCAGGACCTAGCACCTAGTTATTTAACATGTAATAAGTACTTAAACACACATGAAGTCATAAACTCAGCTGTTTGTGGATATTTGTCAGCTCTGTTGTAGAAGTAGATAGTGTGTAAAAAGTTATTTAATCAAAAATTTAATAAAGGATACTTTTCAAAACATTTGGATAAAAGAAAAAAGGACTAAGAGGAAGAAAAAATAGGCTCTAGTATGATCTCCTCAGAGAAAGAGCTACAAGGAGAAGAGGAAAAACCAACTAACATAACCCTCAATTCAATGGGAAATCAAGCATAGTTAACTGCTCTCTCCTGCCTATCACCAACTCTCTTCAACCACCAAACCAATCCTAAAGCCACAGAAAGGGAAAATGGTTGCAGGGGTCTCAAACTCAATTTACCTGCCAGCCGCAGGAGGCAAAGTCGGGGTGATCCTTGAGTGCAAAGTCAGTAGTGAGCTTTGAACATTGGGGGTTGTGACCCAAAGAAATGAGAATTGAGAGGGCAGCTCTTTATTTTCAACTCTCTCAATTCCCAGTATATAAAATAGTCCCTTCTAAATACCTTAAAAGGACTATGTACCCACATTCTATATGAAATGTGGAAGGGATGGAGCAATACTAAATGGAATTGCTTTGGAATGACTAGCGTTAACCACACAGCTGAGTCTATTCAAAGCCAAGAATTGTCTCATCTTCAAACCATAATCATGCCCTATGTCTGAATTCCAGCACGCACCCCTAAGTCTTTGGGGTTTAGCAGAGTTTGCAATACACCGAGTTTACAATACCTTGTTCCAATGAGCCTGGGTTTCACTGTTGCACAGTTTTATTGGATGGTGTTTCATCTTTAAGTACCAGGTCTCCCTACACTCTTAAGTGGGTAAGGCATAAACATTTGAGCCAAAAGTGTTTCTATTGGGGCTTGGAGCTCATAAACAATGAGAAGTTTATACACAAGCACTAAAGAAAGTGCATGGCTCACTTTCAAGCTTCCAGCATTTTGCAGCAGCAGGTGTTGGTCCTGGCTAGCACTCAGCGTTACTTGTAAGTGTGCAGCTGGTCATTTAGCCAGGAAAACTCTCAGTGCAGAGTGTTCCAACAGCAACCAACAGAGCTACAGCAGGTGGGGAGCTCCAGGCAGTTCACTCTGGGAGGAGGGCACTTAACAGGACCCGGGTGTTCCAGCATCTTTCACACTGACTCTAGTCTAAAATAACCAGTCTGTCATCAGTCATTTTAGTAGGATGGAGCAGAAATGGCCAAAAGGTTCAAGTAACAACCAGATGAGCAGCAATACTGCCTGGCCTACTTAGCCCTATTGTAGTCTGGCTTCATCTTAAAAAAAATTCCATTTAAACCCAAAAAATAAATTCAAACACAGACAGTTGGGTTAGGGTTGAGAAAACTAGTCCCAAACCCTCTTCATCTATAATAAGAAAGAATCAAAATAATGATTTCAGCTTCCAGTTAACCATAGTTTCTGGAGTTTGCACTGTCATGGGAGAAGAGGGGGGTCCATGTACATGGGCTAGAAAAATCATCCACTTCCATTCCATGTTTCTTTTACTGGCACAACAGAAACCTCAGAAAATGAATGCTGTAGATATTGACCTATAAAATTAGCACCATGATGCGCATCAACTGTTTTTAATGTGAATTTTTGGGTTTGGGGCTTTGTTTTGGTTTTTTGGTTTTTTGGGGGGTGTCCACACCCTGTTGACGCTCAGGGGTTACTCCTGGCTGTGTGCTCAGAAATCGCTGCTGGCTTGGAGGACCATATGGAATGCCAGAGGAATCAAACCTCAGTCCGTCCTAGGCTAGAATCAGCAAGGCAGACACCTTACTACTCCACGTCACCACTCCAGCCCCTTTAATGTGGAATTTTAAATGTTGACTGATTCTTTAAAATCTCTCATGTCTGCTCATTTTGACAGAAAAGAAATTCTAAATTAGGCTTGTGTACATTTTTTGTTTGGTTTGGGCCACACCCAGCCAGAAGGCTCAGGGGACCATGTCAGATGCCAGGGAGCTAACCCTGGTCTGTCCCAGATCAGCTGAATGCAAGGCAAACGCCCTAACACTGTGCTATCACTCTGGCCCCTAAACTGGTATACATTTAAATTTGGTGATTGAAAATAGGTTTCATATCTTAAAGTATGGTGGAGCATGAGAGGGAGAAATTTTCAACTGAAAGGAAAGATTTAGTATTAATCAACACTACTGAAAAATCCTGAAACAGATAAAGGAAATGGAAAAGCTAAGGAAGATGAAGAAACCAACTAGAGGCTCAGGTCCCTCAGAAAAACAAGGAAGAACAACAACACTGAAGTTCCTGAAAATCTATCCAAGGAATTAGAAATTAATAGCATCAGTTTGCCAGATGCCCCCACTTCCCCAAGCCCTTCTACTGTACCCAGCACCCTGGAGAAGAAAGGCCACTGATGAACCATATTGATGAAGGATAGGAGGCTTCTACACCTCTACCCAGATAAGACCATAGATTGAGTGAAGCTGAGCTGGAGAATAAGGAAAGCAAGGGTGAGGAAAGACTGAAGTTTGTGTCTGTGTGTTTGTTTATTTGCTGCAATGAGAGGTGCCATAGTCCATGGAAGAGTGAGTATATGCCAGGCTGGTGCTCTAACCTTGAGTCACATTCCAGTTCCTAGATTAAAATGGTAGTTGGAAAGACACTCCAGCTTTAATCACTGAAACAAGGCTGCTTTCTTTTTGAAAGTGAGGCATGGCCACCAGTGATCTTTCTAAAAATAAAACAAAACAAAATCTTTTTAAGAGACTGGTAAGAGAAGATGGCAACAGAAAATTTTATTTCCTCTCTCTGTGGTCCAGTATGATAGTCAAAGGGACAGTTACACAAACTGAACACAATGGATTTATCAGCCCCAATTCCAACTTTATTTATTTATTTATTTATTGGTTTTTGGGCCACACTCGGTGATGCTCAGGGGTTACTCCTGGCTATGCGCTCAGAAGTCGCTCCTGGCTTGGGGGACCATATGGGACGCCGGGGGATCGAACCGCGGTCCATCCTAGGCTAGCGCAGGCAAGGCAGGCACCTTACCTCTAGCGCCACCGCCCAGCCCCCCAATTCCAACTTTAATGCAAAGTCTTCTCACCCCAAACACAGGCATGCAAAAAGTTTCTTCAGACCTCTATGAAATCAGTGCCAGGAGAAACATTCTGAAGTTGGTCAATCTGAAACCCACCCCAAGATGTCCTGCTTGCTCTACAATGGACCAGGTAAATTTTATTTCTGAAGGGAAGAAAGGCTAAGGAATTAAAATTAGATGATAAGAAAATATAAGGCTTTGTCTCAGTTATCAGCCATCAGTTCCTTTCACCCTTAATCTAATTTTTAATGTTTGGGAGGGAGGGAAATCCAGCAGTGCTCAGGGGTTACTCCTGTTTCCACACTCAGGAGGAAGCTCAGGGATCCTGGCAGGCTATACGGATGCTCAAAATCCAACCCAGGTCAGGTGTGTGCAAGGCAAGCACCCAAACCACTGCACTCTCTCTGGCACTTTTGAAACTTTCCCCACAAATAGCAGGATTAAGGAAGACAGCTAAAGATCAAGAGCAATCGTGTGGTAGAAAGTAGGGCTGACTTCATGGTCTAATTGCAAACCTTGTTTCCCTTGGGACAATATCATTTTTATACCTCCATTCTCACCCTCCTCAACCCAAAAAGTCCTACAAATTCACCAGAGGAAAATAGAATCAACCAAACTCAAATCCATGCAGTTTCTCCAACCCATAATTCCTAAAAAAATGTTTTATAATTAACTTTATAAGGGATCAGGAGACTAGTCAACAGTCACAGAATCTACTCAAAAATAATTTAATTAGGCACTTTGTTTGACATAGATAAATAAGTATATAGTTTGTATTATACCCTTCATTAAATTTTAGAGGGAAACCATGCAAAAGACTCTTTACTTTGTTAAATAATAAATTACCAGGTAAAGTTTAAGAAAAAAAAGAGATGGGTAGGAAAGAAACGTATAGAAAAACGTAGTCACCACGTTCGCATTGGGCCAGCTTCATAGACTCACTCTTTTCTCTAGAAAGGTGTAAACTGAACGTTGAAAGTTCGTGGGTACACTGGCCATGCAGCAAAAAGCAAGGCCTTTTGGGAGGAGATGTCTGGGCAAGCCCCAGCCCTGCCACAGTCATGCCGGCTGCATTCATCTCCTACAATCACCATTTTCTCAGTGGCTTTGCCTCAACACCCTCAACATTTCTCTTTGGGGACACCAATCTTCAAGTACGCCCATATTTGGACTAATATCATTAAGGTTTTTTGGAATGCGTGCGGGCACCCTCCTCCCACAGCATCCTTCTTCCAGGAGGCCTGGCACCTGAGAACACACCCCACAAAAGCCACAGTATCAGTACTAGTGCTTTGAAAGGCTGGTCAACTTCATTTGTGTGATGCTGTCATTCCTATAGGAACACACCAATTTAACAGCATGAACAACTACTACAAGGGCTTACAAAACCTGACATTGTATTAATGTGGAGATATAATAGTTTTCACTAATATGCTTCTAACTGTATTTTTTCTTTCTTTTTAAAACCTTTTTCCTTCTCTCTTTTTTTTTCATTTTTTTAAAATAACGTTGCTCTCATCGGGAAACAAATGCATTGTGGTCAACTATATCAAGTATGTTGTGCACTTCTGTTAATAAAGTAAAAAATTTGAAGAAATATATTCAAATAACTGCTTTCTCGAAGTAAAGGGAGGCATTAGGAGAAAAAAAAGACAAATTTTACAAACTTGAAAAACTATCAAAACAGGGTCTTAACAGCAGTGGAAAAGGTGCAAAATGTTAACTTCTGCGGGTTAGGACTGCCATCTGGTGGAAAGAGAAGAAAGTTTACATGAGAGCTTTGGATCCTTTATTTTAATATTCTATTCAGTAAGTAAAAGGAAATATTAATATTATATTTTACTTTGCTTTATAAAAGAAACGTGAGTTGGAACCAGAGAGATAGAACACGGAGTAGGGGTTTGCCTTGCACATGGACGATCCGTGTTCAATCTTCATCATTCCATATGGTTTTGAGTCCTCCCGGAGTGATTCCTGAAACTCAGAGCCAGAAGTAACCCCTAAAAACAAGAATGTGCGTTTATGGTGAAAAGTTAGATTTTAAATAAATTCTTTTTTTTAATTTTTACTTATGTTTTATTAAAGTCACACATAGATTAATTACAATATATAAGTTTAAGATATGCAATTCTGGGGCCAGAGAGATAGCATGGAGGTAAGGCATTTGCCTTTCGTACAGAAGGTCATTGCTTCAAATCCCGGCATCCCATATGGTCCCCCAAGTCTGCTAGGAGCAATTTCTTTTTTTCTTTTTTCTTAATTTTTTTCTTATTTTCTCTTTATTTGAATATCTTGATTATGTAAATGATTGTGATTAGGTTTCAGTCATGTAAAGAATACCCCCCTTCACCAGTGCAACATTCTGCCACCAATGTCCCAAATCTCCCTTCATTCCACCCCACCCCCACCTGTACTCCAGACAGGCTTTCCAGTTCCCTCATTCATTCACTTGATTATGGTAGTTCTCTGTGTAGTTATTTCTATAGCTGTACTAACCACTCTTTGTGGTGAGCTTCATGGAGTGAGCTGGTGTTCCAGCCCTCCTCTCATTGTCTCTGAGGATTGTTACAAAAATGACTTTTATTTTTCTTAAAAAGCATAGATGAGTGAGACTATTCTGCGTCTCTCTCTCTCCTTCTGACTTTTTTCACTCAGCATGATAGATTCCATGTACATCCATGTATAGGAAAATGTCATGACTTCATCTCTCCTGACAGCTGCATAATATTCCATTGTGTATATGTACCACAGTTTCTTTAGCCATTCGTCTCTTGAAAGGCATCTTGGTTGTTTACATAGCCTGGCTATTGTGAATACTGCTGCAATAAATATAGGTGTGAGGAAGGGGTTTTTGTATTGTATTCTTGTGTTCTTAGGGTATATCCCTAGGAGTGGAATAGCTGGGTCGAATGGGAGCTCAATTTCCAGATTTTGAAGGACCCTCCATATCACTTTCCATAGAGGCTGTACTAGATGGCATTCCCAACAGCAGTGGATAAGAGTTCCTTTCTCTCCACATACCCGCCAGCACTGAATGTTCTCATTCTTTGTGGTTTGCGCCAATCTCAGCAGTGTGAGGTGGTATCTCATCGTTGTTTTGATTTGCATCTCCCTGATGATTAGTGACGAGGAGCATTATTTCATGTGCCTTTTGGCCATTAGTACTTTTTTTTATCAGAGTGTCTGTTCATTTCTTCTCTCCATTTTTTGATGGGATTAGATGTTTTTTTCTTGTAAAGTTCTGTCAGTGCCCTGTATATTTTGGATATTAGCCCTTTATCTGAAGGGTGTTGGGTGAATACTTTCTCTCACTCAGTGGGTGACTCTTGTATCCAGGGCACTATTTCTTTTGAGGTACAGAAGCTTCTCAGTTTAATGTATTCCCATCTGCTAATCTCTGCTTCCACTTGTTTGGAAGGAGCAGGTTCCTCCTTGAAGATGCCTTTAGTCTCAATGTCATGGACTGTTTTACCAACGTGTTGTTCTATATACCTTATGGTATCCGGTCTGATATCAAGGTCTTTAATCCATTTGGATTTTACCTTCGTACATGATGTTAACTGGGGGTCTATGTTCGCTTTTTTGCAAGTGGCTAACCAGTTCTGCCAGCACCACTTGTTGAAGAGATTTTACCTGCTCCACTTAGGATTTCTTGCTTCTTTGTCAAAAATTAGGTAATTTTATGTCTGGGGAATGTTCTCTGAGAACTCAAACGTATTCCACTGATCTGAGGGTCTTCTTTATTCCAATAGCATGCTTTTTTGATAACTATTGCTTTGTAGTACAGTTTAAAGTTGGGGAAAGTAATGCCTCCCATTTTCCTTTTCCCTAGGAGTGCTTTAGCTATTCGAGGGTGCTTATTGTTCCAGATGAACTTCATAAGTGTTGATCCACTTCTTTGAAGAATGTCATGGGTATTTTTAAAGGGATCGCATTAAATCTGTATAATGCTTTGGGGAGTATTGCCATTTTAATGATGTTAATCCTGCCAATCCATGAGCAGGGTAAGTGTTTCTATTTGCGTGTGTCTTCTCTTATTTCTTGGAGCAGGGCTTTATAGTTTTCTTTGTATAGGTCCTTCACGTCTTTGGTCAAGTTGACTCCAATATATTTGAGTTTGTGTGGCACTATTGTGAATGGGATTGCCTTCCTGACTTCCATCTCTTCCCTATCAATACTGGTGTATAAAAAGGCCATTGATTTCTGTAGGTTGATTTTGTACCCTGCCACTTTGCTATATGAATCTATTGTTTCCAGAAGCTTTTTGGTAGAGTCTTTAGGGTATTCTAAGTGGAGTATCATGTCGTCTGTAAACAATTAGAGCTTGATTTCTTCCTTTCCTATCTGGATTCCCTTGATATCTTTTTCATGCCTGATCGCTATAGCAAGAACTTCCAGTACTATGTTGAAGAGGAGTGGTGAGAGCGGACAGCCTTGTCTTGTACCTGAATTTAAAGAAAAGGCTTTTAGTTTTTCTCCATTGAGGATAATATTTGCCATTGGCTTGTGGTAGATGGCTTCAACTAGATTGAGAAAGGTTCCTTCCATTTCCATCTTGCTGAGAGTTTTGATCAAGAATGGGTGTTGGACCTTATCAAATGCTTTCTCTGCATCTATTGATATGATCATGTGATTTTTATTTTTCTTGTTGTTGATGTTGTGTATGATGTAAATAGATTTACAGATGTTAAACCAGCCTTGTATTCCTGGGATGAAATCTACTTGGTCGTAATGTATGATCTTCTTGATGATGCATTGGATCCTATTTGCCAGGATTTTGTTGAAGATCTTTGCATCAGCATTCATCAGGGATATTGGTCTGTAATTTTCTTTTTTGGCCTTGTCTCTGTCTGGTTTTGGAATTAAGGTGATGTTATCTTCATAAAAGCTGTTTGGGAGTGTTCCCGTTTTTTCAATTTCATGGAAGAGCTTGGCTAGTATTGGTAGTAGCTCTTCTAGAAAGATTTAAAAATATTCATTAGAAAAACCATCTGGGCCTGGGCTTTTCTTTTTGGGCAGATGTTTGATTACAGTTTCAATTTCCTCAGTAGTGATGGGGGGATGTTTAGATATGCTACATCCTCCTTACTTAAATGTGGAAGGTTATAAGTGTCCAAAAATATTTCCATTTCTTCTAGGTTCTCATGTTTTGTAGCATAAAATTTCTCAAAGTAGTCTCCGATGACCCTTTGGATCTCTGCAATTTCTGTCGTGTTCTCTCCCTTTTCATTTCTAATATGGGTTATCAGATTTCTCTTCTCTCTCTTTCTTTGTGAGTTTTACCAACGGTCTATCAATCTTGTTTATTTTTTTAAAGAACCAGCTTCTGCTTTCGTTGATCTTTCGGATTTTTTTTTTTTTTTTTTTTTGGTTTTCCACTTCATTGAGTTCTGCTTTCAGCTTTGTAATTTCCTTCTGTCTCCCTATTTTTGGTTACTTTTTTTGGTCATTTTCTAATTGTTTGAGCTGTGTCATTAAGTTATTCAGGTATGCTTCCTCTTCCTTCCTGATGTGTGCTTGTAGAGCTATAAATTTTCCTCTCAGGACTGCTGTTGCTGTGTCCCATAGATTCTGGCAATTTGTGTCTTCATTTTCATTTGTTTCAGGAAAGTTTTGAGTTCTTTCTTCATTTCATCTCAAACCCACTGGTTGTTCAGCAGCAGGGTGTTTAATTTTCAATTGTTAAAGTTTTTCTTCTGTGTGGCTTTGTAGTTCACATCTAATTTCAGAGCCTTGTGGTCAGCAAAGGCAGCCTTCAAGATTTCTATCCTCTTGATTTTATGGAGGTATGTTTTATGTGTCAGCATGTAGTCTATTCTGGAGAATGACCCCTGTACATTAGAAAAGAATGTATATCCAGGTTTTTTGGGATGGAGTGTCCTGTATATATCTACTAGTCCTCTTTCTTCCATAACACTTTTCAGGGCTAGTATGTTTTTGTTGGGTTTCAGTCTGGTTGACCTATCAAGTATTGATAGGGCCGTGTTGAAGTCTCCCACAATGATTGTTTTATTATTGATTTCTTCTTTCATATTTGTCAGTAATTGTATTAGATAATTTGCTGGTCTCTTATTGGGTGCATATATGTTTAATAGTCTGATTTCTTCCTGTTGCACATATCCCTTGATTAGTACATAGTGTCCATCTTTGTCCCTTACCACTTCTCTGAGTATAAAGTTGGTGTCATCAGATATTAATATGACCACCTCAGCTTTTTTGAGGGTGTTGTTTGCTTGGATAATTTTCTTCCAGCCATTGATTTTGAGCCTATATTTGTTCTGACTATTCAGATGTGTTTCTTGTAGGCAGCAGAAGGTTGGATTCATCTTTTTGACCCATTTTGCCACTCTGTGTCTTTTAATTGGTGAATTTAGTCCATTGACATTGAGGGAGATGATTGACATGGGATTTAATGTCATCTTTGTAGATAAATTTGCTGTGTTTATTGGTCTCTCTTGTCTTAGAGTAGACCTGTCAGTTTTTCCTTTAAGGCTGGTTTATCATCTGTGAAGTTTCTGAGCTGTTGTTTATCCATGAAGCTGTGTATTCTTCCTGCAAACCTGGACGTGAGTCGGGCTGGGTGCAATATTTTCAGTGAGGCATTTATTTTATTCAGTCTTGTCACAATATCCCACCACTGTCTTCTGGCCTTGAGAATTTCTTGTGACATGTCTGCTGTAAGTCTTAGGGATGCTCCTTTGAATGTAATTTCCCTTTTTGATCTTGCTACTTTCAGTATTCTATCTCTATCTATGGGGTTTGTCATTGAAATGAGGATATCTCTTGGTGTGATTTTCTTTGGGTTTCTTTCAGCTGGAATTTTTCGAGCATGCAGCATTTGATTGCATGTAGTCTTTAACTCTGGAAGTATCTCTTTGATGATGTCTTTGACAGTTGATTCTTCTTGGAAATCTCCTTCCTGGGTTTCTGGGTCTCCAATGATTCTTATGTTGTTTCTGTTGAGTTTATCAAAGAATTCTATTTTTGTCTGTTTGCATGCCTTGAGTACTTTTTCCATTGCCTGTTCATTTGTCTTAAGATTCTTTTCCAATTTCTTCTGCTGCGTTGAGTTTTTCTGCATCACATCTTCCAGTACTCTGATTCTCTCCTCAGCTTCTGATACCCTGTTGGCGAGGCTATCCATTGAGGTTTTCAGTTGAGCAACAGTATTTTTCAGATCTGTTATTTCAGTTTGAAGTTTTCTGATTTCTGTCTTTGTGTTCTCTTCAGTTCAATCTATGCTCTTTTTGAGTTCTATAAACATATTCCATATTTTTACTCTAAACTCCTTATCTGAAAGGTTAATCAGGAGGTTGGAATTTCTTAGGTCATCCGACCTTTTGTCTTTATTCTCTGTGGATGGTGTTTGCCTGTGAGGTTTCCCCATTGTCATGCTTGTAGTGTGGTTTTTCCTGCGTGTTGTGGTGGGGTTCATTGATTAGAAAGAGTGCACGGCTGCGATGGGAAGCGAAGCGCGCCGGGCCCTTCTGCTGCCTCTAGTTGACAGTCCTCAGTGTGAACAAAAGCACAGCAGGGCAGAGCGATCCCGCAGCCAGAATGTACTCACTCAGCCGCTTCAAAATGCAGGTTTTTAGGGGTGCGCTCCCTAGGCCTCTGAGGAAACCTTTGGAGAGTCAGAAGAACAGGCTCAGGCAGACAGAAGTAGAAGTTACCCTGAAGTCATCAGAGTGAACAAAGGCACAGCAGGGCAGAGCAATCCTGGAGCCAGAATGTACTCACTCAGCCACTTCAAAATGCAGTTTTTTGGGGGTGCGCTCCCTAGGCCTCTGAGGAAACCTTCGGGAATTCAGAAGCACAGGCTCAGGCAGACAGAAGTAGAAGTTTCCCCTGAAGTCCTCAGAGTGAACAAAGGCACAGCAGGGCAGAGCGATCCCGCAGCCAGAATGTACTCACTCAGCTGCTTCAAAATGCTGTTTTTTGGGGGGTGCGCTCCCTAGGCCTCTGAGGAAACCTTCGGGGATTCAGAAGCATAGGTTCAGGCAGACAGAAGTAGAAGTTTCCCCTAAAATCCTCAGAGTGAACAAAGGCACAGCAGCCAGAATGTACTCACTCAGCCACTTCAAAATGCAGTTTTTGGGGGGTGCGCTCCCTAGGCCTCTGAGGAAACCTTCGGGGATTCAGAATCACAGGCTCAGGCAGACAGAAGTAGAATTTTCCTCTGAAGACCTCAGAGTGAACCAAGGCACAGCAGGGCAGAGCGATCCCGCAGCCAGAATGTACTCACTCAGCTGCTTCAAAATGCAGTTTTTTGGGGGGTGCGCTCCCTAGGCCTCTGAGGAAACCTTTGGGGATTCAGAATCACAGGGTCAGGCAGACAGAAGTAGAAGTTTCCCCTGAAGTCCTCAGAGTGAACAAAGGCCAACAATAAATATTTTTAATCGAATTATTCTTGCTCTGCTAATTTGCAGTTTAGGGTTTACAGAGTATTTCACTTGTTTGATAATAAGAGTACTGCTTATGAGTGTATTATCTGTATTTAGCATCCATCTCTAAATGCATAATGATTCATATATTTTATGTTCACAGAGCTAAAAATTGTTGTGGTATACACAAAACAAAGAAATCTTCATGAAATTATTATTTATCAGTATCTTAAATTACTAATGATTCGTGTAATAATTAGCAGTCAACCTGTATTTTGTCAACAAGTTTACTTTGTTGTTAAGCTAACAGTAAAAAGATTGTTAAAATCTCCTTTTCTTTTCTTTTATTTTCTTTGGGGGGGTTTGTTTTGGGGCCACACCCGGTAACACTCAGGGTGTGACACTCCTGAACAGGTGCCAGAAATCACTCCTGGCTTGGGGGAACATATGGTATGCCTGGGAATCAAACTGCAGTCTGTCCTGGGTTAGCACATGCAAGGCAGATGCCCTACCACTTGCGCCACACTTCTGGCCTCTAAAATCTCCCTCTCTAAGTTTATAAGTTCAAATCGTTTCCTTTCTACCCTGTTACATATTTTCCAATCTACATCTTTATATTGGTTTTCCCCACTGTTCAAGAATATAGCCTTCCTACAAAAGCTTTTATTAATGAAATGATTAACCATTGAAATAAATTTATATGCAAAAATAGTAAGTATAGTTCAATTCCCAAATAACTTACTAAGTCATACTAAATAACTCATAAAACATGAGTTACTCTCAAAGCAATCATAACAAGAATGCTAGAAAGAATGTAGAAAGTACTTCCTGAAGAAGAGCTTGGTGATATTTCTATCATAACTTGGATACTGCTCTCTCTCTCTCTCTTTCTCTGGACTAGCTTCTGAGAAACCAGAACCAAATTTTATTTTCACAGCTCACTTTTGTTTGGTAATTATACTCTTAATTTTATTTCTCTTAAAAAATAAAACAATTCTAAGTGAAAATACTTGATAAAAGTAACACCAATAACTGTGAATTTTAGAAAAAGCTGGGGATACTTCACTTTCACCCATGTGTATCTGTTTAAATATAAAGTTAATATATAGACAAAATTTTTATTAGGTTTCAAGCAAAATTCAGAGGTATGCTTAAACTGAATAATTTAAAGATACTTTAATAAAGGTATGATTTAAAAAGTGTGAACAGGGTTTAAGAGGTATCAGGTAGATACTTAAGCAAACAAGAGCCAGAAACTATTGCTGGCCAGAAACTGAAAATGTAGAATGGTATTTTTACCACAATAAAGCCAGATTGGTACCATCAACCTCAGTCCAGTGAGGTTGGATGAAGAGAAAGAGACAATCAAGGAAAGAGAATAACAAACACACAGAGACTGTCCAAGCCTTAAGATTGCATGGGCGGCCAACCGTGAGCTCATAGACTGTATGTACAGTTATTCAGTACAATACACCACCCCCACACTGGCTCTCAACATTGGAACCATTGTTTAAGTTGACAAAAGCCTTAAAGACAGCAGCACATCAAAATTCAATGGTAGTATTCAGAGCAGGCTTTTTCACACAGGCAGTCAGCAGGCACACTTAAAGGATAGATTCTATTTTTGCCTATGTTGCCCTCAACATCTAAAAGACCCTAAACTCATTCTCTTTTATCCTGTGTGCAGTTAGCTGCTTTGGGATAAACTGTTTGCCCCATTATTTTCTAAGCCCTAAAATTTCTTTCCCAGGGAACTAGTTTGACCTTGCTTTCTTTGAGTCTTTTGTTTGTTTGTTTAAAGGTCATGATTCCTCACATATAGCTATTGGGAGAACTTCTAATTTGGATAGAGAACACAGATCAACTGTTAATCTAGTAAATGCTGGGATCACAAGCACTCTACATTTATCTATCTTGTTCTTTGCCATGTGCCTAGTATGCCTCATTATACCACCAAAAAATTGAGGATGAATGAGTTCCATCAAGAAACTTTCGGGGTCGAAGAGATAGCATGGAGGTAAGGCGTTTGCCTTTCATGCAGAAGGTCATCAGTTTGAATCCCGGCGTCCCATATGGTCCCCCGATCCTGCCAGGAGCGATTTCTGAGCGTAGAGCCAGGAGTAACCCCTGAGCGCTGCCGGGTGTGACCAAAAAAACAAATAAACAAAAAAAAATTAAAAAAAAAAGAAATTTTCATCAGCAAGTCCATAGCATGAGGTAAATAAAAAAAAATAATGGGTTGAGGTTCAGAAGTTATGTTAATATTTCCTTTTATCGTGCAGGTAATTTCTTTCTTCTTCCTTGTTAGCTAAAAAAAAATTAATATAGGCTTAATTTTTATGAAAGGCTTAATTTTGTTATTTTCCCATATACCACTTTCCTCTTTAGTCTGTCCATTAGTAAATTTTAATAGATGCTATGTCAAACTTGCACTTTTGAAATAAAAACTTTTTAAACTACATTTTAAATTCCATTATATTTATTGATTAATATTCTAAGTAGGCATCGTGCATCACTATTTTAAAATGAGGCTGGCTTTTTAAAGTGCCTTCTCTATATTTACATCAGATTTATAACAATCTTCTAAAAGGTGTTAAGTAAAACTTATGCAACATGAATGATTCTTGAAAGTTTGAGGATCTCACTTGCTGCATTATTACTAGTACCAATAACTTTGAGACCTTTGATTTTTACTTCCTAACAGAATATTTCATGTTTTTTAATTATTTTTGGTAATAGACTTCAAAAATAAATTTAGTGGAAGAATGGCATGAGGCTGACTCTTAAAACTGGAGAATTAAGCACAGGTTACCTCTGGGCACGAATCTAAAGAATTGCAGAAAAGTTGACACTCTACATGGAAAAACAAAATTTGTTCAGTATTTGAGAGAACAAGCCTATTGAAAGAATGTGTGGCAATTGTTCATGAGTAACTTTTCTCCTAACTGATATTTTGACATTATTAGTACTTGTGCATTATAATTAACTCAGAAAAGGTGATAGCAAAAAGAAAAAAGTGATTTTACAGGAGAATGACAACAATTGGTGGATAGAAGTTCACCCTGGTAGCGGGGTTAGGGTTAGGGTTTGAACATTAAAAGCCTGAATGCCCAAAACAACTGTATTGTGGACAACTTGTAAATCATGGCATTTAAATTAAAATAATTTTAGCGATAGCACAGAGGGTAGGGTGCTTGCCTTGCATGCAGCTGAATCGGGTTTGAACCTTGGCATCCCAGATGGTCCTCCTATCCTGCCAGGAATAATTTCTGAGCACAGAACAAGGAGTAAGCCCTGAGCTCCACTATATGTGGCAAAGAAAAAAAATTTGTTTAAAAATTTTGTTTTTGTGTACTCGCTCCTGTTAAAGAAATATACTATCTTCAGCTATTATGAACTCTTGGTTACCTTTCTAAAGATAATAGATTCAAAATATAAAGATAATAAATATAATCCCAATCCTTCTTAATCATAACAAGTGTTTCAGTGCATATGCTATCTTAAAAAAATTACTTTTCCTATCACTTTTCCTATCCTTGACATAACTCATCAAGTCACACCCTCAAGAAGAGGCTAACCCAGCCAGAGACCAGAAGCCTCCTGGTCTTCATCCTGTGTTGTCCGTTTAACATCACTAGATGGCAGCAATGTCCAATGACAGTATTACGCTGAATTATCTTGGGCAGAGAAAAAACCATAGTGTCTTGAATGGTGAGCCCATACCAGAAGACAGTATTTAGGAGCCAGAGCAATGGCGCAGCGGTACGGCGTTTGCCTTGCACGTGGCTGACCCAGGATGGACAGCGGTTCGATCTGCCGGTGCCCCATATTGGTCCCCCAAGCCAGGAGTGATTTCTGAATTCAGAGCCCTTGAGCATCACCGGGTATTTAGGTAGACTGAATTCATCAATTTGCTCAGTTATTTTCCATATAATAGGCCATCCCCCCCCCCCCAAAAAAATTGCTTTCTCAATATAGGAAAAGAGGGATAGAACCCAAAAACATGTTCCTTTGCTGATACAGGGTTTTTTTTTTTTAGTTTTTTATTTTTTTTTATTTTTAGTCAGTCCAAAGTGAATTACAAGTCTTTCCGTTATATTTAAGGTACTTAGTAACAGTGAATTAGGGCAATTCCCACCACCAGTGTTAACCTCCCTCCGCCCATGTTCCCAGCATGCTTCCCATACCATCACCCTTAGCCCCCTGACTGCTAGAAGTTAATAAATTTTAATTGAATCATGTGAGATACACAGTTACAACATTGTTCATAATTATCAGTCATACAATGTTCCAAAACCCTTTCCTTCACCAGTGCGTATTTCCCTGCACTAATGTTCCAGTTTCCTAGCACACCCCCTTCATACTCTCTCTCTCTCTCTCTCTCTCTCTCTCTCTCTCTCTCTCTCTCTCTCTCTCTCTCTCTTTCTCTCTCTCCCACCCCTTTTTAATGTCTTTTAAGTACTGTGGTTTGAAATATTTGTAATTGAAGGAGTATCGTACATATCACTTTACCTCCTTTGAACTAAGCACCTAGCTCTTGTCATGGTATTTTCCAGCTATCATTTTCCAGTTGTCCTAGAGGTTCCTTCTCTGCCTTAATTATAATCTCACCTCTCTTTTTTGGCAACCTTTCTACCATGAATGAGTCCTCTTGACATTCATCTCTATTGTCTTTGGCTATTATTACGATACTATCTTATTTTTAATCCCACAAATGAGTGCAATCATTCTGTTATCCTTCTCCCTCTGACTAATTTCAATCAGCACAACAATCTCCATATCCATGCATGTATAGTGGAATTTCATGATGTAATTTTTCTTAACATCTTCATAATATTACACTGTATAGATGTAACAGTTTCTTTATCCACTCATCTATTCTGTGTCTTTGGGTTGTTTGCAGATTCTGGCTAGAGTGAACAGTGCTGCAGTGAACTTAAGAGTTTCAGTGTCTTTTCGGTGCTGTGTTTTTGGGCTCCTAGGGTATATTCCCAGGAATAGGATTAATGGGTCATATGGGTGCTCAATTTCTAGTTTTTGGTGAATGTCCATATTGTTTTCCAAAAAGGCTTTGTTTCTTCAAATGATAGTGGATGTAGAGAAAATACTTCCCAAGAGTAATATTACAGCAGATCATGCAATCTAGTTTAAGAAAGAGACAAGTTATGATTTTATGAGAGTTATTGATTAGGTTCTAACACTCTTTTACCTAAGTCAAATTCTGACATAAATAACCTCATAGAACAAAAATTAATTACTTAAATTATTTACCTCTGCATTGTACCATTAACAATGTCACCATAGAAGGAAGGAGGCATTTTCAAATGGAAAACTTGAATAAAACATGGTCTTTTGGTCCTCTGGTTCTGTTGTCTTCAAAGAAAGACCTGTAAGGGGAAGAGTTGAATCATGTGGCAGTTCTGGTCTTATATTTTTAAGGAATGTTCATGTTGTTTCCCTGTCGCTTCAACACAGCACTGCCAACACCACTTAAAGATTCCTTTTCTCCACATCCTCATTTCCAGCAATAATGAAAGTCAACAACATTTTATTCAGATATTAGTAAAAGAAATAAATTTATTTCAGGTCAGAGTTACCAAGTAAGGAGTGGGTATACTCCTCCCTCATCTTCAAGCTCTCTCCTGGAATTTCAGTGCCTACCCACTCCCCAAAGATATGCACATAAGTGTCATGGGTTCGATTTAGTGTCAGGCTAAGTGTGCTCCATGCTGAAAGGGTGTCCTTTATAATGGGGAAGCTCCTATTTTGTATTCAAGCTGCTGAGCAAGTCATTGGTAACCCCAACCATGGACTGAAATAGATAAGTGAAAAAATGAATAGTGGTAAAGAAATGAAGAAAATGGGAATCTTGATATTGGAATTATTTTAATATTTATGCTTTTATTAGAAATATTTGAGGTATTAATAAGATGTAGTAGATAAGGCACTTATCCACTGCGATGTAATAGGCTGTAGGCATACTCTTATTTATCTCAGTTTGACATTAGTAAAATGCGTTTCATTATACCTTGTTTGTTTAAAGTCAGAATTTCTAAGAACTTATACATGATCTTAAGTGAAAACTGTGGAGTAGGGTATTAATGATAAACATACATAGAACTGGAGAAAGGAATAAATATGAAAAATAATTATATTAGTTGTGTTGTCATTGTGGGATTATGGTTAAATATTTTTGTCCTCATTTCTCCAATGATCATACCACTGTTTTAGTAATTCATCTTTATTAAAATTATTTCCATGCTGAAGTTACAAAAACACAGAAGGTAAATTTACCCACATTTCTACCATCCAAAGACTTATATACTTGCTTCATGTTATTTCTGTTCATGGTATTTTGGTTTGCTAACATGATCATTTTCTCTATATGTTGAAATATTAATAAAAGTGAGGTTTAAAAAATTGCTGGTAGAAGCAATTGTGGTTTGAGCCACACTCAGCAGAGTTTGGGGGTTACTTACTCTTGGCTCAGTACTCAAGAATCACTCCCGGTGGGGTTGAGGGACTATATGGGATACCAGGGATTGAAAGCAACTGGGCCCCATACAACGAGAGTGCCCTACATACTATATTATTGCTCCAGTGCCTGAAGATAATTTTTATGGGAGCTATGAGATAGTACAAACTATAAGGTGATTGCCTTGCATACTTCTGGCCATGTTTCAATACATTTTTAAGATTGTCACCCTTCCAGTATTTATATGAATCGAATCTTGCAATTATTTTTCCTACCTAAATGCAATTATTTGGAATAGACTAGAAGGCAAAATAAAGGCTTGCTTGTTTTTTTTTTTTTGATAGATTCCCATAGATACATAATAGTGACCTAATGTTTATACCACCTTCAAATTATTTTGTATACTTGCCATGATTCAATATATTACCATCTTTTTCTGTTTTTATAGCCTTCCCCAGATTTGACTGATAAGAGCTCCTTCAAGTTGGCTCATCTATTCTTGCTTTGGGGCATAACACTATGTCTCAGACGTATCTGAAACACTTCCTGACCTATTGCTAGAATTAGCCTTTTCTCCAAGGGACCTTATTTTTTTATGATGAAAAGCATACTTGGAAATTACATTCTAAGTACATTAAGAGATCATTACTGCTGAGTGGATCATGCTTCCAGACCTTTTCAGTACACACGAGTGAGAAACCTGCTGTTTTTAGAAAAAGAAAACGGACTCATATATTTATACCAAAACTTCTCATTCAAATCAAAAGCTAAAAAATGTGTTTATAATTAACCTTTTCTTATTCTGAACTTTTTAAAATCGGGGCCAGAGAAATGATGTAGTGTATAAGGCATTTGCTACCCCAACACTCCAGATGGGTCCATGAACCTCACCAAGGGTGATTCCTGAGCACAGAACCAGGAGTAATCCTTGAGTACCACAAGATGTGGCCCATAAAAAGCAAGAAACAAATTGTTTTGTAAAACTTTTAATGACATTAACTTAATAATTTGGCTAATTTATTTTACTTTAAATGATTTCCATATTTTCCAGCAGGCTTTTTATGCATGCAAATTATACAATGTTTTGTACTGAATCTACACTGCAAAAAGCCTGCTCAAATTAGCCAGAGTCAGAGAGGAAGTCTATTACAGTATAACCTCTGAACTTTTGCTTGTTGTGATTGGCTCACTGTGGTACATACAGTTGCAGCACAGGAACGTTCTGTCTTATACAGTGAATATAGACCTAAACCTATGTTTTAACTGTAAAATTAGGGGGTATTCTTATACGCCGGAAAATATGGTATATTTGAATTAATAATGTAACTGATGAATGACCATCCAAAAGAATTTAGTCTTGCACCTCATTTTTTTTCCCAAAGAAAGAATACCCCACTAGATTTTGTTAAACACAATAAATTAAGCAAACATCTGTATTTCTTTGAAAGGATTATTTCTTTAAAACAACACAGTGCCCTCATTCAAGTTGAATTGTTTCTGAGTTTTCCTGGTGCAGTGTTTTACTGTTGTTAAATAATATGAACAATGCTTTATACAGTAGTATAGTACAATAAAATAGTCATTGGGATTTGGTTCTCTCTTATTTTCTCTATTCTCTTTTCTTAGTGTGTTCTGAAACAGATAATAATATAATTAGAGCAAATGCTTATCAAGTAAATTTTCAGCAACAACTGAGTAAACAAAATTAGACTTAGACAATTTTGTTTATTCAAATAAAAATATAGGTACTGAGGCCAGAGCGATGGCTCAAGTGCCTTGCATGTGCTAACCTAGGACCTCATTTTTAACTTCAGAATTAATAGTCAGAATTAAAGTACCATCTTGCTATGTACTTTAAAATCTTTTGAAATAATTCTCAAGGTGTTTATATCACACAATTAATAGAAAGTTATTTTCCTATCTATTTTACACACAGTATATTTTATTTTAGTTGTTTTGTTTATAATTATTAAATGTTCTACACCTAAAGACAAGGATAATTCAAAAAGAAAAACAAATCACTTGTTACAAGTCTATCTCCCCCTCATATTTTGATTACCACCTTCACTTTTTGTTTTTAAATCTCTAAAATAATTATTAATATTACAAGAAAATGTGTCTTGCTGATTTCTCTTTATTGCTTTATTGCAACTGTGACATTCTATAATTATGATCCTTTGTGATTATGATTTAACAATATTGTTTGGACATGCTATATCAGAGAGACATCTTCCATCTTCCTTGTCACAGTTGCATCGTATGACATTGTATAGTACCCAGGGTTTATTTCATTTGTCTTCCTTTAATAGATCATATAAATTGTTTCTAGGTTTTTGTTAAATGGTGCTCACATTTAACTAATCTGTATCATTTTATAGGGGAGGAAACCACTGTATAAGCAATAAAGGGCCTGACCAGAATCACATAGTTAAGTATGAGGAATGGGACTGAGGATTCTCTGACTTCCATAGCAGTTATTTGCACAGATCTATATAATTAATGTTGCTGTGTAATTATTTAATACCTTCATTTTAGAGTTAGAAGAGACAAAGGGAAGCATATGCTCTGAGGGAAGATTGTGAAGAAAAATTTAGCCTTAAGTCAAGGCTGGAATTTCAGGTCCTGGCCAGCCTGTGGGAAGAATATCTCAGGGAACAGCTGGTGTTTCTGGCACTGGCCCAGCCACAAGAATGTCTGACAAGCAGGTGGGCCTATTTTTGGTAGAAGTCTCAGTGCCTGCTAAAATCACGTTGTGTCCCCTTTTATCACAGGGCTCTTGGCTCCACTGGTAATTCCACTAAAGATTCCCTTTGATGGATTTGGTGCTCTTTATCTGCAACCCCTCCCACATTGCTGGCTACTCTTCCTTAAGACTAGTTCAAAGTGGTATAAACCAAATCAAACAGGCAACCACAGCTCCAATGCAGTGAAAGTTATTTTAGAGTCTTTTTTTTTGAGTAAAAATAAAGCTGAGATAAGAAGGGAGCCTTTGAACTTTAACCAGATTTTTACTTTAATTTCCCATCTCTATCACTCCATTTTTAAGGGAAAAATGTCAATTCTGAAGGAAAATAAGTTCATGTCATTATGCTATTTTACAAAGAGCATCTCAAAGTAGAGCCTCATTGCAGAATGCTTTTAATCCAATCTCCTCTCCCAGCCTTCTCTTCAAAATAACCACATTTAGAATAAAGAACAGAAACTGCTCTAAAATATGAGGGCCATCCACTTTTTCAGTTTCAAGGCACAAATAATATTCACTGCACAGTCCTTACCAAGATGGAACAGATGGCCAGTACATTTTATAGAGATTTTTTCCAAAAGGGTTTGACAAAGGAGCTTTCTTTTCCCTTCAGTAGTTGGAATACACCATGCCCTAAGTCGTCTTGGTAATAAAGGCTTAATTGAGCCTTTGCTAAGCTTCTGAAACCAAACAGCACAAGTCAATTAACAATAATATCATGGTGCTACAGAGTGGGGCTGCATCAGGCGACCATGTGGAGAATAATCAGCTTCCAGTTTGCCTGGCCCTGGACCCTCAATCCAGCTATGTGCACCAGTGCAAATAGAACCACTTCTCCATGATGTCTGGTCTTTGTCATGTCAAGACACAACCTTTGACTTGACACATGGGTCAATGTCTGATGGTCCCTTCACTCAGCAGATGTGAATTTACTTTTGCAATTTGCAAAGGATAGAGGAAAGGACAAAAGAGAGACATTGTCTCTAAACCATTTCAGAGCAACTGGGAGGAGAGAAAAAAACTATAATGACTTTGGGTATAATTTAAGTTCTTTCTACCTCTTTGTATTTACTTATAGAGGAAGATATCAAAAGTAACTAAATCATAAAGTAGGTGAGAAAAATATCATGCCATTAAGGAACATGCTCCTAACATATTAGGGATAATTATTTGTGTCATTGCTCTGCATTTTACTTTTAATTTCACTTGGACACATGGTTTACAGAGTTATTTACAATAAAGTTTCAGACAATGTTTCCAACTCTAATCCCAACATCCCATAACCCTATCCCTCCAAAAAATGACCTCTGGTTCTCTTTTAGCCCTCAACCTTACCCTTTGAGTAATATATATTTAAGCTTCCTTATTGTAGTTTGGGACCCATGCTTTCAGTTTTGTTAGGACTATTGCTTTAGATATAGGCAGATGTCCTTTTTTTACACCACAGATTAGTCAATGCTCCTGTACCTTGTCCCTTGTTTTATTTCTAGGTTCCTTCCTCTTCTTGTTCCCCCTCCACTTCTTCCTCAGATATTTTTTCTATAATTTAGAGCCAGTGTTTAGATTCAAAGCTACATCTTCTGTTCATTATCCCTAAAGTATATATTTTTCCTTCAGTGTTTCATTGAATCAACCTAACAAATCTATAGGCATTGCCCAAATTCAGAGATACTAGACTTAGGGCGGGAGATACAGTACAGCAGGTAGGGCACTCTGCAGGCAGCAGACTCTGGACTCTAAGCACAGTTCGTTGCGACCCCCCTCCAAAATCAACAAACAAAGAAGAATTAAAGATACTACAGATACTGCCCATGACTAAAGGTGAAATCACAGAGTTGAATGGACTAATCTAAGTTCTTACTTTTCATATGAAGTGACAGCCATATAAGAGCTCATTAATACAGTCTCCAACTTTTTTTTGTTTGCTTAATGTTGCTTTTGTGGAAGAAGTGGAAGCTGGGCTATACCTGCCAGTGCTAAGAAGTTACTCCTGACTCTGTACTCAAGGATCACTCCTGGTAGTGCTCAAGGGACCATGTGTGGTGCTGGGAATTTAATCGGGGTCTGTATACATTTAAAGCAAGTTACTTAACTCCTGTATTATTTCTTCTGCCATCAGTCCCCCAGTATCTTATGACTTTTGCCCACACCTTATACTGCCTTCTCTCTAAGAGTCAAAACCATCAGGTAATAAATCAAGTGATATCTAAATAGGCCTAGACAGAGAATTTTTGTACAGTGCCCTACAAAGCTTTCTACGGCTTCCACTTGCGTCACAATAAAATCTCTTGTTCCTTACCAAAAACAGAAATCCTCCTTTTCATTTAGCACCAACACCTACTCTATAGACTATACGAGTTTATTTTATCCCAAAACTTACATTATTCTTTCAATGTTTGCTATTGACACAACTGATCCAAGCCCCCATCTCATATCTGGTTCCCACTACTGATCTTCTGAACCTTACCCTACTGTCTTATCATCCTGTCTCTCCACAATAGTAAGAGAAAGTTTGAAATGTAAATTAGACACTGCACTCATCTACTTTAAAACCTTTCAAAAGTTATTAATTCAATCTGTTATGAAATCTAAATTTCTAATTAAGATTATATGCTTTCATGATCTGGTGCTGCCTTATCTTTTCCCTTTCATCTAAAAAACTTCTTTCTAGTCACAATGCTGCAACAACCAACACATTCTTTATTTCATTCAATAAAACACATTTATTTATTCTAAATTATAGATTACTGGTTTCTTTGCCCAGAATGCCAATGCCTCTC
Organism: Suncus etruscus; assembly: GCF_024139225.1. Taxonomy (NCBI): domain Eukaryota; kingdom Metazoa; phylum Chordata; class Mammalia; order Eulipotyphla; family Soricidae; genus Suncus; species Suncus etruscus. The sequence goes on along the minus strand of NC_064852.1, from coordinate 107,113,293 downwards.
TTCTTTCTTTCTTTCTTTCTTTCTTTCTTTCTTTCTTTCTTTCTTTCTTTCTTTCTTTCTTTCTTTCTTTCTTTCTTTCTTTCTTTCTTTCTTTCTTTCTTTCTTTCTTTCTTTCTTTCTTTCTCTTTCCTTTTCTATTTTCTTCTTTCTTTTCTTTCTTTATTTTATTTATTTCTTTTCTTCTTTCCTTTCTTTCTTCCTCTTCCTTTATTCCTTCATTTGTTCATTTCTTGCTTTTTTTTAATTTTTGGCCCACATCCAGTGTTGTTCAGGGGTTACCCCTTGCTCTACACTTAAGAGTTACTTTTGGCTGTGCTCAGGAACTATATGGGATGCCATATAGTTGAACTTGGATCATCCCTATGCAAGGGACTTTATATACTGTACTATCACTCTGCCCCCCCCTACCTAATTCTTTAAGTGTCTGATGGGAGTGATAATTAGTATCAAGACAGAAGATTCACAAAGCAAGCAGTTTGAGATATAGTAGTGAGTTCAATCTTGGAAATTTTGAGTTTGTACTTCCAGGTTTAATGGGTAATTGAGATTTTTTTGTGGGTCTTTTTGCTTGTTTGGTTTGTTACCATGGTATGTATGTATGTGTATAAACTTACCTTGATTAAAAATTAAAAACCCTAGCTTATGAGTTTATGCTTGAATACTTCAGATAGCAATGATCTGCAATTAAGCCACAATTTATTGTCACAAATTTGTGGTGCAAACAAATATTTTTACCTTTTCCATTTAATAATATTAACAGTTTAGCCACTATTAGCTCAGAAAATTGATAAAAATAATAAAAAAAAGTAATTGACCAGCCCCAGAACAGAATAACAAGTTCTATTGCTGGGCTTAAAAATGAGGAATGTGACCTAGACCTATGCCCTATAATGCATTGAATTCCTTGTGGTCATGATAATTAGTTCATTAACTAGTTAGATAATAGACATGCCAGTCAATAAGAATCAATGACATACAATGAGGCTCTTGCTGATTATCATGGAGAAATGCTTTTGTTTTCCTTTGTAAGAGATTAGGCGATAACATTTTTTTCATCATGTAAATTAAAGACTGCAGCCAATCTTATGAAAAGCAGAATTGAGAAATAAATCTTAAAAACCTATATGAGTCTGTGACTAAAGCTAACTATAAACACTTTTCAGTTAAGTGAAATGATAAGTTCTCTGTTACTCTCTTTTATTTCAGAAAAGTTATTTTGTTTAGCCTTTTTAAGACCAAGATTCGAAGAATTTATCAGTTATAGCTGGGACATCCAAAGAGTTATATAAAATGTGACACTCAGTGTACATGTTTAGGATTGGCAGAATTCGGTAAATTTTTAATCCATAAAAAGCAACAACTTACTAAAGAAGAGAATCATCATATTATTCACATTGTTTTAATGCTATGAAATGAAAGACATAGAAGTAATATCAGAAATTATATAAAAAGTACTTTTATGTAAAAATTATGATAACTGTATCCCTGAAAGATGAAATAGTCAAAGTGGTTAGGACTAAATCCTTGATTTCTTAGCATTAGAAACTTTCAAAACCATAGTGCATTGCAAATTAGGATATAATTTTATACAAAATATATATTCTATTTGTGATTACTAAATATATATTAAATAACATAAATATATTATATGTATATGTATTCATATTATATTGTAATATGAATATATATTGTATTTATGATTATTTAATAACATAACATTTTTTCAGGGGTTTTTGGTAGTCACCTGAATGTGCTCACGTTATTCCTGGTTTGTTCAGGGGACTGAATCCAAGTCAGCTATATACAAGGAAAGCACCCTACACACTGTGCAATCATTCAGGCCCCAACATTTTTCACTTTAATGATAACACTTGACTATTTCAATACACTCTATAACTTTATCTTTTTGATAACCCTATAAAAGTATGTGAGATAGTGTTTCAGAGATAAGAAAATTGGAGTTGAAATTATTCAAATGACTTTTCCAAGGTCAAATAGTGATTAGGAAAATCAGAATCTCTAGTTCTATTACAGACTTAGTATTAAAGCACATGGCCTCTAGACCTATCATCTGGTTCTGAGTCACAGACACAGAAAAGATGTCATACTTTCTTCCAGTGTTTTTTCTGTCTCTCTTTCAACTTAACCCAAGTGCTCAAGGGTTAAATTAAAGAATACCACTCCCAATACTTTAAATGATTTATCAGAAACTTCAGGAAAAATGTATTTATTTGCACTTTCTCTAATGCTTCAGGCTGCTAAGGCTTAATCTGTTTATAATCAAGGTGTAAGCACAGATGGCTTCATGGCAAAGCTTTCATTTTCAGTGGCACCTCATACATATCACAACATGATTGGCTTATAACAATACAATACTTCACAATTCTGTATGTCAGAAACTGCAAACAGCCCTACTTCCTACTAACTCAATAAGAAATAGTATGACCTTGCCTTTTCCAGTTTCTTGGGGTTGCTAATTCTCTGTTTGTCTCCCTGTTACCCAGGCTCTGTCTTCATTTCATATAAACGTCTACTCATTGTGTCAGTTCTTTCTGTGGTTCCTACATGGCCATGTGGCATCTGATATTGGATCTACTCAGATAACCTATGGTGATCTTTTTATTTTAAAATCCTTAATTATATCTTCAAAGATATTTATTTGATATGATATGATCATATCTTTAGTGTTGTAGCAATAGAAGAGTGGGTAAGGCACATGCCTTATATTTCTTGACAAGAGTTTGATTCCTGGCACCAAGCTTAACCAGGAGTGATTTCTAACCTTAAAGCCAGAAATAAGCCAAGTACCACTGGTATGGCTTGAAAACCCAAAAAAGAGAAAAATAATTAAGTAAGGTCATAATCCCAAATTCCAGGGATTGGGACTTAGTTTGGGTTGTTTTTTTTTTCATTTCTTATTTATTTTTTAATTAATTGCTTTAAGCACTGTGATTAACAGATTGTTCATAGTATAGTTAAGGTTTTCTTTTTCACAATTGCAAAGTTATTCGATTGCATTTCAGTCATACAATGTACAATACCCTTCACCAGCACAGATTTCCTACCACCCATGTCACCAGTTTCTTTCCTACACTTCCTCTGCCTACTTTTTTATTTATTTATTTATTTGGTTTTTGGTTTACACCCAGTGACTCTCAGGGGTTACTCATGGCTATGCACTCAGAAATCACTCCTGACTTGGGGGACCATGTGGGACTCCGGAATCGAACTGCGGTCCTTCCTAGGCTAGTGCAGGCACCGCTCTGGCCTCGCCCCTGCCTACTTTTTGAGCAGACATTCTTCTTCTTCTCTTCTTCTTCTTCTTCTTCTTCTTCTTCTTCTTCTTCTTCTTCTTCTTCTTCTTCCTCTTCTTCTTCTTCTTCTTTTCTTCTTCTTTTTCTTCTTCTTCTTTCTCTCTCTCACTTTTTCTCTCTCCCTGTCTCCCTCTCAGACACTGTGGTTTACAATATTGTTGCTGAAGGTCTATCATACCAATCACTTTATCTCCTTTTAGCACTCAATTCTTGTCCAGGGTGTTCTTTTTATTTCTTATAGATTTTTGTTTGTTTGTTTGTTTGTTTTTCTTATGAACTTATCTAACATAGATGCACCACCATGGGAGATAAAAAAATAATTGTTAAATTTTTAAGGATATTTGTTTATGCACAAGTTAGAAGTTCTATGAGTGGTGGGAAACAATAGTTTGTATATGGCTAGTCCTTCCCAAAAGGTGGTCTTCAGTGCACTGAGATGCTTGGAAAAGATATAAATGGTCTTCAGAGCATTCTCTCAGAGGAGACCCTACCATATGCTCCATCATCCTCTAGTCGTGGGCTAGAGGGTGAAAATGTATACAACAAGTTGTGACTGGCTTACATATCTGAATATGTGCTCTGTTTATATGACATTCTCTTCCAGAGCTAACTTGTGCCAAGACGTAAACTGGAAAAGTCAGTATTGAAACAACTCCTGTTTGTGTCTATCCAGAATAGCAAGTTTTCTCCCTCCCTCTCTCACTTTCTCCCTCTCCCCCCTCTCTCTATTTCTCCTTCTCTTCCCTCTCCCTCTTTCTCTCCTTCTCTCTTTCCTTCTTCTCTCTCTCTCTCTCCTCTTCCCTCCCCCACCCCTCTCTTTCTGCATCATTCACTCCCAGAGATTCAGCCAGGAGAGCAGATGTACCTCTCCCATTCTCTTTTAAATAGAGATTGATAGGTGTTCCTTTAACAACTTGAGAGCCATGTCTGCATTGTGGCCTCATCTTTCTCACTCAGAGGAAAGGCATAGCATTGCAGAGACTAGATACAGCTCTTCAGTATCCTTCTTTCAGAGAAAACCTGTGCTTTAGTTATGCTGTTGATGGGGAGAGGAAAATCTTATTGTGCATAAATGTTATGTTTAATTTACCCCAGGTCTACTCCCCATACAATTTGGATTTGGCCAATATAGCATGAACAGGAAGGGGATGAGGTTGGGATGGAGGAGTTGAAGAAAGGAAGGAAAAAGGAGGAAGCTACATTTCTCAGTCTCCTTGTGGTTGCTTAACATAAGTATGTCTCTACAGAAGGCTTTGTTTGCCACGAGGATCAAGGAAACAGTCCATTAATTCACATCATCAGACCAGAAGCAGTTTGTCCTAGAGTATTATAATATCTTTAGTGCTTTTTATATCTGCTACAAACTTGAAATCATGCTCAACTCAGAATGTCCTCATCTGAATAAATTCAATTCTTTCTAATTAAAATGGTTTTAAAGGGATTCCAATTGATGGAGTTCTGCTACATATCTCATTTTTTCAGTGACAACAATAGTACTGCCAGGTACCACACATTATAGAAGAGAAAACTGTAGAAGTTAGAAGAGGTCATGACTTACCCTAGTAGACACAGCTAGAAAAAAAAAAGTTAGGATTCAAATTAAGATGTATTTGATGTCAAAATTCAGATTTTAGTTATTTCTTTCAAAATGAAAAAAATATAATGGATGCCTGGGGAAACACAGGATTTTCAGGTATAAAAATGCCAGAATAGTTTAACCATTTTATTTAAAGTTAAGCTGGATCAAATTTTCCTAATGCTCCATAATATTCCATACCAAAAAAAAATAAAAAAAGAAGAAAAGAGAAAAAAATCCACCCAGCAACCATAATATTTAGAATTTATTTAAATCTTCTCCACATTTTCCTAAAAGAATGCCAGAAGAAAATTACATTCACTATGTAAAGTCAACCTTTTTTTTTTTAAGCCTCTCTCTTTCCTTCATTTTTCTCTCTAGGAGTTTCATATATGACAGCTAAAATATTTTGCTTCCCAGTTCAGCCTAAATTCTTCTCTCAGCAGGTTCTCTATCTCATGGTTCCTTTATTCTTTCTAGATTTTGTTTGTTTGTTTGTTTTTCTCCTACCAATAACCATGCTACATTTTAGAATGAAAACCTCTCATCTCTTTCAGGCTTCTCTAGACTTCAATTGCATTGTGTTCAATTAGCACCTAATGAGCTAAACTGAGAGCTACCAGAATAAGATGAGCATATTCTGGTGTAGAGTTGGAATATTGTTGATAGGTCTCAACAGTTTTTTTCACCACATAATATAGGTTTACTAAGTTTCAAAGAAAATATCTTAGCATTGCATATGATCTATACTAAGGAGGAAATATAAATTATAAGTACCTGAAGCAAGGAAAGATTGGTAGAAAGGGTGTAAAGAATAATCAGTTTATGTCTAAGGGCAGATATTATTTGAGAAACAGCATTATTGACTACATTTTTTAAACTTTATTGATTGATTGATTGATTAATTAATTGGTTGTTGGGTCATACACAGCGGTGCCCATGGGTTAATCCTGGCTCTGCACTCAGAAATCACCCCTGACAGGCTGAGGGACTATATGGGATACTAAAATCGAGCAGGTCTCTCCTGGGGGTAGCCGCATGCAAGGCAAATGACCTACCATTGTGCTATCTCTCCAGCCCCAATTGACTACATTTTTATCCATTCAAGTTGTTTTTTTACATTTTAAATTATTATTAATGTATTTTCCTAGCCAATAAATTCATTATCAGTTCTTCTCCACATAACAACAACAACAACAACAAAAAGACAACACCCCCAAGACAAGCTCTGTAGCTCCTTTAGAGTGATTGTAAAAACATCACCCTTTCAAAGCTTTTTCTTAAACACATTAAAAATAGCATTTATTCCTCTGAATATGGAAATAACCCAGGTGCCTGACAACAGGTGAGTGGCTAAAGAAACTGTGCCTATATCTACAGAATGGAATACTATGCAGCTGTTAGGAAAAATAAAGTCATGAAACTTGCTTATACATGGATATTGAGATTATTATGCTGAGTAAAATTAGCCAGGGGGAAACGGATAAACATAGACTATTCTCACTCATTTGTGGTATATAATAAAAACAAGAGATAGTATGATAATAATATCCAAAAACAATAAAGATAAGGGTCAGAAAATCCAGCCCAGCATAAGAAGCTTGCCACACAGAGCAGTGAGTGTGGCTAGAATAGAGAAGGTTCTACTAAGACAATAATAGTTGGAACTGATAGCTCTGGACCTGAACTCAGTGCTGGAAGAAAAAGAAAGGGACACAAGGCACCGCTCCATTGACAATAGTGCAGACCACAGTGTCAAAAGGGAGAGAGAGCAAGAGAGCAAGTGAGAAAAAAAAGAGAGAGAAAGAGAGGAATAGAGAGAGGCTAGTTGCCTAGAGACAGGGGTGGGGGTGGAATGGAATTAGGGAGACATTGGTGACAGGAAGCGTGCACTGCTGAAGGATAGTGTACGTCATATGAATAAAATCCAACAATTGTAGCCATGGTACCTTAATAAAGTAATTAATTTAAAAGTTTTAAAATAGTATTTATTGGTTAGAAGTAGTTCACCTGGAAGCATTCTCTTTAACAAGGGAAAATGGAAAGAAAGAAACTGAGGTCGATTCATCTTAGTACTTAAAAATCAAGACCAAGAGACATAAAGTCATCAGCTTAAATCTCAAAGCTCCAATGGAGGTGGTCAAGAAATTCACTTTCAGGGCCCGGAGAGATAGCACAGCGGCGTTTGCCTTGCAAGCAGCCGATCCAGGACCAAAGGTGGTTGATTTGAATCCCGGTGTCCCATATGGTCCCCTGTGCCTGCCAGGAGCTATTTCTGAGCAGACAGCCAGGAGTAACCCCTGAGCACCGCCAGGTGTGGCCCAAAAACCAAAAAAAAAAAAAAAAAAAAAAATCACTTTCTCCCGGCTCCAAAGTAAAATATGATTGAAAACTGAAAAGCAGCAATTGTTCCCAGTTTAGAAACCTATAGGCAAGGTGTAAAGAAAGTGACCATCTGATTATTGGCTGAGCCCTTGTGAGAGGTAAAGCACAGTTGGGCAAGTTAGTATCTTATAACTTCGTATGTCACAAAAATAGAAAATATGAATAACAGCACTTGAAGAATGTTTCTTTTCTGGATCTTCCACCAAATCTGTAAAGACATAATGTCTAGGAGAGCAAGAAGCTTGGCAGTCTGCACCTAGGTCCCCAGGGCCTCACACTGCCAGATGGCCACAAGGAGGGCAATTAAAACATGCTGAAAAGACTAGTGAATACTCTTTTGATTGCAAAGAATCCACAGGAAAATTCTAACCCCTTGCCTTGTAATTAGAGAAACAAAATTCTAACAGCAATTACTATTAGATTTTGAGATGTCACCTCTATAGTGGATTGGTATCAAGTTTGAGTTTTCTTCCTTTACAAATCAAATTTTCCTCATTAATACCAGTTATCAGTAAAATCTGCATAGGACCCATCGGACTGAAATGAAAACCACAACTCCTGATAACAGAAAAGTATCCCATTGTCCACTGGACAGGAAACTGGAAACAATAAAGAATGGTTATCAGAAACATTTGCATTCTAATGAAAATTCCCATGAATGTTTTAATCCTGCTTTAAGTTGTTTTGACTGTACCTATAACCCAAACTTAAGCAATTGACTGATTGTTCATTCTTCACCCCACAGAAAGAGTTGTTTGTCTGATTTAGAAGGTAGAGGTTTTATCATTGAATTGATGAATTGCTTGGGCATCAGGTAGTCAGCTTTTATTTGGGAAATAATCATCTTCTACTGGGAGAGCTATTGAGCAGTGTGGTAGTGCTTTATCACCAGCTGTGCATAAGTGGTGCTGTTTGCAACTTGATAAATGTGCACAGAGGCCCAGAGGTCTCCTAACACAAGTTTGATATGTAAACACAATCAAATCATGCTATTAACAAGGGCCTATCCTTCTCTGTCTTTTCCAACTCATCGCTTAAAAACATTTGTCATATATCTCTCTACATAAGCCAAGTTAAGGAAAAAATTTCTTTTCTTTTTTTTTTTTTTTTTTTTTTTTTTTTTGCGGGCAGGCAGACCCTGGCCTCCGGCTCTCTACCGAAATGATGGGTCCTAACTTGGGTGTGCTAAGATTTGCTCCGTTGCACTAAGGTAGTCATTTTCAATTTCTTACCAGTGTATATGTTCAAAACTGCGTGGGGGCTAGATCCCCCGCATGCACAATATGTATTAAGAGTATTCCCTATTCTTAAGTTATGTTTTGCATATGCAGAATATCCATTGTGTTTTCTGCCCTTTTGCACACCCAAGAAAGCTCAATTTTACTCCTTAACACTCCCCCAACGATCAGTAACCCACATTACTCTTTTTAACTTCAGTACTGCACAATCCAATCACAGACCAAAGCAGAGCATTGGATCTAACAAACCCCAATTATTTCAAAAGACATAAAATGGACACCTATGTCTTTTGAATATTCTATGTGTTTTTTCTCTGACAGCTATATGTCTTACTAAATATTCTCTTATACAGTGATGATTCTAACCACTTTTTATCTTTTCTTCTCTTTATGAGCTGTTCAATAAGGAATTTTGGTGAAAGAATTCCCCAGTTTTAATGCTTATGATTGTACCATGTATGGGGATTGTTGGACTTGTTCTGATGTCCCTCATATGCACTGATAATGCCACGTGGCATTGTTCCTTGTTTGCATAGGCACACTAAAATGGGAAAATACTATGCATACAAATAAGATCTTATCTAATAGAGATTGGAACACACAAATCTTGTAGTACAACGGGACCTTACACAGAGAACATTGACATAATAAACTGGCACAGGCCTCAGAAGAATGAGTATTCTCCATTCACCCCTGAACCAGGGAAACCATCCATGAAACATTCAAGTTTGTCTATAACATCACCTGGAAGCAATTCTCTAACAGGGAAGACCCTAACGTGCTCTGACATCAACATGCTCAAAAGAGATTTCCCTTAACACTGAGAAGACTTAACAACAACAACTTGCTTACAGGCAGGGATCTCTGCATTGCCCTTTAATGGTGAGGTGAAACAAGAGGACACTGCACATCCTGACTTCAATGTAGGATATGCAGATTCCAGGATCTTTAAAACAGAAACATGATACCAACAACAGAGACTGTGTGAAAAATAAAAGTGTGTTGGCACTACAGACAATGTCTTGGATTGGACAAACTAGCTTGCCTGGAGCCTAGAGTTGGTCTTATGCCAGGAAACTTCAGGGGTAGGGTCTTCATTTTTTTATACTTTTTTTTCTTATTTATTTGAACATCTTGATTACATAAATGATTGTGATTAGGTTTCAGTCATGTAAAGAACACCACCTTCATCAGTGCAACTTTCCCACCACCAATGTCCCAAATCTCTCTCCATCCCACCCCACCCCCATCTGTACTCCAGACAGGCTTTCCAGTTCCATCATTCATTCACTTGATTATGGTTCTCTGTGTAGTTATTTCTATAGCTGCACTCACCACTCTTTGTGGTGAGCTTCATGAAGTGAGCTGAAAGTTCCAGCACTCCTCTCATTGTCTCTGAGGATTGTTACAAAAATGACTGTTATTTTTCTTAAAACCCATAGATGAGTGAGACTATACTGCATCTCTCTCTCCCGCTGACTTACTCCACTCAGCATGATAAATTCCATGTACATCCATGTATAAGAAAATTTCATGACTTCATCTCTCCTGACGGCTGCATAATATTCCATTGTGTATATGTACCACAGTTTCTTTAGCCATTTGTCTATTAAAGGGCATGTTGGTTGTTTCCAGAGCCTGGATACTGTGAATAGTGCTGCAATAAATATAGATGTGAGGAAGGGGTTTTTGTATTGTATTCTTGTGTTCTTAGGGTATATCCCTAGGAGTGGAAAGCTGGGTCGAATAGGAGCTCAATTTCCAGATATTGAAGGAATCTCCAAATTGCTTTCCATAGAGGCTGTATTAGGCGGCATTCCCACCAGCAGTGGATAAGAGTTTCTTTCTCTCCACATCCCCGCCAGTACAGATTGTTCTCATTCTTTGTGATGTACTCCAAACTCTGTGGTGTGAGATGGTATCTCATCATTGTTTTGATTTGTATCTCCCTGATGATTAGTGACAAGGAGCATTTTTTCATGTGCCTTTTGTCCATTTCTATTTCTTTTTTATCAAAGTGTCTGTTCATTTCTTCTCCCCATTTTTTGATGGGATTAGATGTTTTTTTCTTGTAAAGTTCTGTCAGTGCCCTGTATATTTTGGATATTAGCCCCTTATCTGAAGGGTGTTGGGTGAATAGTTTCTCCCACTTGGTGGGTGATTCTTGTATCCTGGGCGCTATTTTTCTTTTGAGGTGCAGAAGCTTCTCAGTTTAATGCATTCCCATCTGTTGATTTCTGCTTCCACTTGTTTGGAAAGTGCAGTTTCCTCCTTGAAGATGCCTTTAGTCTGAATGTCATGGAGTATTTTACCAACGTTTTGTTCTATATACCTTATGGTATGCGGTCTGATATCAAGGTCTTTAATCCATTTGGATTTTACCTTCATACATGATGTTAACTGGGGGTCTATGTTCGCTTTTTTGCAAGTGGCTAACCAGTTCTGCCAGCACCACTTGTTGAAGATATTTTCCCAGCTCCACTTAGGATTTCTTGCTCCTTTGTCAAAAATTAGGTAACTGTATGTCTGGGGAACGTTCTCTGAGAACTCAAGCCTATTCCACTGATCTGAGGGTCTGTCTTTATTCCAATACCATGCTGTTTTGATAACTATTGCTTTCTAGTACAGTTTAAAGTTGGGAAAAGTAATGCCTCCCATTTTTCTTTTCCCTAGGAATGCTTTAGCTATTCGAGGGTGTTCATTGTTTCAGATGAACTTCATAAGTGTTGATCCACTTCTTTGAAGAATGCCATGGGTATTTTTAAGGGGATCACATTAAATCTGTATAATGCTTTGGGGAGTATTGCCATTTTAATGATGCTAATCCTGCCAATCCATGAGCAGGGTATATGTTTCCATTTCCGTGTATCCTCTCTTATTTCTTGAAGCAGGGCTTTATAGTTTTATTTGTATAGGTCCTTCACATCTTTGGTCAAGTTGACTCCAAGATATTTGAGTTTGTGTGGCACTATTGTGAATGGGATTGCCTTCCTGACCTCCATCTCTTCCCTAGCATTATTGGTGTATAAGAATGCTATTGATTTCTGTAGGTTGATTTTGTACCCTGCCACTTTGCTATATGAATCTATTGTTTCTAGAAGCTTTTTGTAGAGTCTTTAGGGTTTTCTAAGTAGAGTATCATGTCTGCAAACAATGAGAGCTTGACTTCTTCCTTTCCTATCTGGATTCCCTTGATATCTTTTTCATGCCTGATCGCTACAGCAAGAACTTCCAGTACTATGTTGAAGAGGAGTGGTGAGAGCGGACAGCCTTGTCTTGTACCTGAATTTAGAGGAAAGGCTTTTAGTTTTTCTCCATTGAGGATAATATTTCCATTGGCTTGTGGTAGATGGCTTCAACTAGATTGAGAAAGGTTCCTTCCATTTCCATCTTGCTGAGAGTTTTGATCAAGAATGGGTGTTGGACCTTATTAAATGCTTTCTCTGCATCTATTGATATGATCATGTGATTTTTATTTTTCTTGTTGTTGATGTTGTGTATGATGTTGATAGATTCATGGATGTTAAACCAGCCTTGCATTCCTGGGATGAACCGACTTGGTCGTAGTGTATGACCTTCTTGATGATGCATTGGATTCTATTTCCAGGATTTTTGTTGAAGATCTTTGCATCAGCATTCATCAGGGATATTGGTCTGTATTTTTCTTTTTTGGCAGCGTCTCTGTCTAGTTTTGGTTTCAAGGTGATGTTGGCTTCATAAAAGCAGTTTGGGAGTGTTCCCGTTTTTTCAATTTCATGGAAGAGCTTGGCTAGGGTTGGTAGTAGCTCCTCTTGAAAGATTTGAAAATATTCAATAAGAAAACCATCTGGGCCTGGGCTTTTCTTTTTGGGCAGATGTTTGATTACAGTTTCAATTTCCTCAGTAGTGATGGGGGGTGTTTAGATATGCTACATCCTCCTTACTTAAATGTGGAAGGTTATAACTGTCCAAGAATTTTTCCATTTCTTCTAGGTTCTCATGTTTTGTAGCATAAAGTTTCTCAAAGTAGTCTCCGATGACCCTTTGGATCTCTGCAATTTCTGTCGTGTTCTCTCCCTTTTCATTTCTAATATGGGTTATCAGATTTCTCTTCTCTCTCTTTCTTTGTGAGTTTTACCAACGGTCTATCAATCTTGTTTATTTTTTGGGGGGGGGCCACACCCTGTGACGCTCAGGGGTTACTCCTGGCTATGCGCTCAGAAGTTGCTCCTGGCTTCTTGGGGGACCATAAGGGACGCCGGGGGATCGAACCGAGGTCCGTCCTAGGCTAGCGCAGGCAAGGCAGGCACCTTACCTCCAGCGCCACCGCCCGGCCCATCAATCTTGTTTATTTTTTTAAAGAACCAGCTTCTGCTTTCGTTGATCTTTCAGATTTTTTTTTTTTTTTTTGGTTTTTCACTTCATTGAGTTCTGCTTTCAGGTTTGTTATTTCCTTCTGTCTCCCTATTTTTGGTTCCTTTTGTTGGTCATTTTCTAAATTTTTGAGCTGCGTCATTAAGTTATTCAGGTAAGCTCCCTCTTCCTTACTGATGTGTGCTTGTAGAGCTATAAATTTTTTTATTCAGGACCTCTTTTGCTGTGTCCATTTAATTCTGGCAGTTTTGGTCTTCATTATCATTTGTTTCCAGGAAAGTTTTGATTTTCTTTTTGATTTCATCTCAGACCTACTGGTTGTTCAGTAGCAGGGTGTTCAATTTCCAATTGTTAAAGTTTTTCTTTTGTGTGGCTTTGTAGTTCACATCAAATTTCAAAGCCTTGTGGTCAGCAAAGGTAGCCTGCAAGATTTCTATCCTCTTGATTTTATGGAGGTATGTATTATGTGTCAGCATGTAGTCTATTCTGGAGAATGACCCCTGTACATTGGAAAAGAATGTGTATCCAGGTTTTTTGGGATGGAGTGTCCTGTATATATCTACTAGTCCTCTTTCTTCCATAACACTTTTCAGGGCTATTATGTTTTTGTTGGGTTTCAGTCTGGTTGACCTATCAGGTGTTGATAGGGCTGTGTTGAGGTCTCCCACAATGATTGTGTTATAGATTTCTTCTTTCAGATTTGTCAGTAATTGTATTAGATAATTTGCTGGTCTCTTATTGGGTGCATATATGTTTAATAGTCTGATTTTTTCCTGTTGCATATATCCCTTGATTAGTACATAGTGTCCATCATTGTCCCTTACCACTTTTCTGAGTATAAAGTTGGTGTCATCAGATATTAATATGGCCACCTCAGTTTTTTTAGGGTGTTGTTTACTTGGATGGTTTTCCTCCAGCCTTTGATTTTGAGTCTATGTTTGTTTTGACTATTCAGATGTGTTTATTGTAGGCAGCAGAAGGTTGGATTCATCTTTTTGACCCATTTTGCCACTCTGTGTCTTTTAATTGGTGAATTTAGTCCATTGACATTGAGGGAGATGATTGTCATAGGATTTAATGTCATCTTTGTAGATAAATTTGCTGTGTTTATTGGTCTCTCTTGTCTTAGAGTAGACCTGTCAGTTTTTCCTTTAAGGCTGGTTTATCATCTGTGAAGTTTCTGAGCTGTTGTTTATCCATGAAGCTCTGTATTCTTCCTGCAAACCTGGCTGGGTGCAATATTCTCGGTGAGGCATTCATTTCACTCAGTCTTGTCACAATATCTCACCACTATCTTTTGGCCTTGAGAATTTCTTGTAACGTGTCTGCTGTAAGTCTTAGGGATCCTCCTTTGAATGTAATTTTCGTTTTAGATCTTGCTGCTTTCAGTATTCTATCTCTATCTTTGGGATTTGTCATTGTAATGAGGATATGTCTTGGAATGTTTTTCTTTGGGTCTCTTTTAGCTGGTACTCTTCAGGCATGCAGGATTTGATTGCATGTAGTTTTTTAACTCTGGGAGTATCTCTTTGATGATGTCTTTGACAGTTGATTTTTCCTGGGGATCTTCTACCTGGGTCTCTGGGACTCCAATGATTCTTATGTTGTTTCTGTTGACTTCTATTTTCATCTCTTCGCATGCCTTGAGTACTTTTTTCCATTGCCTGTTCGTTTTTCTTAAGGTTCTTTTTCAATTTCTTCTGTTGTGTTGAGTTTTTCCGCATCACATCTTCCAGTACTCCAATTCTTTTCTCAGCTGCTGATATCCTGCTGGCGAGGCTATCCATTGAGGTTTTCAGTTGAGCAACCTTGTTTTTCAGATCTGTCATTTCAGTTTGGGGTTTTCTGATTTCTGTCTTTGTGTTCTCTTCAGATCGATCTATGCCTTTTTTGAGTTCTACTAACATATTCCATATTTCTATTCTAAACTCCTTATCTGAAAGGTTAATCAGGTGGTTGGAATTTATTAGGTCATCTGAGCTTTCGTCTTCATTCTCTGTGGATGGTGTTTGCCTGCAAGGTTTCCCCATTGTCACACTTGTAGTGTGGTTTTTCCTGCGTGTTGTGTTGGGGTTCATTGATTAGAAAGAGTGAGCAGCCACTGTGCTCTTCTGCTGCCTCTAGTTGACAGTCCTCAGAGTGTAAGGGAAATATTTCATTTGGGTTGGCACTGGAGTGAATTTTAAATAGTTCTACCTATTATAAACTGACTTTTATCTTGCAGAAATTTATATCAATACAAACAATTTTATAATTGTTTACTGTAGCACCATTAAGCCCCTTTTTAAAATACTGGGTTGTATTGAATTAATATAAAAGAAAAGCTCATTTTTAGACTATTCTCTTCCAAACGCTTTGAAATCCTTGAATTTATAATTTACACGGTGCAGAGAGATAGTATAGCAGTATATACAGGGTACAGAGGGAGAATACAGAGATAGTGCAGACAGATAGTACAGCAGTAGGGCGTTTACCTTGCAAGCAGCCAACCTACCTGGGAAGAACCAAGTTCAATTTCCAACATCCCATATGGTCCCCAGCCTGCCAGGGGCAATTTCTGAGTGCAGAATCAGGAGTAACCCCTGAGCACCACTGGGTGTGACCTAACAACCGATCAATGAATCAATAAATAAATAAAGTAAAATAAATAAAATTAACATGGACTAGTAATCACACACACACACACTCCCTTTCTACACAGCTAAGGAAGTTAGCCTTCTGAGTTAATATTTGCCAATAATGGAAAATTGAGTAGTTGACATTGTCTTAATTTTAAATATAAAAAACTAAAGGAAAAATTAAATAATATAGTTCCTATATTTTGAAACCTATATAATTATAATAATTGGCCCAAATTCCTTCTCTATATGTACTATATCTTACCATCTTGTTTCTGGAATATTTCCGCCAACTCATACTTTGTCTCATCATGAACTCAGATCATTCACTCTTCAGACATCTCTTTCTGAGTTATTTGATCTATTTAGTGAATTAAAAGTTGTCTTCTTTTAATTTCTAACTGTTGGTCCTAGAACTGGCCTTGGGCTTTACTTAGTAAGTATAATCCTTCTTGCAAAGAACAGGCATTGAATATTTAAAACTATGATTCAAGTTTATCTGGAAGTATTCTTTCTTAAGGATAAATATTCCCCAATGTTTCAGATACCTTTTTTGCTATTGCCTTCTAGAGTATATAATAATATTAATGTTTGGTTTTTTTTTGTTTGCTTGTTGTTTTTTTTTGTTTGTTTTTTTGGGGGGTTTTGGACCACCCAGTGATGCTCAGGGGTTACTCCTGGCTGTGCACTCAGAAATTGCCCCTGGCTTGGGAGACCATATGGGGCATCCATCCTCGGCTAGCACAGGCAAGGCAGACACCTTACCACTTGTGCTACTACTCCGGACAGTATATATTACTCTTAAGTGACCTAATTATTTTATATATCATCTGATTTCACCAATCAGATAGGAAATCTCACCAATTTAATCTCTGAAACTTGCTTTCAAGTCTCTTATCAACATATATAGTGCCAAATTTCCAAAACTGCTATCCTAAAAATTCTCAGTAATTTCTACATGAGATTAATCAGAGC
This sequence comes from Suncus etruscus, assembly GCF_024139225.1. NCBI lineage: Eukaryota > Metazoa > Chordata > Mammalia > Eulipotyphla > Soricidae > Suncus > Suncus etruscus. The sequence continues at coordinate 107,096,834 of NC_064852.1, read as the reverse complement.
ACCAAATGAATTCTATGTTGTAAAAATTAATCCACCTTTATGTTTTGTATTTTTCCCCAAAACCTCAGGGCCCAAGTATACCTATAAAATAAGGAATTCTTAAGGTTCTGAGTGCCTACCACAAAGTCAGTCATTTTTATAGGAAGAGATACCCAGGGTCCTTCTTGGTGCAGTTGTTATTATATAGAGTATATATTAATCAGATATAGTTACCTGTTACACCCCACTCAGGAAGGGCACACATCAGAAGCACTTTTCAGCCCTCTTAGGTGTAGTGCTCTCCTGAAAAAAATTATTTGCCAAAAAGGCCCGCTTAGAGCAGTCAAATCAGTTGACCCTTCACGTGGATTGTTTGGCTATAATTCTAAGCGTGGCTGTAATTATCTCTCTCTCTTTATTTTTGACCGTTATTAGAAATCAGGCCTCAATATTTCTTTCTAACAAAGAAGCACAGTATCAAATCCTGCCAAAAGTCTCCCACTGACCAGCTCTCTGTAATCTCTGCTACCTTGGCGCCAAGATCATGTTTTTTCCAAAACTTAGCTCATGAGTAAAGCAATTTTCAGTTTTTCCCAAAACTCTAAAATATTTCTCTCTCTTTCCACTTCCCTGAAAATTACCTGGTTTCTCCTGCTTACCCAAAACAAAGCTAACCCACAACAGAAACTTCTTTTCACCTTCAGTATCAGTTCTTTAATATGCAGATATTAGCCATGGCCTTTCATTCTGTTTACTTGACCATCTCCCACTTTCTTTGATCTCCAAAATTACACCCCGCATTCCAGAGCTTACCCCTTAAAAGTTACCCATTTCAAAAAATAAATTTGTCTTCGTCTTTCTAGATGCAAGTCCCCATGCATTTTGTGTGGTAATTCATTTCTACAATATTGTTCCATTTTTCCAGCCATTTTGTGTTCCCACTCTCTCCCCGTGAAGGTTTCCCAGACTCCACAAAGAACCTGCTTAGAGGCGCTGGCGTCTGCAGCAGTTACCTGTCCCTTTGCCACTACAATTAAGATAGTTGAGGAAAGAATGTTTGTTTCAATGGAACTCTCATGATATCCTACTTAATAAACTCAGAAGAAAAGGAGTAGATACAGAATGATCTCTCACAGCAAGATAGCAACAAAGGTCCAAAGGCAATATAATGGGAGAACTGGTGCACATAATTGAATTGGAGGTTAAAAAGAAAGGGTTTTGGGGTTCTTAGGGATAGAGAGAAGAAGGTGGGTACATGGTTTATGGTTATGGAGTTGGGGTTATGTGTATGAAAAACCATTATATTTAACAGTATTGTAAATCACAGAACCTCAACAACTGCCCCCAAATAAAATGGAACCTTAATAATTTTCTTAAATAGTCTGGTTAGCTCTGGAATAAGTATTGTGGAGTCCAATGAGAAATAAATGTGTTCCTTCTCAAAGGGTGCCAATATAATTTTATTTCCAAGATCGCAATTTACAGATGACTGGCTGCTAGAACCATGACCAGACTGTATATATCTTGGGACCAATAAAAAAAGCCCTAGTCTAGGGTTTGAACTACGACCTGCACAACAACCATGATTCCCAGTTCCAAAGGTCTGGCAAAGGCAACTGTAATGGAATGGGGCTTCTGGAAACACAAAGAAAGATGCTATCCTAGGTGCTATCCTAGGTGCCATCCAGGTTTAGTGCTAAGATCAAGACCACCAACCACAGAAGATGGATTAAAATGACACTGAGGGAACAGAACTTCTAGAACCACAAAGACTGACTTTATCATAAGTCCCACCCCTGGAACTGTGCAGATACTGAGATCTCTAGATACAGAGGTCTGATTGTATCACCCAGGACAGAGCAGAAGTCTTCCAAACACCACAAAAGCACCACCGGGAGAGTAAATGATCCTGAACAGTCTATAGTTGATCCCATGACAATATACTCCAAGGGCGGAGAAACCCCATATCTTTTAGGCCAAGTGAATTCCTTTTTGAATGATCCCAATATTTATTGTGCCAGGGCAGGAGGGGAAAAAAAGCAAAAAGCACAAAACATTGTTTATTTTTTATATATTATTTTTTATCTTCATGTACTATTATTATTTTTTTATTTACCTATCTATTTTTGGTCAATTTCTTTGTTTTGGTGTGGTTATTGAAGTTGCTGCACCCACTTATACTTATCTTTTTTTCTCTTCTTTTCTTTTCTTTCTTTATGTGCTCTGCCATGTTTCTTATCTCAAGACCATGGCGGGTTTTTTGTTTGTTTGTTTTTGTTTATGTGTTTGTTTTTGTTTTTGTTTTTTGTGGTGCTTATCATTATTGTTGGAGTCTTCACTGAATATTTGACACTTCTTTTTGTAGTGGTGGAGTGTTTCACCTTCCTTTTCTCCTCCGTCTCTCAAACCGATGACAAGAACCTCTAGAAGAATTCTGCTTATTTTCAGCATATTAGACTTTTACCCCAGTTTATTACTTTTCTCTTCTTCAAACAAAACCACGTAACTTGAACTAGCTAGTCCTACCTCCCAGTTACAGGGGGAAATAGGGAGGCACCAGGACCAAACAGGTGCAAGACTACTAAGTAGTAGGCTAGGTACAGAGGGGACCACATATTCTAGCAGCCCTGGGGGCTAGGGAAAAGGATATGGGAGGTAGGACAAAAACGGAGGTGTAGGGAGGACAAACTGGTGATGGGTACATCACATATGTAAATATGTACCTAAAATATTATTGTCAACAATATGTAAGCCACTATGATCAAAATAAAATTATATTTAAAAAAATAAAGAAAGGCCAGAACGATAGGACAGCAGTAGGGCATTTGCCTTGCACACAGCTTCCCAGGATGGATCTGGGTTTGATCCCCATTTTCCAATATGGTCCCCTAAACCAGGAGTGATTTCTGAATGCAGAGCCAGGAGTAACCCTGGGCATCACTGGGTGTGTCCCAAAAAGCAAAATTAAAATAAAATAAAATAAAGAAAGAAGAGTCCTCATTTGTGACCCTCTATGATTTTATTTGTGGACACCAATTTGCCCACACATCAGGTTTGCTAGTTTGAGGGCTGATATCACCAGTGCTTTTAGGAGTAAGTGTGGGGCACCTTTCCCTATATCTTCCTTCCTTCAAGAAAACTGGCAGCTGAGTATATGCCCCTAAACATCATAGTATCAGGAGTAGTGCCTTGAATTTTTGTACAACTTCATTTGTTTTATGTGTTCACCCCTAAAGTAACATCCCAATTTAATAGAATGGAAAGCTAACAACCAAAACTTACTAAACCTGCTGCCATTGAGTTAATGACTTGATAGGTGATACAATAATTTTCACAAATCTACTTGCTACTGTACTTTTTCTTTTTTTTCTTCTCTTCCATTTACTTATTTTCTTCCTTTTTTATTTTTAATAACTTTGCTTTCACACTTGTCTGGAAAAAATGTATCATGATCAATAATGCCAAGTATATGATGCATTTTCTTTAAATAAATAAAAATAAAAAAGAATGTAACAAGCTCAAGTTTGTTTTTAAAAATTAGTATTTGTTTTAATTTCTTCGAATTCCTATGTTAATGATTTCATTTCAACTTTTCTAAGATGAAAGTCATAAATATGAGGTAACTCTAATTTGGGGGGATATGGAGGCTGCAAATTCCTTCATAGGGTGAGGTGAAGGCTTTTTAAAAGTAAATAGCTTTATTTAGAAAAATATAAGGAGAAAAAGGGGAGGAAGAGGGAGAGCATTGTGTTACATGCTGATTGCTCTACCTGCTGTGCTACTTCTGAGGAAACTGAGGACCTGAAGGGAGCCCTGTCCTGTGCTTCTCTGTCTTTCCTGAATTCTTGAAGCTCTCCTCAGAGCCCTGGGAAACAAACCCCAGAAAAACTACATTCTGAAGCTACCCAGTGGGAGAGTGAGTGAGTAAGAAATGGCTGGCTGTGGGGATTGTCAGGCAGAGTGTGAATTGCTCTACCTGCAGAGACTCAGCCCTGCTGTGCTTCTTCTGAGGACACTGAGGACCTGAAGGGAGCCCTGTCCTGTGCTTCTCTGTCTTTCCTGAATTCTTAAAGCTCTCCTCAGAGTCCTGGGAAGCGAACCCAAAAAATATGGCATTCTGAAGCTGCCGAGCGAGCGAGTGAAAACTACGCCTGCCCAGTGGGGACCGACTGTGAAAAACTGTGAGTGATGCCTGTGTGTGTCTGTCTAATATCATATTGCGTGAAACTCTTGGGAGTGGGCTGAAAAGAGGCTCCAGCAGAGCACTTTTGCTACGCTTCATGCGGCCATGCGCTCTTTCTAAGAAAAGAACACCATCGCAACAAGAAGAAAAAAATCACACTAAGAACTGTGCTGGATCACAGAAGCAAGCATTTCTCTCCGGACTGTCTTCTCTGCTGGATGCTCGGACCTAAGATTTGATCCTGTGTGAGGCTTCATCCACGGAGGACTCCCCTCCCTTAGAGGCAAGTCGGCCCATCCAGAAAGGACGGAGCCAGAGGAGTGTGCTGCCTGCATCATTTAGCCAATGAATACCACCACAACGCGTAGAAAAACCCACAATACAAGTGTGACAATGAAGAAACAACACAGGCCAGCATCAGACATAGAGAATGAAGATGACAATTCTGATGGCCAGATAATCACCAACCAACTAGTAAACCTCTCATATAAGGACATTAGACTAGCAATATGGAAGATACTCAATGAAATCAAAGAAACCATGGATCGAGTTGAACAGAACACTAATAAGAACCAAGAAAATATGAAGACAGAAATCACAAAACTCCAAACTGAAATAACATGTCAACTAACAGGCCTGAAAAAGTCAGTAACGGATAAGCTCTGGGACAGGGTATCAGAAGCTGAGAATAGACTTGGTGCTATGGAAGATGAGATACATAACAATTCCATACAACAGGAGAGATTGGAAAAGAAACTTAAAGCAAATGAACAGACAAAGGAAAAATTAGTCAAAGAATGGGAATGTAAGAAATGGCAATCCCCACAGCCAGCCACTTCTTACTCACTCACTCTCTCGCTGGGTAGCTTCAGAATGTAGTTTTTCTGGGGTTTGTTTCCCAGGGCTCTGAGGAGAGCTTCAAGAATTTAGGAAAGACAAAGAATTAGTCAAAGATGAAAATAGAAGTCTATGATAAGATCAACAGAAACAACTTAAGAATCATTGGAGTCCCAGACCCCAGGAAGAAAATTTCCAGGAAGAATCATCTGTCAAGAACATCATTAAAGAGAAACTTCCAGAGCTAAAGAATATATGTGATCAAATTCTGCATGCTCAAAGAGTACCAACCAAAAGAGACCCCAGAAAAACCACCCCAAGACACATCCTAGTCACAATGACAAATCCCACAGATAGAGACAGAATTCTGAAAACAGCAAGATCAAAAGGGGAAATTATGTTCAAGCAAGCATTCTTGAGATTTACAGCAGACCTGTCACTAGAAACACTCAAAGCCAGAAAGCAGTGGTGGGATATTATGACAAGACTGAATGAAATGAATGCTTCACCTAGAATACTGTACCCAGCAAAACTCACTTTCCGGTTCGATGGAAGAATACATGGTTTCACAGATAAAAAACAGCTCAGAAACTTTACAGACTCAAAAGCAATCTTAAGAGAAAAACTGGAAGACCTAATTTAAGACAAGACTAACCAAATTTTGATATAAAGATGGCATTAAATCCCAGGACAATTCTTTCTCTCAACGTTAATGGGCTAAATGCACCAGTTAAGAGACACAGAGTGGCTAAATGGATCAAAAAGCTCAATCCAATCTTCTACTGCCTACAAGAAATGCACCTGAATAGTCAAAACAAACATAGACTCAAAATAAAAGGCTGGAGAAAAAAAAGCTGGAGTCGCCATACTAATATCAGATAATGCAAACTTTATACTCAGGAAGGTTGTAAGGGACGAAGATGGATATTTTATATTAATCAAGGGGTAAGTAGAGCAGGAAGAAATAACTCTCCTAAACATATATGCACTGAATGAAGAGCCAGCAAAATATTTAATACAACTGTTGACAAATATGAAAAATAATATCAATAACAACACAATAATTGTGGGGGACTTGAACATGGCTTTGTCAACACAGGATAGCTCAACCAGACTGAAACCCAACAAGAATATACTAGACCTGAGAAGAGAAATGGAAGAAAGAGGCCTAGTGAATATATATAGGACACTCCATCCCCAGAAACCTGGATACACATTCTTCTCCAATGTACATGGGACATTCTCCAGGATAGACTACATGCTGACACATAAGTCATACCTCCACTAAAATCAAGAAGATTGAAATCTTGCAGGCTACCTTTGCTGACCACAAGGCTCTGAAATTAGATGTGAACTACAAAGCCACACAGAAGAAAATCTTTAACAATTGGAAATTAGACACCCTGCTACTGAACAACCAGTGGGTTTGAGATGAAATCAAAAAGGAAATGAAAACTTTCCTGAAAACAAATGATAATGAAGACACAAACTGCCAGAATCTATGGGACATAGAAAAAGCAATCCTGAGAGGAAAAATTATAGCTCAACGAGCACACATCAGGAAGGAAGAAAGGGCATACCTGAACAACTTAACGACGCAGATCAAAAAATTAAAAAATGATCAACAAAAGGAACCAAAAGTGGGGAGAAAGAAGGAAATAACAAATTTGAGAGCAGAAATCAACGAAGTGGAAACCCAAAAATAAATCCAAAAAATCAAAAAAAGCAGAAGTTGGTTCTTTGAAAAAATAAACAAGATTGATAGCCCACTGGCAAACCTAACAAAGAAAGAGAGAGAGAAACTTGATAACTCGTATTAAGAATGAAAAAGGAGAGATCACTACTGATATGACAGAGATCCAAAGGGTAATCAAAAACAACTTTGAGAAAATCTACGCCACTAAAAATGAGAACCTGGAAGAAATGGACAAATTCTTGGACTCTTATAATCTTCCACAGTTGAAGGAAGAGGATGTAGCATATCTAAGCACCTCCATCAACATTGATGAAATTAAAACGGTAATCAAATGTCTGCCCAAAAACAAAAGCCCAGGCCCAGATGGATTCACTAATGAATTCTTTCAAACTTTCCAAGAGGAACTACTACCAATCTTGGCAAGACTCTTTCATGAAATTGAACAAACGGAAACACTTCCAAATAGCTTTTATGAAGCCAATATCACCCTGATACCTAAACCAAACAGATGCTACGAAAAAAGAAAATTACAGACCAATATCACTGATGAATGCAGATGCAAAGATCCTCAACAAAATCCTGGCAAATAGGATTCAATGCCTCATTAAGAAGATCATCCACTATGATCAAGTAGGTTTCATCCCAGGAATGCAAGGCTGGTTTAACATCCATAAATCTATCAACATAATACACAACATCAACAACAAGAAAAATAAAAACCACATGATCATACCAATAGATACAGAGAAAGCATTTGATAAGCTCCAACACCCATTCTTGATCAAACTCTCAGCAAGATTGGAATGGAAGAAACCTTTCTCAATATAGTTAAGGCCATCTACCACAAGCCAGTGGCAAATATTATCCCCAATGGAGAAAAAATAAAGCCTTCCCTCTAAATTCTGGCACAAGACAAGGCTGTCCTCTCTCACCACTCCTATTCAACATAGCACTGGAAGTACTTGCCATAGCAATTAGGCAAGAAAAGATATCAAGGGAATCCAGATAGAAAAGGAAGAAGTCAAGCTCTCACTGTTTGCAGATGACATGATACTCTACTTAGAAAACCCTAAAGACTCTACCAAAAAGCTTCTAGAAACAATAGACTCATATAGCAAGGTGGCAGGCTACAAAATTAACACACAAAAATCAATGGCCTTTCTATACACCAATAGTAATAAGGAAGAAATGGACATTAAGAAAACAACCTCATTCAAAATAGTGCCACACAAACTCAAATATCTTGGAAACAACTTGACTAAAATTTTGAAGGACCTATACAAAGTAAACTATAAAATTCTGCTAGAAGAAATAAGAGAGGATACGCAGAAATGGAAACACATACCCTGCTCATGGATTGGCAGGATTAACATCATCAAAATGGCAATACTCCCGAAGGAATTAAACAGATATAATGTTATCCCTCTAAAGATATCCATGACATTCTTCAAAGAAGTGGATCAGGCACTTTAGAAATTCGTTTGGAACAATAAACACCCTAGAATAGCTAAAGCAATCATTGGGGAAAAAAATATGGGAGGAATTACTTTCCCCAACTTTAAACTTTAAAGCAATAGCTATAAAAACAGCATGGTATTGGAATAAGAACAGGACCTCAGATCAGTGGAATAGGCTTGAATACTCAGAAATGTACCCCCAACATACAATCACCTAATTTTTGATAAAGGAGCAGAAAATCCTAAATGGAGCAGGGAAAGCCTCTTCAACAAGTGGTGTTGGCACAACTGGATAGTGCAAAAAAATGAAATTAGACCCCCAGCTAACATCATATATAAAGGAAAATCCAAATGGATTAAAGACCTCGATGTCAGACCCAAAACCATAAGATACATAGAACAACACATAGGCAAAACACTCCAGGACATTGAGACTATATGCATCTTCAAGGAGGAAACTGCACTCTCAAAGCAAGTGAAAGCAGAGATTAACAGCTGGGAATATATTAAGCTGAGAAGCTTCTGCACCTCAAAGTAAATAGTTCCCGAGATACAAGAGCCACCTACTGAGTGGGAGAAACTATTCACCCAATACCCATCAGATAAGGGGCTAATCTCCAAAATATACAAGGCACTGACAGAAATTTACAAGAAAAAAACCATCTAATCCCATCAAAAAATGGGGAGAAGAAATGAACAGACACTTTGACAAAGAAGAAATGCAAATGGCCAAAAGACACATGAAAAAATGCTCCACATCACTAATCATCAGGGAGATGCAAATCAAAACAACTATGAGGTACCACCTCACACCACAGAGAATGGCACACATCACAAAGAATGAGAATAAACAGTGTTGGTGGGGATGTGGAGAGAAAGGAACTCTTATCCACTGCTGGTGGGAATGCCGTCTAGTTCAAACTTTATGGAAAGCGATATGGAGAATCCTCCAAAACCTGGAAATCGAGCTCCCATACGATCCAGCTATACCACTCCTAGGAATATACCCTAGGAACACAAAAATAAAATACAAAAACCCTTTCCTTACACCTATATTCATTGCAGCACTATTTACTATAACATGACTCTGGAAACAACAGATGCCCTTCAACAGACGAATGGCTAAAGAAAACTGTGGTACATATACACAATGGAATATTATGCAGCTGTCAGGAGAGATGAAGTCATGACTTTTTCTATACAGGATGTACACGGAATCTATTATGCTGAGTGAAATAAGTCAGAGAGAGAGACAAATGCAGAATGGTCTCACTCATCTATGGGTTTTAAGAAAAATGAAAGACATTCTTGCAATAATAACTTTCAGACACAAAATAGAAAAGAGCTGGAAGTTCCAGCTCACCTCAGGAATCTCACCACAAACAGTGATAAGTTTAGTTAGAGAAATAACTACATTTTGAACTGTCCTAATATTGAGAATATATGAGAGAAATGGAGAGCCTGTTTAGAGTACAGGCGGGGGTCGGGTGGGGAGGAGGGAGATTTGGGACATTGGTGATGGGAATGTTGCACTGGTGATGGGTGGTGTTCTTTACATGACTGAAACCCACACACAATCATGTATGTAATCAAGGTGTTCAAATAAAAAAATTATACTTCTCAAGTTGAAAAGCAGGTATCCCAGAATAAGGATTGTATATGGGTAAGAGCAGCCACGAACACGCAGGAAAAACCACACTACAAGCGTGACAATGGGGAAACCTCGCAGGCAAACACTATCCACAGAAAATGAAGACCAAAGCTCAGATGACCTAATAAATTCCAACCACCTGATTAACCTCTCAGATAAGGAACTTAAAATAGCAATATGGAAGATGTTTGTAGAACTAAAAGAAAGCATAGATCGATCTGAACAGAACACAAAGACAGAAATCAGAAAACTCCAAACTGAAATAGCAGATCTGAAAAACACAGTAGCTCAACTGAAAATCTCAGTGGCTGGCCTCGCCAGCAGGGTATCAGCAGCTGAGGAAAAAATCGGAGTACTGGAAGATGTGATGCAGAAAAACTCAACACAACAGAAGAAATTGGAAAAGAACCTTAAGACAAATGAACAGGCAATGGAAAAAAGTACTCAAGGAATGCGAACAAATGAAAATAGAAGTCTTTAATAAACTCAACAGAAACAACATAAGAATCATTGGAGTCCCAGAGACCCAGGTAGAAGATCTCCAGGAAGAATCAACTGTCAAAGACATCATCAAAGAGATACTCCCAGAGTTAAAGACTACATGCAATCAAATCCTGCATGCCCAAAGAGTACCAGCTAAAAGAGACCCAAAGAAAAACACCCCAAGACACATCCTTGTTACAAAGAAATATTAAACTGTTCTCCTTTATATTTTGCACATAATTTTCAATTACCGATTCACTCTTGTTTGGGTGATGCCATCTGCTGTCCTAAGAGCTTAATTCTGTCTATTTCCTCAGAGCTCAAAGCTAATAGTTCTCAGAGAATCATATGTAGTGCCAGATTCAACCCTGGATCAGCATTGCATGCAAATGTAGCACTTTAACCTTTATACTAACTCATCTTTAGTCTTCATCACAAGTTTTCTCCTGGATAACATTCTAAAAACTTAGAATCACTTTGTATAACCAGGCCCCACAGAACTAGAGGAAACTCTGATAAAGGTCTACCATTCCTTTATCATTTGTATTCTTTCAGTATTTGTACCATTGTCTTTCATGTACACAGACACTTTCAGATCACCTCTTCATAATGCCTCAAATTTTGAAATGCAAACAATCAACAAAAGTCATCCATTGTGCTTTACAGTGAACCATAATCAGTAAATGAGATGAATAAGAAATTCCTCACTGTTCCCTACATAGAAAAAAATATAAAGAAATGAACTCTTACATTGTTACTCCAGAAAGTTCTCATCTTTTGCAAGTAAAAATTGAAGACAAACAGAAAGATGGGAAAATCATCCAAGTTTAATGACTTCAGATGTGAGATTGAAGGAAATCATCTAATTTGCTTACTGTAGTGCCTTCTTAATTATGAGACATACATACCAAGGCCCTCAGTGAATGTTTTGCCATGTGTTATACCAAGCTCACTCTATTCTATGTCTTTTTTATAGATAGATATCTTGGATGAAAAGTTTAATTTGAAAATCATGCATAATGAGCATTTTACAATAATAATAAGTAAAAGAATAGAATAGAATATGTTCTAAAATTAGATGAGTAACTTTCTATAATATTTTCTTTTAATCATTTTTTAAGACTGATGTTGACCATTGATAATGGCAATCATGAAAAGCAAGACAAAGGGTAAGGGGTTGATCCCTGTATTATTATAGCCTTGACTACAATATTATGGCTGAAATACAGTGGGCCTCATGAGAAAAGTCATACACATAATAAATAGCAAAAAAATGTAATTTGAACCTAAGAAATCTAACCTCAGAATAATTCTCTATTTAAAATATATTTTATTTAGTATTTGGAGCCACAATCAGCAGTATTCCAGAGATACTCCTTAGTTGGCATGCAATGCATGTGTTCCAGCTCTTTGGGTCATCTCTCCATCCCTACTTATTTTATGTCTTTGATTTCCACATTTTCTTCTCTATATTGATGCTGTTGTGGCTATAGGGAGTCTCTTGGATTTGCTGTTCTAACATTTGAGTGTCAAACTCCATTAGTTGTGGTGTTTCCACATGCCTGTCTATGGTGCAGATAAAAATTGTGGCATCAAGAATTCGAGATATTAAAACTGCCAAAAACAAAGAGTAAAGTATTGGGCCCATGTTCAGTGCATGCAGGAGCACTGGGATATAACTAAAAGCCTTACACTTGCAAGACAAGTATTATAAATTTTCTGACATTCCCTAGGGCCTGCATAGTAATGCTTTTAACCACTTCCTGATAAGGAAAGACACACAGGAAGGAAAAAAAAAAAACATAAGTGAACTAATGTTATGAAGAAACAGAAAATAGAAATAACAACAAAAGTGTATAATGGGGGGTAGAAGGATGTTAATTTTTGATAGGGGATTTAAGCTAATCTGAAGCAGACAAACATATTGACAAGAATAAGTGCCATTTAGCCCAGCTGAAAGTTGAGAAACTAAAACATTAGGGATAGAGAACGGCATGTTCAAGAGTCCTTGAGAATCCTCTTGTGAACCTGAATAAAACCCAAACTGCCTGGAACAGAGTGTCAGGGACACAGAGAGTGTAGAGACCAGAAAGGGATGCAGAAACTATCTAAATCTGGGTCTTATAAACAGTTAATAAATTTTACTACAAATAACCATTTCACAAGAGACTCAAATTTTATGCTATACGTAGGCTCTTCAAACTTTCATCATGAAGTAACATCATTTAAAATGCAGAGAAAATATAATCTGATTGTATACAACTAAATTGTCTGACTGTTTTAGTAGTCATTATCAAGTTATCAAGAATATCCTAGAGAGGAACGTCCCCAGGACTATTTTCCTTCCAATCTGGTACAGGAGTTATACTATAGAACCAATGGGGATGGTAAAACTTTTGTATAATTTATCAATTAAAGCTAGAAGGCTAAACCGAATAAATTTGGTTGAGCACAATATAACTCACACAGTAATTTTTGTTTATAGTTGCCAACATTTTCAAACAAAGAGATTTCATACAAACTTTCTGATTTCCATCTTTTCTGGAGAACTTAAAATATCCAAAAACTCTAGCCTTAGTCTACAAAAACTGAGGAGTATCTGATCCCGTATGTTTGAATTTTTTAAATTTTGCTTTGTTTTGTTTGAGGATTTTTGTTCATTTGTTTGTGGAGCCACCCTGAAATTACTTGGGGCCTCTTGGGTTCTGTAGTTAAAGATCACTTCAAGTTTTGTTTGGGGAACAATGTGATCAAACTCTGGGTTTCCACTACAAAGTATGCCATCATTCCACTGAGCCACCTTTTCTGTCTGAGGCCTTTCAAAGGGCTCTCAACCTTAGTCATAAATCTCCATGCTGTTAACTATCTGTGCTCATTTGTCACCACATCTGACCTTCTAGGCATTTGAGTTAGCAGACACTTTCATAAACAGTTCTATGCAGATGCTTTTCTTTCTCAAAAGGGAGTTTGTGGTGAGATGGCTACTTCAAGAGGCATCCACTACAAGACTGCAATTTTAAGTTCAGAGTAGACCTCATTCAGTCTCATTGCTGCTCTCAGTTTCTAAAACAACAATGAGAAAGTCTTTCATAGTAAACACCTCCAGGCTACAGCCTGAAAGGCAATGCAGATTTAACTGTTATAGTTTTCAAAAGGGCAAGAATAGAGAAAGAGCTTCTAGACATTGATCCAATCCCATTCCACCTCTTAAGTCATCCTTCACTGTCCTAAACACACCTGTTACACACATAATAGACATTCCTTGCCAAGCAACATGCTCCTTCTAGTTATCAGATGGCCCAGAGGGGTATCCACCCCACTTACTGGTAAAATTGGGCATTTGCCCTCTTAAAACTAGCACATTAATGCTTTGGACTTGGGAAGCAATGCCACAGTTTATTGTGAAATACATTTTAGAATCTAAATCTGTTTTCACATTTCTGTCAACCTTCAGTGAGTCTCTAATCTGTTTCAACTTCAAGCTTCTCATACACCTATCATAGATAATATGTAGAGCTTAGTGAGTATATCTCATGATTAAGTGCAATCATAAAGGTACAATTTTTTGGTCATTCTTTAAGGTACAAAATAACCCAGAAGTTGAAGAAAGAGTAGGGATTAAGGTACTGTCTGTGCATATGACCAACCCTCGTTCAATCCATGGCAAAACAGTTGGTTCCCCAAGAACCACCAGGTGTGATCTGTGAGCACAGAGCCAGGAATAAACCTTGAGCACCATTGGACATGTCCTCAAATAAAAAAGAAGAAAAATAGTTTCAAATCCAGCCATTTGATATTTAAATTCAATTAATGTATTAATGATAAGTAATAAACTTAGTCCCTTTGTGTCATCAAAATTTTCTTCCTATCTTTTTCAAACTCTGTTCCTCATCTGGCTTTTCATAATCCAGAGTTAGTCCTAGGTTTGAGGAAAGAAGAGCTATGCAGTTCCACAGGTGGCTACATGATTTCCCCTATCACTATTTAGGGTAGAACACATCTAGTGTACTTGGCAAATTCATTCTCAAAATATCTCATTACTGTGTTGCATGCATTCAACCACAAAACTGTGAGGCATCAGAAGCCTTAAAGCAACTGTGTCAAATTTCAGAGAAGCTTCTCTGCCCTAGAGATTCAAACTACTGTGCTAAGATAGCTTTTTTTTTTTTTTTTTTTTTTTGTCTTTCCTCCCTCTTGACTCAGTCCTTAGATAACAGGCATTTAGGTTTCCCTATGCCATTACTGACATGTACTCTTTTTTTTTTTTTTTGTTAGCTTCTAATGATTTTTTTTTATTTAAACACCTTGATTACATACATGATTGTGTTTGGGTTTTAGTCATAAAAGAAAAAAAACATCTAACCCCATCAAAAAATGGGGAGAAGAAATGAACAGACACTTTGACAAAGAAGAAATACGCATGGCCAAAAGACACATGAAAAAATGTTCCACATCACTAATCATCAGGGAGATGCAAATCAAAACAACGATGAGATACCACCTCACACCCCAGAGAATGGCACACATCACAAAGAATGAGAATAAACAGTGTTGGCGGGGATGTGGAGAGAAAGGAACTCTTATCCACTGCTGGTGGGAATGCTGTCTAGTTCAACCTTTATGGAAAGCGATATGGAGATTCCTCCAAAAACTGGAAATCGAGCTCCCATACGATCCAGCTATACCACTCCTAGGAATATACCCTAGGAACACAAAAATGACATGTACTCTTAATCATGTTTTTAAAGCAGATACCCAATCTGGTATGACCCAGTTAGAAATGTTTCCACACACAATGACACAGGTTAGCAGAACACAACCCTCCATTCCCCTTCTCTCTTTCTTTTACTCATGACCTTTCCCTAAAAGTAGATAAAGCTCTCTTACACTCTCATCTCTCTGGCTTGTTTCTTCTTAAAAAAACACCCATAAACATGGGAAGACTGTGGGCCAGCACCTGGCCTCAAACAGATGCTCTTCTTCAACTCTCCTGTGGTCAGAGACATCCCTGAATTTCTCTTATTAATATGCATATTTTAAATCACTCATAAACTAAGAGACAGGAGGAAATAATGACTGAGGAAAAATTTTTATTAATATTTTTATTGAAGCACCTTGATTACAAATATGTTTGTAAATGGGTTTCAGTTATTAAAAAGAACATTCCCCCTTCACCAGTGCAACATTCCCACCACTAATGCCCCCATCTCACTACTCCTCCACCCCTGGGCTGTATTCAAGATGGGCATTCTATTTTTCTCACTATCATCGTCATGCTAGTTGTCAGTGTAATTAGACTGAGGATGAATTTGTTTCATGGAAATAGTACAGTTATGCTGTTTGACCTTCATGATGATGATCAAACAGTTGAAGACTATACAGTAGTAGGACAAAGAACATGAGAATTAACAGCATAGGTGCTAATAACAAATCAACTCAGTTACGCCATTCACTGGATCTTGTGTGAATCACTCCATCTCCTCATGCTTCCTCCCCTAAAATGAAATCATTATAATCACAGATAAACATAGAATAGTCCCACTCATCTATGGCTTTTAAGAACAATTAAAGACATTATTGTAATGATACTAAAAGGTCATAGAGATGAGGGCTGGAAAGACCGGCTCACACTATGAAGCTCACCAAAAAGAATGGTAAGTGCAGGTAGAGAAATTACACTGACAACTATCATGGCAATGTTAATGAGTGAGAGAGGTAGAATGCCTGTTTTGAAGAGAGGAGGAGGAGCGAGATGGGGGCATTGGTGGTGGGAATGTTGCACTGGTGAAGTGGGTGTTCTTTTAATGACTGAAATCCAATTACAAATATGTTTGTAATCATGGTGCTTAAATAAAGATATTATTAAAAACGAAAAAGAATAGACCATGACATATAGAGTGTACTAAATAAGTTATTTCTTGATATAGGGGACTCTTGCCGTCCCAATTTCTCCAAACACTCATTTCCAAATAGATGCAAACTTCGTATAGAGAATTATTAATATAATGTTTCTAGGAAACCAGATGGAGGGAACTTCAGACACTGTGACCAGCTGAGAGGACATGGTTGCTTCTCAAGTACTTTGTTGTCCTCTTTTTATCTTTTTACCAAAGAAATTAACTATTTGTTTACATTTATAATTGTATATAATTCTGAAATACCTTCTCTGTGTCTGGTCAATAGAAGGGAAGTATTTTTGAAGACTTCGGAGTCAATGGGAGCTCAAGAGTACCATCCTTTAATTTTCCTCAATGGTGAATTTCACTGAGAGAGATTGAAAGTAATGGCTGAAAACAAAAGACAAAAGACCATAAATAAATCTCACCAAGGTGACCTAGAAATACAGCCAATGAATATAGTTCTGTTATATTAATACACAGCCCAGAAATCAATCACACAGACTCAGACACAGGTAGCTCTGGCTTACTTCACATCACTTTATTCCCCTAAGTTATATCTTTGTTGCTAAATGGCAATGTGTTCCAAAGGAGATATTTTTCTTTTTAGAACCACAGATCCCAAAGATAAGAGAGTTGTGTTTCTCTTTCACAATAGTCAATACAATGTCATCCCTTGGTTCCCCTAAGAGAGTCTAAGGGTCAGAAAAACTAATTGCTGCCCCTCTACATGGAAACATACAGAATAATGTTCTTCTAAAGTTGCTACTTATGTATTACCTGCAGCTCCTCAAAGTGAATTGAGTAGCTTTATTTAAACATGGCTGAACTTCAAGATGCTTTTAGTGACCCAAAAGAGTTCCAGCTTGCAACTTGTCCCCAAGACCATTTTCTACTCTCATTCAATTTCCACAAATCTTCATAAAGAGCAGAATGTCCATGCCTGTACAAGTTCTTAAATAACTCTAAATTGATTTTCTAGGTGTCCTTCAAGCATAAGTGATTTCACTGAGCATTTTTGCCCCATTTTTTTCTGAGTGCCAGATTCTTATACTATGTTTTTTAGTAATATCACATTGCATATCGCATCTACATCTCACTAGACTGTCTTTCTTTACCTCGCAGCTCTACAGCATAAGACGGAGCCTAAAACATCACCTAAAACTCACAGAAGAAAGAATTATGAAATATAATTAGTATAAACACTGTAATAAAGAACAAAGGAAGTGTGCAGAAAAGAAGACAATAGGGGAGTTTAGAAAAAGAAACAAAGGGCCAGCGATCTAGCCCAGTGCTAGGTACTTGACTAGCATAATCTCTTTGGTTACTGAGTCCTGGTTGCTATAACCTGAGGTTTTGTTTGGAGAAAGGGAGAAAAAGAATGGGGACCAGGCATCCAGTTTCCACATTAGCTCCCTATACTCTGTACTTAAGAGCATTCTAATAGTGATAACCACTCTAAGGACATACACTATGAAATCAGAACATTTTAAATATTTTTATTTCTACCCTTTAATGTCTACCTTACTATTTGAGTATTCTAACCAACCAAGCACATATACTATTTTTATGATTCAAATATAGCTGTGATTATTTCACAGCTTTCTTCATTATATTATTAAAAATACAAGAATGTAAGAGAAAATACATAAAATAGTCTCAAGCATTTTGTGCTTGAAGCTCCAGATTTATATGCATAAGAAGAAAATTAGATTCTGTTTTAATAAGTTCAGTGTTTTACTAAGTCATATAATCAAGGCACTTAGCAATATGGACCTGGACTAATGTAACCACTATTGGAATCACTGCTCAGTAGGACCCTTAGCCTTCTCCTTGTGACCTGTTTTCCACTGGCTATATATAACTGCCAATATCACATAACATATCTTCTATTCTGAAAGAGTGAATTAATGTGAAATTTTCTATACCTGTTCCTTTAAAAGGCTATGATTGGGGCTAGAGCAAGTAGGGTGGTAAGTATAGCAAGCAGGTAGGGTATTTGCATTGCTTGTGGTCAACCCAGGTTCTATCCCCAGCATTATATATGATCCCCTAGCACTGACAGGGCTAATTCCTGAGTACAGAGCCAGGACTAGCACATAAGCACCACTTGGTGTGGCCCAAAACAAACAAACAAAATATAAGAGGACCCAATTATGAATGTTTGTAACCCTGGTGCCTAAAAAATTATTTTTAAAAATAAAAGGTCTACAATTTTAAGGCCAAGAAAGGCCATCTGTGTCAGAGGTTTAATTTTTCCACATATCTACTTGACAGTTTTTTCCTGGATGGCTCTGCAATGTCCTCCCTTTAAGGTAACAAGTGTTCATCATGTGGGCCCTGTAAGTGCAGCACAAGCTTTTCATTGGCATATTCAAGGCAAACACTATACAGAATTTATCTCCCCACCAGCTCTCAGCTTAATGCTCAGCTCTATAGAAAAAAAGTCTGCTATTAGGAATGTTTTATTTCACTGTCTCTAGGAGACTCTCAAACCCAAAGAGACTTTAAAGCGAAATAATCTATCAGCAACTTTTATTTTCTTAAGTTTTTGCTGATTACCTGGAATGGTGACAGCATCTGAATGCAGTGATGAGTAACATGGTATCAAATTCAGAAAGTATTTGACTGGAGTATTGTCTCTGTGGTATATACTTAAGGAAAGCCACAGATTTCTAGCATTCAATTATTCTAAATTGCAACTCAAAGAAATTTGCAGGTGTATTCCCTTTTAACAAGGCAAAATCAGTTTATTAGTTTATAAGAAATTACTTCAATGTTAATAGGAATATTTTTCTATCTGAAAACCCTTTTCACCTTTACACCCCTATTCTCTGATATCGGGATTCAGGATTTCTTTCTCTTTTTAGCTCCCCATCCTTATAAAAATTTCCTCCTGAGTGGGGTGGAGAGAAGACAACTCTGGTGGTGGGAATGACCCTCATTCATTATCACTATTACCTTAAATATTACTTTGAAAGATTTGTAATTCAAGAAATTTTTTCTACTAAAAATATTATAAACAAACTTGATTGGCTAAGAAAAAAAATTCCTCCTGATCTGGAGCAATAAATAGCACAATAGTAGGGCATTTGCCTTGCATGTGGTAGACCCAAGGTGGACCCAGATTCGATTCCTGGCATCTCATATGATCCCTCAAGTCTGCAGGGGTGATTTCTGAGCACAGAGCCAGGAGTAATCTCTGAGCACTGCTCAGTGTGGCCCAGAAACCAAAATAAATAAAAAAAAATTCCTCCTTATGGTGGCAAAAGAGCTGCGGGAAATCCATCTATCATGGCTACTTCCCAAGCAGAAAGAAAGCAAGTTGAAGGCCTTCTACCTAATGAAAGTCATCCCAGTCAGAATTTTACTTATATAATCATTAATCAGAATGTTGTTCCACTACCATTTCTAACTAATTTGTGGCAGGAGAAATAAAAACTTAGTTTTCAGGCATCTGTGTTATAGAAAGCAAAGGAGAAGGTATCTGATAATCAGTATTTCTTACTTCTTAATAAGAAATCCAATTCTTGGAGCTGGAGAGCTAGCACAGTGGTGGAGTGTTTTCCTTGCATGTGGCCGACCTGGGAGAAACCTGGTTTGATTCCCAGCATGTGGGTCCCCCCACCCTTGGCCTGCCAGGGGAGATTTCTTAGTGCAGAGCCAGAAGTAACCCCTGAGTGCCAGTGAATGTGGCCCAGAAACCAATCAATCAATAAAGTTTTAAAAAAAATTTTTAAAGAAATCCAATTTTTGACTAAAGTACGGATAAGTAAAGAGATCATCAGTTATTTAGTGAGCTCTTTATTTATAAGATATTTTCCCTTTCATGTTAAGATAAAGGAACAGAATTCTAGAAATGAATTCTAGAAATTTATGTAGAAATTCTAAAAATGCTTACAATTGAAAGTGAGATTTAAGTCCCATTTATTCTGTGCTCACATTTTTCTCTTAAGAATTGTACTTGCAGGGGCCAGAGTGATAGCAAAGCAATGGAGTGTTTGCCTTGTGTGCAGCCAATCCAGGACAAACCTGGATTCATTCCTCAGCATCCCAGATGGCCCCCTGAGCCTGCCAGGAGTGATTTCTGAGTGCAGAGCCAGGAGTAACTCCTGAGCACCACCAGGTGAGGCCCAGAAACCTAATAATAATAATAATAATAATAATAATAATAATAAATTGTACTTGCTTTGAACAAAGGTCTAGAGTATTTCTTTAGAGCCCCCCTCTTTGACATAGAAGTAGCAATCATGAAACATTTCTTCAGTTGGCCAGTTATAACTTTCTGAGCTTTTGGACTTAGTAAGCTTCACAATTTAGTTAGGTAGAAGCTTGGGAAAGATACCTTGATATCTGATATTGTAGCTAATACCATCTCATCACAGGAGGCACAAAATTTGCAGCTAACAATAAGGTCTCCAATTTGATTCAAGTTACAGAAATTTTCTTCATCCAATTACAATGGCTTAAATTGACACGTTACCTTTCAGTCTTTTTAAGTTGTAATGAGGTTTAAACTATTTCCCTCAATAGCAAAAAGATAGGAATAGTTCTCAGAACTTCTACAAAACTGTGATCAGCAAGGCTGCAAGGACAAATTTTGACTGCCAAAGAGATCAGTGAAGGGTGGTCTTAGAAGGATGTAAGTTCACTTCTTGGCATGTGAATACCTTGTAAATTGGGACACAAAGTGTATGAAGAGCAGAATGTGAGATGAAGCAGAACCGTTAGTATGAGAATGCATGTTTTTGAGGTTATGGGGTCTTTGGATTGCTTTAATACCTTGTTATTTAGATGGAATGTTGATTGTTTTTGTGTTGTATAATGTCTAGGACTGAGCTACATGGAATTTTGATATACCTCATGTCAAACTAATATCTACCTGTAGCAATGTTATAGAATAACAGAAAGTGAGCTGTGGACTAAAGCTGGTGTTTTGAAAATGTAAACTAAACTTTATGACAAGGAAAGTTAAGAGTGCAACTTTAGTGATAAAAAAAATAGGTGACAGAATCGCAGGATCAACTATTTCTATTTGTTGTGCCCTCATAAGCCCATGTTCTCTCTTAAACATGTGTTCCTTTCCTTTTCTCTCCTCATTTCTAAGGTTCACTTAATAAAAAAAAATTCTTGTTTTAATTTTAAAAAAGAATAACATGATCTGCTTTGGAAATTGGCCCACAGTAGATAAATCATTTATTCACTCCACAAATTTTTATTGAAGAGATCTTCCCCATGACTCTACTTATAGTAATTGTATCACAAAAATTGGAATTCAGGCACATTTCACATACCCTGTAGATAAACTTACCTCATCACCCTTTCCAAAAACAAGAGAGAAATGAGTTTACTTATAACAAAATTATGAAAAAATAATTCTTACTATGACTTTAAAAGGTTTTGAAGTCTTACAGGCAAGAACCCTTCATTAAATAATCAAACAATTAAGAGATTTCAGAGACTCACATAAGGCTTATCACAAAGTAACCAAAAGCTATTAGTCACCTGCTGTGTTATTCAATTGTTTATTCAACATAGCTTTTAATGTAACTTAATGTGCAAGTATCAGACTTTTGAAGATATTAATAGTCATAGAACATGAACTGGTGGCCAATTCCCTTCTATGAGCACTTTACTCTATCAAGCACCAAATTCATGACTTCTTGGTCATCTTTCTTAGCAGCAGAATTGGAATTGTACCTAGTGCTCTTTCACTAAATTCTGAGTTCTTTAAGAAATAACACTTCTTGGGGCCTTCAGAAGAGTGACGTAAGCAGTAAGGCATCTGCCTTGCCTGAGTTTGATCCCCCAGTGTCCCATATGGCTCTTCAAGCCAGGAGCTATGTCTGAGTGCATAGCCAGTATTAACCCCTGGGCTTCAAAGAATGTGGCCCCAAAAACCAAACCAAAACAAAAAAACAAAACAAAAAGACAATTCTTTTTATTCATTCATATAAACCCAGTAGTTCAGACAAATTGTGGTATTTAATGAATTTTCAATGCATTTTATAATATAGTATTCTAAAAGCTCATTTCTCTTTTGAAGGCTTCAGAAGGAGATGAGTGTATTTTGCATATGTTAAGGGTATAACTCACTGGGAACCATCTTGAAGACCATAGCTATCAGGTTTCCATAAATTATTCCCATCTCTGTGAGCACTTATATAATCCTTCCTATGCTGAATGAAGCTGGTTTGTATAACCAACAGTTATTTAAAAAGTGCTCAAACATAACTTCTAGAGTAGGTATATTTATTCCCTATAAACTTTATTCATTGTATGAGGCTACTATTAACTAGATTCCAAAGCCAAAGCAAACAAAGGAAAATTAAAGACTAAGACCACTTATAAATTTAAAGGCAAATAACGTCAAAAAATAGTAGCAAGTAAAATTCACTCAATATTTTACTAAAAGTTTGAGTCAGAGTAATTGAGCAGAAAAGAAATAGAAAGGAAGAAAGGAAAAAAGGAATGGACAGAGGGAGGGTGGAGGAAAGGGGAGGGAGGGAGGAAGGGGAGGGGAGGAAGGAAAGAAAAGAGAGGGAAGGAGGGAGAAGAAGGGATGGAGGGAGAAAAAGTAAGGGAGGTAGAAGAAAGGAGGGAGGGAGGGAAGTAGAGAGGAAAGGAGATAAAGAAGGAAGGAGAAAGAAGAGGATGGAAGAAAGGGTGGTGGGAGGAAGGGAAAGGAGAGAGGGAGGGAGAGGGGAAGAAAGGAGGAAAGAGGAAAGGAAGGAGGGAGGACAGAAAAGATGGAGAAACAAAAAGAGGGAAAGAGGGAGAAAAGGAGACAGAGGAAGGAAGGCAGTATGGGAGGGAGGGAGGGAAGAAGGAAGAGAGGGAAGGAGGAAGAGAGGGGAAAAGGAGGGAGGGAGGGAAGGGGGAAAAGAAAGAAGGAAGGAAGGAAGAGAGAGAGATGAAAGAAGAAAGAAAGAAAGAAAGAAAGAAGAAAGAGAAAGAAAGAAAGAAGAAAGAAAGAAAGAGAGAAAGAGAGAAAAAGAAAGAAAGAAAGAGAAAAAGAAACAAAGAAAGAAAGAAAGAAAGGAAAAGAAAGAAAGAAGAAAGAAAGAAAGAGAGAAAGAGAGAAAAAGAAAGAAAGAAAGAGAAAAAGAAACAAAGAAAGAAGAAAGAAAGAAAGAAAGAAAGAAAGAAAGAAAGAAGAGAAGAAGAAAGAAAAAGAAAGAAAGAAAGAGAGAGAGAAAGAAAGAAAGAAGAAAGAAAGAAAGAAAGAAAGAAAGAAAGAAAGAAAGAAAGAAAAAAGAAAGAAAGAAAGAAAAAGAAAGAAAGAAGAAAGTAAGAAAGAAAGAAAGAAGAAAGAGAGAAAGAAAGAAGAAAGAGAGAAAGAAAGAAAGAAGAAAGAGAGAAAGAAAGAAGAAAGAGAGAAAGAAAGAAAAAGAAAGAAAGAAGAAAGTAAGAAAGAAAGAAAGAAGAAAGAGAGAAAGAAAGAAGAAAGAGAGAAAGAAAGAAAAAGAAAGAAAGAAGAAAGTAAGAAAGAAAGAAAGAAAGAAAGAAAGAAAGAAAGAAAGAAAGAAAGAAAGAAGAAAGAAGGAAGGAAGGAAGGAAGGAAGGAAGGAAGGATGGAAGGAAGGAAAAAGAAAGGAAGATAGAAAGATAGAAGAATGTAAGGAAAGAAATTAAGAAAGAAAGAAAAAGAAAGAGACAGAGAGAAAAAGAAAGAAAGAAAGAAAGAAAGAAAGAGAGGAAGAAAGAAAGAAAGAAAAAAAGAAAGAAGGAAAGAAAGAGAAAGGAAAGAAATAAATAAAGAAAGAAAGAAAGAAAGATAGAAAGAAAGAAAGAAAGAAAGAAAGAAAGAAAGAAAGAAGAAAGAAAGAAAGAAAGAAAGAAAGAAAGAAAGAAAGAAAGAAAGAAAGAAAGAAAAAGAAAGAAAGAAAGAAAGAAAAGAAAGAAAGAAAGAAAGAAATGTTTTTTTCTAGAATTAGATGTTATGGAGGTTGTATACTTTTTACTAGAAGCAAATGGGTTGCAAAATGGTCATTTTATGTTGTATGCATTTTATAGCTTAATTTTGTAAGTTGACAAATACCACAAAACTTTTAAAGATTATGTGTCTATTATACTCTTTTCTACGTTTTTTGTCTACAAACGCTTTATTCTGCATAACTGTCTCTTTGTTTGACAATAAGTTCATGCTATTATTCTCTACAGAGAGAATAGAAACCTAAAAATACTTTAAAGTATAATTATATTGTATTGAGGTACATAATTGTTTAATCAAATTGCTCTTATATTATAGATAATAACTTATGAATGAATGTGGAGTTTTTTTCCACAGGAATATTTAGGCTGCTTTGCTCTGAGTTTAGCATTTTAAATGCTCTTTTGTTTTTCTAAAGTTGCCAGACTTCATTAGCACAAGGTGTACCAGATATGCTAGACCAAATGAGTATGTTAGAAGCATAAAAATGTAGCTTGGGATGCATAAAAGATGCACTCCAGTGTTTATGCTTTTGATTTGAGCCCTTATAAACATAGGGATTTTTATAAACTCTATAATGCATTATTTTTCAATTAACAAGCATATTAGAGTGAGGGAAATTAATGAGAAGGAAAGAAATATTTATAATTATAAAGATGCGATGCATAACAACTTTACACAGCAGAAGAGATTGGAAAAAAGCCTTAAATCAAAGGATCAGACAATGGAAAAATTACTCAAAGAATATGAACAGATGAAAATAGAAGTCTTTGATAAGCTCAACAGAAACAACTTTAGAATCATTGGAGTCCCAGAGACCCAAGAAGAAAATCTCCAGGAAGAATCAACAGTCAAGAACATCATCACAGAGAAACTACCAGAGCTAAAGAAAACATGTGACCAAATCCTGCATGCCGGAAGAGTACCAGCTAAAAAAGACCCCAGGAGAAACACCCCAAGACACATCCTAGTCACAATGATGAATCCCACAGATAGAGATAGAATACTGCAAGCAGCAAGATTGAAAAGGGAAATTACATTCCAGGGAGCATCCTTAAAATTTACAGCAGACCTGTCACCAGAAACACTCAAGGCCAGACGACAGTGGTGGAATATAGTGAAAAAACTCAATGAAATAAATGCTTCACCAAGAATACTGCACCCAGCAAAACTAACTTTCAGGTTTGAAGGAAGTATACATGACTTCACAGATAAACAACAGCTCAAAAATTTTACAGACTCAAAACCAGCCTTAAAAGAAAAACTGAAAGATCTATTCTAAAGACAAGACGGAACAAAAAAACACACCAAACTTCTACACAAAGATGGCAATAAATCCCATGACAATTATTTCTCTCAATGTCAATGGACTAAATGCACCCATTAAGAGGCACAGAGTGGCGAAATGGATCAAAAAACTGAAGCCAACCTTCTGCTGCCTACAGGAAACACACCTGAATAGTCAGAATAAACATAGACTCAAAATCAAAAGCTGGAGGAAAATCATTCAAGCAAACTACACCCATAAAAAATCGGGGGTGGCCTTACTAATATCAGATAACACAAATTTATACTCAGAAAAGTTGTAAGGGAAAAAGATGGATATTATGTACTAATCAAGTGATATGTACAGCAGGAAGAAATCACTCTTCTAAACATGCACCCATTGAGGGACCAGCAAAGTATTTAATACAATTGTTGACAAATCTGAAAAAGGATATCAATAATAACACAACTGAATACAGGCTTATCAACACTTGATAGGTCAACCAAATTGAAACCCAACAAAAATATACTAGACCTGAACAGAGAAATGGAAGAAAGATGCCTTGTAGATATATATATATATATAGGACACTCCATCCTCAGAAACCTGGATACACATTCTTTTCTAATGTACATGGGTCATTCTCCAGGATGGACCACATGCTGGCACATAAAACATACCTCCATAAAATAAAAAAGATAGAAATTTTGCAGGCTACCTTTGCTAACCACAGGATCTGAAGTTAGATGTGAACTACAAAGGGACACAGAAGAAAAAATTTAACACCTGGAAATTAAACAGTCTACTACTGAACAACCAGTGGGTCCGAGATAAAATCAAAGAAGAAATCAAAAATTTCCTGGAAACAAACGACAATGAAAACACAAACTATCAGAACCTATGGGATACAGCAAAAGCGGTAGTGAGAGTAAAATTTATAGCTTTGCAAGCACACATCAGGAAGGAAGAAGAAGCATACATGAATGCTTAATGATGCAGCTTATAGAATTAGAAAATGATCAACAAAAGAAACTAAAAATAGGGAGACAGAAGAAAATAACAAAGCTGAGAGCAGAAATCAACAAAATGGAAACCCAAAAAACAATCCGAAAGATCAACGAAAGCAGAAGTTGGTTGTTTGAAAAAATAAACAAGATTGATAGACCATTGGCAAAACTCACAAAGCAAAAGAGAGAAACTTGATAACGGTATTAGAAATGAAATAGGGGAGATCACTACAGATACTGCAGAGATACAAAGGGTATTCAGAGAATACTTTGAGAAACTCTACGTCACTAAATATGAGAACCTGGACGAAATGGATAAATTTCTGAACTCATATAACCTTCCACAGTTGAATAAAGAAGATGTAGCATATCTAAACACCCCCATCATTATTGAAGAAATTAAAACTGTAATCAAAAATTTGTCCAAAAACAAAAGCCCAGGCCCTGATGGATTCACGAATGAATTCTTTCTAACTTTTCAAGAGGAACCACTACCAATCCTGGCCAGGCTCTTTTATGAAATAGAAAAAAACGGAACACTTCCAAATAGCTTTTATGAAGCCAACATCACCTTAATACCAAAACCAGATAGAGATGCTGCAGAAAAAGAAAAGTACAGACCAATATCCCTGATGAACACAAATGCAAAGATCCTCAACAAAATCCTGGCAAACAGGATCCAGTGCCTCATCAAGATCATTCACTTTGATTAATTAGGTTTCATATCAGGAATGCAAGGATGGTTTAACATCCATAAATCTATCACCATAATACACAACATAAACAATAAGAAAAATAAAAATCACATGGTCATATCAATAGATGCAAAAAAGCATTTGATAAAGTTCAACACCCATTCTTGATGAAAATTCTCAGCAAGATAGGAATAAAAGAAACCCTTCTCAATATAGTTAAGGCCATCTACCACAAGCCAGTGGCAAATATTATCCTCAATGGAGAAAAACTAAAAGCCTTTCCTCTAAATTCTGGTACAAGACAAGGCTGTCCGCTCTCACTGCTCCTCTTCAACATAGTACTGGAAGTACTTGCTATAATGATTAGGCAAGAAAAAGGTATCAAGGGCATCCAGATAGGAAAGGAAGAAGTCAAGCTCTCACTGTTTGCAGATGACATGATACTCTACTCAGAAAACTCTAAAGACTCTACCAAAAAGCTTCTAGAAATAATATATTCATATAGCAAAGTGGCAGTCTACAAAATTAACACACAGAAATCAATGGCCTTTTTATACACTAATAATGATAGGGAAGAAATAGACATTAAGAGAACAATCCCATTCACATTAGTGCCACACAAACTCAAATATCTTGGAGTCAACCTGACTAAAGATGTGTAGGATCTATACAAAGAAAACTATAAAACACTGCTTCAAGAAATAAGAGAGGACACGCAGAAATGGAAACACATACCCTGCTCATGGATTGGCAAGATCAACATTAAAATGGCAATACTTCCAAAAGCATTGTACAGATTTAACGCGATTCCTCTAAGGATACCCATGACATTCTTTAAAGAAGTGGATCAAACACTTCTGAAATTCATTTGGAACAATAAACAGCCTCGAATAGTTAAAGCACTCCTTGGGAAAAGGAATATGGGAGGCATTACTTTCCCCAATTTTAAGCTATATTACAAAGCAATAGTTATAAAAACAGCATGGTTTTGGAATAAAGACAGACCCTCAGATCAGTGGAATAGGCTTGAGTACTCAGAGAATGTTCCTCAGACATATAACCACCTAGTTTTTGATTAAAAAGCAAGAAATCCTAAATGAAGCAAGGAAAGCCTATTCAACAAGTGGTGTTGGCACAACTGGTTAGCCACTTGCAAAAAAGCTAACTCAGACCCCCAGCTAACACCATGTACAAAGGTAAAACCCAAATAGTTTAAAGACCTTGATATCAGATCTGAAACTATAAGGTATATAGAACAACATGTAAGTGAAATACTCCAGGACATTGAGAATAAAGGCATCTTTAAGGAGGAGACAGCACTCTCCAAACACGTGGAAGCAGAGATAAACAGATGAGACTATATTAAGCTGTGAAGCTTCTGCATCTCAAAGGAGATAGTGCCCAGAATACAAAGGCCACCCACTGAGTGGGATAAATTATTCACCCAATACTCATCAGATAAAAGACTAGTATCCAAAATTTACAAGGTACTGACAGAACTATACAAGAAAAAAACATCTAACCCCATCAAAAAATGGGGAGGAAAAAATAAACAGACACTTTGAAAAAAGAAGAAAGGCAAATGGCCAAAAGGCACATGAAAAGATGCTCAACATCACTAATCATCAGGGAGATGCAAATCAAAATTACTATGAGGTTCCACCCCAAGCCACTGAGATTGGCACATATCACAAAAAAGGAAAACAAGCAGTGCTGGCGGGGATGTGGTGAGAAAGGAATTCTTTTTCACTGCTGGTGGGAATGCCCTCTAGTACAACCTTTATGGAAAGCAATATGGAGATTCCTTCACAAATGGAAATTCAGCTTCCATACGATCCAGCTATACCACTCCTAAGAATATACCCAAGGAACACAAAAATACAATACAAAAATCCCTTCCTTACTCCTATATTCATTGCAGCGCTATTTACAATAGCCAGACTCTGGAAACAACCAAGATGCCCTTCAACAGATGAGTGGCTAAAGAAACTGTGGAACATATACACAATGGAATACTATGCAGCCGTCATGAAATTTTCCTATACATGGATGTACATGGAATCTATTATGCTGAGTGAAGTAAGTCAGAGGCAGAGAGAAAGACACAGAATGGTTTCACTGATTTATGGGTTTTAAGAAAAATGAAAGACATTTTTAACAGTATCTCAGAGACATGAGAGATGAGGGCTGGTAGGTGCAGTTCATGACATGAAGCTCATCACATAGAGTGATGAGTGCAGTTGGAGAGATGACTACACTGAAAACTATCATAACAATGTGAATGAATGAGGGAAGTAGAAAGCTTGTCTCGAGTACAGGTGTGGGGGTGGGGAGGAGGGAGATCTGGGAAATCGGTGGTGGGAATGTTGCACTGGTGAAGGGGGCTGTTCTTTACATCACTGTAATCATACAACTATAATCATATTTGAAATCACGGTGTTTAAATAAAGATAATTAAAAAATAAAAAAAGAATTGCATTTCAGTCAGAAAAGAGGCAAAAAATGAAGATTACTATATTACTATCTTAGTCAAAGCCTTAATAGACAATAGAAATCTAGGATGAGAAATAGAATGCTTAGCCTCTAGATGTTTCCTTTAATTTTTATTTTGATCATATTGGCTAACATATCTTTCACAGTAGTATTTTAGGTTCATATTAACATTGAATCAGGGGAATACCCATCACCAAATTTGCCCTTCCTCCATCCCCGTTCCTTTCTTGAAAGCATATCCCACACCATCACCCCAAAGGCTGCTAGAGTAGGTGATCCCCTCTTTGTCTAGCTTACTATTAGTGATCATATATCTGTTTGGTCCTGGTACCCTCCCTTGTTTCCCCCTCTATTTGAGAGGTGGAGCTCAATAATTCAAGTTATGTGGTTTTGTTTAAAGGAAAGAAAAGCAATAGAATAGAGTAAAAAATAAGAAAAAATAAAATAAAAATAAATCAAATAAGCTGAAAATGGTGGAGTCCTTCTAATCTAGAGGCTTTCAACCTCAGTTTGAGCGAGGACATGGAAAAGGTAATTGAAACACCACATCAATACAGAAAGAAATATCAAATTAAATATCCAGTGAGCACTACAGCAATAAAGACAAGCACCACACAACAGTCTCGGTTATGAAATCAAACCATGCCAGAGTACAAAAAGAAAGAGAAAGATAAAAAGAAAAAGAAAGAAGAAAAATAAACATTTGATATGATCTACATGAGGACCTTGCAATTTCTGTGGTAGCTTCTCTCCTTGAATAAAGTTTTCCTTAACACAATTTAACATGTGACACTGAACAAATGTTTTTCTTAACAAGAATTCTTTATTAAAAAAAATTGAATCACAGATTTGCTGGAACAATAAACAAGTCTTAGTCTAGAGAGCAAAGAATGATGCCACTAAACCAATCCAGAGATTACTTTGCCTTGCTTGCTGCAGTGTACATTGGAAACCTCAGTAGATGCCACTACCTTTATTATTTGGGATAAGCTTATTTTTTAAAAGACAGAGTGAGAGAGAGAGAGAGAGAGAGAGAGAGAGAGAGAGAGAGAGAGAGAGAGCACTTTTCTGGGGGCCAGAGCTATAGTGCAGGTATGGCGATTGCAGCTGACCCAGGTTCCTTCCTGACTCCCCAAGCCAGGAGTGATTTCTGAGAGCATAGCCAGGAGTAAACTCTGAGCGTCACCAGGTGTGGCCCAAAAACAAACAAACAAAGCTTTTCTTCTTTCTTCAGGTCACTAAATCTCAATGCAAATGCAGAAAACACAGATGGAAAAAGAAAACTGAGTTTATGTCAATTGATTTCTTATCTCTAAGAGATGGTTATATTTCTTCTTTTTAACCTCCTTCTCCTCATCTAGAATAACTTTCTAAAGTAGAACAGATAAAAAGAAAGACAAAGCCCATTACACATATTAAGGCCACTGATTTGATGGCTGCATTTGATAATGAATGTGGAGAGATTAACAAGTTTCTACCTAAAGGTAAGGCACTCCTCTTGTTTACCAAACTATGCACTATGTATGGCAAAATTAAAAGAACTCCAAAATCCTGAATTCTGAGAATTTAAAATTCATCCAAATAGTGATTAGGATTTCATCCTTTTAATTCTTTTTTACCTAATCTTTCATAAAGGAGCAAGATAAGCTAAATGAATCAAAGAAAGCCTCTGCAACAAGTGGTGTTGGCACAACTGGCTAGCCACTTGGAAAAAAGCAACCTTAGACCCCCAGCTAACATCATGTATGAAGGTAAAATCCAAATGGATCAAAGACTTTGATATCAGACCTGATACCATAAGGTATATACATAGGTAAAAGATTCCATAACATTGAGACTAAAGGCATCTTCAAGGAGGAAACTGCACTCTCCAAACAAGTGAAAGCAGAGATTAACAGATGGGAATATATTAAGCTGAGAAGCTTCTGCATCTCGAAGGAAATAGTGTCCAGGATACAAGAGCCACCCACTGAGTGAGAGAAACTATTCACCCAATACCCATCAAATATACAAGGCACTGACAGAACTTTACAAGAAAAAAATCTAATCTTGTCAAAAAACGGGGAGAAGAAATGAACAGACATTTTGATAAAGAAGAAATACAAATGGCCAAAAGGCACATGAAAAAATTATCAACATCACGAATCATCAAGGAGATGCAAATCAAAATAACTATGAGGTACCACCTCACATTACAGAGATTGGCACATGTCACAAAGAATGAGAACAAGCAGTGCTGGCAGGGATGTGAAGAGAAAGGAACTCATCCACTGCTGGTGGGAATGCCATCTAGTCCAACCTTTCTGGAAAGTGATATGGAGATTCCTCCAAAACTGGAAACTGAATATGATCCAACTATACCACTCCTAGGAATATACCATAGAAACACAAAAAATACAATGCAAAAATCTCTTCCTTACACCTATATTTATTGCAGCACTATTTACCATAGCAATACTCTGGAAACAACCAAGATGCCCTTCAACAGATCAATGGCTAAAGAAACTGTGGTACATATACACAATGGAATATTATGCAGTCATCAGGAGAGATGAAATTTTCCTATACATGGATGTACATGGAATCTACTATGCTGAGTGAAATAAGTCAGAGAGAGAGAGAAAGATGCAGAATGGTCTCACACATCTATGGGTTTTAAGAAAAATGAAAGACATTCTTGCAATAATTTTCAGAGCAAAAGAGAGGAGGGCTGGAAGTTACAGCCCACTTCATGAACATCACCACAAAGAGTGATGAGTTTAGTTAGAGAAATAACTACATTGCGAACTATCCTAACAATGAGAATGTATGAGGGAAATAGCTTGTCTAGAGTACAGGTAGGGGTGGGGTGGGGAGGAGGGTTATTTGGGACATTGGTAGTGGAAATGTTGCACTGGTGATGGGGGGTGTCCTCTTATATGACTGAAACCCAACCACAATCATGTTTGTAACCAAGGTGTTTAAATAAAAAATATTTTTTAAAAAAACAGGACTCAAGCTACATTCAGTTAAAGAATAAAATTAGCCTTTAAATTAAAAAAATAGAGAGAGAAGCCAATTCTTTTAGCACTATCCTGAGTCCATAGAGCAAACAATGTCTTTTGGTGTCTAAAGACCTCATTGCTGTTATTGAAAAGAACAATTTTGACCACAGATAAACAATGGAATGTTTTGACTTTCTTGTTTGGAGACTATTTGGATAGGAAGTACTGAAAGGGCAGGGTTCATGGTGATGTGATGGATGAGGAAATAGTTTGCTCCATGCTGCAATAACCCAGAAGAGACAGCATCACACACGTAATGCTCGTTACTACTAATGGGAATTGGGTCTGGCATCCAGAGAAGAACATGCCCTTGAAGCTGTACTTCCCTCTGTGGACAAATTGACATTGAAGAAACCTTGGTCATAAATAATCCCTGCCATTCAAGAGAACATTTAGCCCATTGCTGCAGAGGGAAGGCAAAAGAGTCACTGGAGTTTCAGACTCTGGGAGTTCTCTTCAAAAAGGCATAATGGACTTCAAAACTTCCAGTGATAAAAGAAATAAGGAGTGAGTTTTTAATTGCTAGGATTGTGATGTCTATAATAGACAGATGGTCAAGTATTTATATGTAAGTTGGACAGCCCAATTTCTGTTGCTCAAAACTGTAGTCTACTGCTTTAAGTTACATGTTTACTTTAAAAGAAATAGACAAAAATAAAACGACTCACATTCAGTCAAAATCAGCAGGCATTCAACCCAGGACCTTGTCCTTAAATAACTTTTAAAGTTATTTTGGTGAAAGGGACACATAATATAAATAAATAAGTGAATGAATGAATAAACACATTTATTTTTCATTCAACATTTACTTGTCTTGTATTATGTGATAGTTACTCTGATAACACTGAGGATAAAATAAGAAGCCAGGTTTAATACTTATATTAAATTATAGTGGAAAGAATAAAACAGAAGAAAATGTCAATAAGGACATTGTACAGGAGAAAATGACTTCTCTACCCTTATAAGTTCTGTGGTACTTAAAGAATTAAATTGACATAAGACAGATTAACAGAAGTAAAAATTTTAAATTATGCATAAAACTCAAGGAGGCATTTGGATAATTGAGATTTATATATTATCCTGAACTATGAAAAAGGAGAAGAGGTTTAGTGCTTGGTTTGGAAGTGAAGTGGAGGGAAGGAAGTAGATGGAACATGATAGTTGCCTTATTACTTGGTTGGGCTTTTAAGGTGAAATATAGTATCTCTGGGAGTAGCTCTTTTCATAAATCAAATAATTTTATTCATAGAACTTTCCTTTATAAATGTAAAGTTTCACTTTAAAAGGGGAAGGTTATATTTTATTTTATTTTTTTTAATTTAATTGTATTAATTTTATTTATTTATTTATTTTATTAAGGGGAGGTAGAGAGGGTTTTTTTTTCTTTTCCTGATTCAAAGCAATGTGTATAGTAACGGGGAGGATTCCAGTGTAGAGAAGGAAATCAGAAATATATTGTCAATGATGGTAACAGAATGAGGCCAAAGTTGGGTTGAAACTGAGAGACAAGAGATTGGGGCAGAGTCAAAGGAAATAGTATGTCCAAAGTTCTGAAGAAATATAAGAGCTGATTCTGCTCAGGAGATGGAGGAACTTTCAATGTGGCTGAAGAATAAAGAGCATGGGGAAATGGAACTCAAGGATGTAAAAGGATGGGTGCAGAGAGATAAAATGAAGATTCTAATCAATAGTATTCCATTTAAATCATTTTTTTTATTTTTGGGCCACCCCAAAATGCTCAGGGGGTTACTCCTGGCTATGCGCTCAGAAATTGCTCTGGGCTCAGGGGACCATTTGGGACTCCAGGGAATGGAACCACAATCTGTCCTAGGTTAGTGCGTGCAAGGCAAATGCCCTACCACAGCACTATGGCTCTGGCTCCTATTTAGATAATTTTATAAGAAAATATTTTTTATAATTTTTAATAATTTTTATCAGAAAATAGGGATAAACTTTACAGTTGAGTGTACTTAACAGTGTTAGGAGTTTTAGCCTCAAAAACTAAAGAGATTTGAAGAGAGTTCAGGTCAGTGATATTCAAGGATTTAAAATTAGCTGCCCCTAAGTTTCTTGCAATAAACTGAAGATTTAAAGAGGTTCAGAGAAACAACTGAGTCATGAATTTATTCATTTTTCCTTCATTCATCTATTTATATGATGTGACCCTTACACCAAAATAACTTTAAAAGTTATTTAAGGACAGTATCCTGGGTCAAATTCCTTTTTGTCTATTTCTTTTAAAATAAACAATTTAACTTAAAGCAGTAGGCTACAGTTTTGCAAACAGAAACTGAACTGTCCAACTTGCATCTAAATACTTGACCATCTGTCTATTATAAACACCATCAATCCTCATGTTTCAATTTTAAGAAAATGATGGAAATTAAAATAGCAAGCACATATCATTAAATATATCAAAACAAAAATATTCAAAGAATATTCACAGGATAATAAATATTCATCTCAAATATTATGACTTATACATTAATGACTAAACACTAAAAAAGTAATAGTTATTATAACAAGAGAATAGTAAAAGGCAATATGAGAGGTTACTTTCATCTTTCAAATATGATGGAAACTATGATAGTTCTTGTAATTCTAGGGTATATGTAATTAGAAAAAATTCATTAAGCTAATGTCTTTTTATTTACAAATGAGATGCGTTTAAATAACAAGAAATATCATATGCAGATACCATTTATCTGGCAAATTTGAAATCAGTTATATTGGAATGACCAGAATCCCCTTTGAAGTAGGAGATTCAAAGAAGATTCAGGGTCTACACTGAGTTTGAAAGAACAGGGAACATTTAGATAGGTAACAGAAAAGAATGGTCAGTGAAGATAGAGAAACCACATGAGCAAAGCACAAATAACAAAGAAATCAGCACAGTGTATTAGAAAAAAGTGGAGCAATTGAACCATTAGGGAAACTGATTCTGGGGCTAGAGCAATAGCACAGTGGTAGGGCATTTGCTTTGCATGCAGACGACTAGATATGGTCCCAGGTTCAATATCTTGCATTCCATATGATCCTCTGAGCCTGCAGAAGCAATTTCTGAGTGCAGAGCCAGGAGTAACCTCTGAACACTGCAGGGTATAACCCAAAAACAAACAAAAATAAATAAAAACTGATTCTAGCTTCCAGAATTTTTTAAGTTCTTTTTTGTTTGTTTGTTTGTTTGTTTTGTGTTTAGGTCATACCCAGCAGTGCTCAGGGGTTACTCCTGGTTCTATACTCAGAAATTGCTCCTTGCTGGAGAGATAGCATGGAGGTAAGACATTTGCCTTGCATCCAGAAGGACAGTGGTTTGAATCCTGGCATTCCATATGGTACCCGAGCCTGCCAGGGGCAATTTCTGAGCGTAGAGCCAGGAGTGAATCCTGAGGGCTGCCAGGTGTGTCCCAAAAAAAAAAAAAAAAAAAAAAAAAGAAAGAAAGAAAGAAAGAAAGAAAGAAAGAAAGAAAGAAAGAAAGAAAGAAAGAAAGAAAAAGAAAGAAAGAAAGAAAGAAAGAAAGAAAGAAAGAAAGAAAGAAAGAAAGAAAGAAGAAAGAAAGAAAGAAGAAAGAAAGAAAGAAGGAAGGAAGAAGGAAGGAAGGAAGAAGAAGAAAGAAAGAAAGAAAGAAAGAAGAAAGAAAGAAAGAAAGAAAAGAAAGAAAGAAAGAAAGAAAGAAAGAAAGAAAGAAAGTAAGAAAGAAAGAAAGAAAGAAAGAAAGAAAGAAAGAAAGAAAGAAAGAAAGAAAGAAAGAGAGAGAGAGAGAGAGAGAGAGAGAGAGAGAAAGAAAGAAAGAAAGAAAAAAAGAAAGAAAGAAAGAAAGAAAGAAAGAAAGAAGAAAGAAAGAAAGAAAGAAAGAAAGAAGAAAGAAAGAAAGAAAGAAAGAAAGAAAGAAAGAAAGAAAGAGAGAGAGAAAGAAGAGAGAAAGGAGAGAGAAAGAAAGAAAGAAAGATAGAGAAAGAGAGAAAGAAAGAAAGAAAGAAAGAAAGAAAGAAAGAAAGAAAGAAAGAAAGAAAGAAAGAAAGAAAGAAAGAAAGAAAGAAAGAAAGAAAGAAAGAAAGAAAGAAAGAAGAAAGAAAGAAAGAAAGAAAGAAAGAAAGAAAGAGAGAAAGAGAGAGAAGAGAGAGAGAAAGAAAGAAAGAAAGAAAGAAGAGAGAGAAAGAGAGAAAGAAAGAAAGAAAGAAAGAAAGAAAAGAAAGAAAGAAAGAAAGAAAAAGAAAGAAAGAAAGAAAGAAAGAAAGAAAGAAAGAAAGAAAGAAAGAAAGAAAGAAAGAAAGAAAGAAAGAAAGAAAGAAAGAAAGAAGAAGAAAGAAAGAAAGAAAGAAAGAAAGAAAAAGAAAGAAAGAAAGAAAGAAAGAAAGAAAAGAAAGAAAGAAGA